>NW_022145615.1:19337382-19844882 GCF_000002235.5 Strongylocentrotus purpuratus | reverse complement strand
ACAACCCCACTATCGAACCCCACTATACGATCGTGATTTGCGGGATGTCGCTCTTATCGTCCCTTCACGATTCAAAATAAAGGCCTTGTGTCTGCCCAGCTGTTTTGACCCGGGAAGCAGACAGTTTCTTGGAGGTCAACTTCACACACATGCTTGTACACAACACCTGGGTGGTCCAATTTGTATGTGAGGTTCAAAACAGCTTTGCGTTTATCGATCTCTCAAAAACGTGATTCTGGCTGTATGTCACATTCAAAACACACCTTTTTGCGTCTTTAGATATGCCCATATCTAAAGACGTTTGAAAAAGGCTTTGCATTTATCACCTTCCAAATTTGCCTGAAAGACGTTTGAGAAACCTGATTCTAGCCAAAAATCTGGTCGATAAACACAACCTTTGTTGAATCTCACTGTATTCCTCAGTCATGAAAGTTCATCTGTTGAGGGCCAGAAGGCCGGAAACGGTTTCTTCTTCTATATGGGTTAATACCTCTCTTGCTCTTAATTGATCATTTCATAATTCTTTTCAAATGAACGCACTTCGCTCCAAATAAATTTTCTTCAGGCTTTATCTAATCAGATATATAGGGCAGTGGTGCAATTAGGTTGTAGATTAGATTTAGGCCAAGCTTATACCCAGATGGCATCTCGGCATCAGAATAATGCCCAATTTTATGTGGAAGATGCCCTTTAACCCTTAATATAATTTCATTTATTGGAAAGCCTGTTGTTGGACACCCAATCAGTTGACCCATTTTCAAATTCCTGGTTAAAAGCCTATTATAGGATCAGGTCAGTGCTAGGTAGCCTATAGAGTTGGTCCGTGGTTGAAATTATTGATTATACTTGTGGTACAAATCAATTATGGAGCAATAGACCTGTTATCCAGTGTGTTTAATTTATGTATATTTCTCTCCTTGACCCCTGCTAACGAGCAATTTCATTTGTGCTAAGAATAATGGCATATATGGAATCGTATGCATCTGTTAATTATTGCTATGCCATCAAGCCTCTGGCAAGAATTTTAGTTGTGAGAAAAACCTTCATTAAAAAAAGTATGCATAAAATGAGTTAACAGGCCTATTGACACCAAAGCTATGCAGTGAAAAAAATACATGGGGGCTCGGGGCGAATTAGCCCCCGAAATGCCAAAAAGAGCCCCCCCAAATTTGCAAGAGTTCAATGCAAAACGATTTAAAGAGTGTTATTTTTCATGCAAGCAAGCTTGAAAAGTAGCCCCCTAAATTTTTGAAGTATTTTTTTTCCCTGAAGCTATGTCATATTTATAATCATAAGAAGCCACTGTCATGTCAATAGTTTAACTCTCTGCCTACTTTGGTAAACTAATGGTACACAAGGTGGACTGCTGACATGAACTTTATTAACAAGCACACTTTGTAAGGAGCGTTTACACTAAAAACAAGGTTTTATCACTAGAGCATCTATATGTTGTATAATCGTAAGAAGCTGCTGTCATGTAAATAGTTTAACTCTTTGCCTGCTTTAGTCAACTATCGTGACAAAAGGTGAATTTCCATACTCCAACATTGTCATATGCACACTTTGTAAGGAGCGTTAACTCAAAAACAATGTTTTATCACGAGAGCATATGTCTTATAATCATAAGAAGCTGCTGTCGTGTCTATAGTTTATCTCCTTGCTTGCTTTGTTCAACTTATGTAACAAAACGTGGACTGCCAACATCAACTTTATTCACAGACACACTTTGTATGCAGCATTAACACTCGATACAATATTGCATATGTTGTATTATCATACGATGTGTCTACTGCCATAATGTCCATAGTTTAACTCCTTGCCTGATTTAGACAACTAATGGAACAAAACCTGAATTGCCATAGTCAACCTTTGTCACACTTTGTATGGAGCATTTACACTCGATACAATGTGATCATTGTCGAGCTACATTACCAGTGAATAAGACTGCACTATACTAGTTGCTATCTAAATGAGATGAGAAGCTGCTGTCATGTCCATAGTTTAAAGGGATCCGGTAACTTTGTCTCAGATTCTGAAATAAAATTCTGGATTTAGCTCATGATGCAATGATATAAACCTATAGGTCAGTCAGGAACCCTATGACTTTTACAAGCCGATCGCCTGTTTTATTATCAAGATATTTATGATTGGAATTACCAATTTTGAAAACCGTATGCCTGACGGTTTTCATAACACTACAGTCTATTGAGGAAAATGAGTATGGTAAAACCGGTCACTCAAAGATTTTCACTTTTTTGAGGCACTTCTTGATCATTTTGAAGCGCAGTTTTTTTTTAGGGCTTCAATATTACACCATATCACAGACACTGATAACACGTAGGGCCGTGTATCTCAAATTTAACATTGTTAAACGATCCCTTTAACCCTCTGCTTGCTTTGGTCAACTAATAGTACACAAGGCGGTCTGCCAACATCAACTTTATTCACACTTTGTATGGAGCATTTACACTCCAAACAATGTGATCGTTGTCGAGCTACATTAATACCAGTGAATAAGACTGCACTATACTAGTTGCTATCTAAATGAGATGTGAAGCTTTCGGAGAGAGCTTCTAGAGCTTGATGGGTATTACAGGGATGACGCACACAGAGAATCCTTATGACCTTTGTGGAAAGGTTGTTATATAGGCCTGTGTAAACTTGAAGGGAAGATGGTATTCACGTCTAAAGAAGATAAACTCTTCACGCTCAAATGCATAGAATGTTCACTTTGTTTGTGGTAAAGATAGATGAAACACTTCTTATTTACCACAGCATTTAGTTGTTAGATTTTGAGGCGCAAATTGATTCAAGCAAATTTAGTTAAAACTGTCTGAATTATTCCACTGATCTGTGGAGCTCCAAGTGTCAACATAATATATTATTATGTATTATGTACAATTTACTATAACTGTTGAGCAAAATTAATGAACAAAATCAAGTAAATTAGTCCTGAATTGAATTTGAGAAATTTATTTCATAGTGACTTGTTTTTTGGCTTTTGTTTGTTTATTGATTTAGTAATAGAATTTGGTAATATTTACTGGGTGAAGAAATTGACTTTTCACTTTTCACTCTGCAAGTCAGCTGACTAATGCTACTCATTAATTCAGTTTGATTTTCAAATATAGTTAAGGATTCTTTTAAAGTTAATAGTCAAACCTGCTTTTAATAGTGAACACCTGTCTACAAAGACCGCATTTTTTGTTTCCCTTGAAAGTGGTTTCTCATTGAAAAATGTACTAAAGGAACCTGTCTTCAAAGACCATTTTGTGTGTTTCCCTTGGGCAGACACTATAGACAGGTTTGACTGTATCCTATACAGTTTTATCATTGAGGTTCAAATCAATGAGCACATTGAACGCATCTTAATTTTAACCTGTTGAATGCCTTATTTATTTTATCACATATCTTTCCTTTCCCTTTCAGGTCGATAAGAGCAACCAAGCCAAGTGAAAATACAATCATCGTCGCTGTAACAAAACATAAGTAAGTATTCAAACGCAGGATAAAGTATTCTTCTACATGTAGTCCCACCCTTTGCATGGTGTATGTAAAATCTTTTTTGTTGTGTATTGTTTGCTGAGAGTCAAAAAATGCTCATTCTGTGCCAAGGTATTTGTCATCTTTTCAATAGGAACAGATCTTTGTTCATTGTTTTAGTAAAAAAGTGTGAAATCAAAATTCACTTTCATTTTTACATGTTATCAAAGCTCACCTTTATACATTATTTCAGCTAAATGATAGTAAAATAACCCTCTGCCTAGGGAACGTACATGCACCAAATAATGAACAAAGATTTATTCATTTTGAAAAGGTATACTGTTGGTGAGTAAATGACCATCAGGGCCTATATTCATAAAGCCTTACTAAGTTAGTTGTCATCTATAGGCTATAGTTTCTACATAGTGAGTTGACAATTAGGCTTCTAAGTAAGGTTTCATAAATATGGGCGGTGGTTCTCGGCCGATGATATTTTCTGTAAATTATTTCTTGCTGAGCGGTTTTTCAAGTTGCCTTTCTTTTGACATCTGTGATTATCATCCTTCAGTACATGCATATCCAAACTCAAATTCATGAGTGTATTCAAGTTTCTTTTATTATAGGAGCTTCAGTTATTGATAGGGGGGGGGGGTAGGAGAAGGGGGAGTAGCCCTCCAATGAAATTATAATCAATGTTGTATCCTATAGAGTGACAACATCTGCTTAATGCTCTTACCCCCCCCCCCCTTTTTCCCTTTCCTCATGCCTGTTATGTCAGTTATGCAATAAATATTTATACAATTTTGTTTCTGTATTGAAATTGATTTTTTAAATTTCATTGAAAAGTGTTATACAAGTTGCCGAATGATGTTTCTCCATACAGATTGGATATCTAGCTGGCTAAATTTTTAATTAAATATTTGGTGTTGTGTTTTTATTGATATATTCTACCATACATGTCAACCTGACCTATATTTCAAATGCCATCCATGTTACCGGAAAATTTACGCTTTAATAATAGAGAATTCAAGGTAGAAATTGGACACGATTTGCATTGTAAAATGGAGTATGCAGGATGTAGGGATGAATAGTGAGACACAGTACCATTAAGTGCCATGTCTAAACTATGCATGTCATTAGCACGACATTTGATGTGAATGCAAACACCGCCTTTATTGGGTCGTTCAAAGTTTCACAAGCACAGTGCTGCTCTGAAGCCGAGCTGCAATAATTATCATCTGAATGGCATGATTTGTAATTATAAAAAGTACCTGTTTGAATAGACGTTTGAACACGTATTTGCCTCTTGCTTATTTGGTCAGGAAAGTTAACAAACTAATGAGATTGGGTTATCTTTTTTCACAAAATGGCCAGAATTATGGATGTCTGCCTACCACGCACAATGCGGTTTCCATGACAGTACAATTTGCTTTGCCTGTGGCCGCTGGCAACAAGACCTTAAACATGCATTTATGGAATAATAAAATGTGGATCACACATGAGGGATTGGAGATTTACTTAGCTCCCGTTGGACAGATCACAGTGGGAGTAATTGAATAATGACTTTTTTGTTTTGTTGAGATTTAGGGAACCATGTAACTGTATAATTCTGAAATGAGGCACATAAATGAGGGCATGCGCAGGCTGATATGGGGGCTTTAATTAGCATGTACGTGCGTCAGAATTTCTTTGTCAATTTTTAATGTAAAACAATTTTAAACTCAGAGGGAAAAGTAGAAAGAGATGGAAGGTGAGAAAGAGAGAGCGAGTAGAAAGAGAGGAGAGAGGGGAAATGTATAAAAGAGAAAGAAGGTAAAAAGAAATAGGGGAGAAGGGAGGAAGAGAGAGAGAGAGAGAGAGAGAGAGAGAGAGAGAGAGAGAGAGAGAGAGGGGGGGGGGAGGGAGAGGTGGAGGGAGTAGAAAGAGAGGAGAGAGAAAATGAAAGAGAAAGAAGGTAAACGAAATAGGGAGAAAGGAGAAAGAGAGAGAGAGAGAGAGAGGGAGAGAGGGAGAGAGAGAAGGAGAGGAGAAGAGGGGATGGGGGGGGGGGGATGAAAGTTGATTCAATAAGGGAGTAAGATTGAAAGTTGTTTAATGGAATGGAAAGCTTGTGTTTAATATGCATACAAAACAAGAACAATCAAATCAATATATGCAATTGAATGAAAAGGGAAAAACATTTGGTGGCTCCCCTCCAGACAAGCATATATTGAGTTATGAAAAGACAGCACAAACTATTTTTAGTTTCTTGTCTTTGCTTAGTTTGCTTGTAATCCCTTTTTGACTCTCACCTCTTTTCAAACGTACATATGATATTACATGATATGATAAGATAAACAGTTGTGTTTTTTTTCCTTGTTCAAAATTTTAGTAACACAAAATGATTGATTTTTGGATATTTGTACAGAAATATTCACCTTTTGAAATGGACTCGTGCAAATCGTATAGGGAATTAATGCAAGAAAAGTTAATAAAACGAAAGCAATGTCATGACTTTCTCACAAAATCACACATTTTAAGTCTACAATAGGTTCCGATCAGGAGGAAATATTACTTTTTAGAGATGATAGGTCTCCAATGGCTTTTCAAATCTGTTTTTAAAATGACAAGGTAGAAAATTGTTGAGGGAGCGTCTAATTAAACTGTCAATCTTTGCTGAGTGATTTGCTGGTAGGATCAATAAATGATGAAGGGCAGATGAAAGGAGCTATGGATCTTCACACGCGAGGCTTCTTTTTACATGTCAATTTTCACGGCTCGTTTCCAATATCGATGCCCGTCTGCATTATAGACAGGACAACATGACTTGCAATAACGTGCTTGATGCCTCTGTCATTGTATATTGATGTATTATTGATGTGTTATTGGATAGAATTGAAGGCAAGATGTTTGCTTGATATATTTTTATGGTTACAGAAAAGATGTTTGCAAAATCATGATGATGGCATATTGCTCAAGCTTATGATAATTTGATTGACAGACACTTGTGTGAAATTTCTTTAAATTATCATTTATTTTAAGCTGATATCAGGTGGTGGTATCATAAATTGTTTTAGCTAAATGCTCTGCTTTATTCATTAACTTCTCTTGAGTTTTCAGGAGTAAAAAATGAATACCCCATATGTTATTTGAAGTATGTCTAAATATTAGCAAAGCCTATGATTCAATAAATTAAAGAACCTCAAAAACTATACCCTCTGCTTTATATAATCGACAGATTCACAGGTTTGCTCATATGCCTCTATCTAGACATACTCTCTAAAAAAAATCGAGTGATCACGGACGTCACTCCTCTGGAGAGTGAAAATGTAGTGAAAATAGAGTGAACATTCACTCTTTTCTTCTTAGAGAGCACTCTAAAATCAATCGATTTTCACTCCTAAACAAGTGATCACGGACGTCACTCCCAAGAAAGTGAAAATAGAGTGAAAATTCACTCTTTTTTTAAGAGAGTACATGGTAGTAAACCCAAGGGGCAGATATTTTGTTCTTTCTACCCCATGTGCCATTGTATACATAAAATAGAGTTTTATCTTGCCACAGCAGTGTTTTTTGGGGTGTCATGGGAAAACAACGTTGAATGGCTTAAACAGGGTTGGTAAACTACATGTAATATTATTTTTCATATCCATATATAATAGTCATCTCCAGAGTATAGCCTATTGACTGCTGAATTATCTCATTCTCATAGGCTTTAATACAGAAGCCATCTGATAGTATGCAATGGATTAAAAGATCATTGCTGTTGATATATGTCATAATTTATTCAACCTTATTCCCAAATAAACAGATAATACTGAAGATCTCCATCTTGAAGCAACGTCATTATTTTCCAATCATTATCCAATATAGTTGTATTTGTGTGTCGCCATAATACCGAGGTAAACTGTATTTATATAAGTACTATGTCAGGTCTTTCCATCTGCAGAGAGAGGCCATGTCATCATGGAGGGAAATTGATGATTATTATTTGATATTTTATTAATAAATATTGGCCTTGAAGTCGATATGGCTCATGCTGCTCTCTTTCAGAACACATTTTTAATTTTTATTGCATACTGGCAGGACTGGTGAATTAAAGTAATATGATATTGCTATTGTAAGCCAGCTTATATAGATAAGGTATTTGTGTTTGTACAGCCAGTTTAACCTCGTTCACTGTTTCTTTTTAAATTTCTTTCATAATTTGTTTTTTGTTTCATCTATTCTTTTCCATCTTTACATGGATTCTGCCATGTTTCTCATCTGATCAAATCTCCTCTTTCCCCTATTCCCCCTGTAGTTTTCTCCACATTTTATCTGTTATCTGTTGTTCTTTTACACTTCTTCTTTTTCCCTCCCTTCACATGTATATTTCTCCTTTCTTTTATTGTCTTTTCCTCTTCTCATTTTTCTCTCTTCCATCTCACACTTCTTTGTCTGCTCTTCTATCCCCTTTCCCCAGTTTTTTCTCCCTATTTTTCTCTAATATTTTCTCTTTACCTTTCCTTTTTTAGACTCCTTACTCATTCCTCATTTTTTTTTTCATCTCTATTCTATTCATCTTCACTGCTTGTTTTTCATTTTTGGTGTGTTTTTGTCGCATTTCTTTTCTCCTGTATATTTCCGTTGATATATTTTCACTTCCCTTTCTCATCTGGTTTACTTCTCTTCTCTTTCTATTTCTTTTCTTCTTTGCTCTTCTCTTTTCTCTTTGCCCGCTTCTCCTTTTCCCCCAGCAATATTTTCTCCTCATATCTTCTCTATCCTTTCCCCCTTTTAACACTTTTTTTCTCCTTTCATTTCTTTTCTTTTATTCTCTTCTCTTCTCTTTTCTCTTCTCTTCTCTTCTCTTTTCTCTTCTCTTCTCTTCTCTTCTCTTCTCTTCTCTTCTCTTCTCTTCTCTTCTCTTCGCTTCTCCTCTCTTCTCTTCTCTTTTCTCTTAGCCCTCTACTCCTTTTCCCCAACTATGTTTTCTCCACATATCTTCTCTATCCTTCCCCCGTCTAACTTGTCTTTTCTCCTTTCCTTTCTTTTCTTTTTTTTTCTTCTCTTCTCTTCTCTTCTCTTCTCTTCTCTTTTCTTTTCTCTTAAAGGTGAAATTCAAAGAAATTCACAAATATGTGAACTAATGTATCACTAGAAACTGGTAAGCTAACAGATGGCCATCCTACAAGTTTTAGGTCAACTACATAGAGCTCTTCAGGTGCTGTGCCGGGGCTGTATTTAAGCATTTTGTAATTTATAATAATCATTACTTTGAATGTTTCCAAACATTGAATTTTGATAACTTTGTCGAATCAAAGTTTCAACTTTGCAATAATGAAAATAAATTAGTTTTGAAATCAATGAATATCTACTTTAATCACTCTTCTTTTTTCCCCACTATATTTTCTCATCATATCTTCTCTATCCCTTCCCCCATCTAACTCATCTTTTCCCAATTTTTTCCATTGTTCTTTCCCCTTTCCCTGTTACGCGTCCCCTCTCCTCTCTTTCCCCTTCTCTGACACCCCTTCTTTCTCTCTTTTCTATATTCTCTTCTCTTCTCTCTTATCTTTTCTATTTCGTCTATTTTTATCTCTTTTTCTTTCCCTCCTCAGTCCGTTGGACAAGGATGAGCCCTCTCTTCTCTTTTCTCCTCCTCTCACTCCCCTTCTTTCTCTCTTCTCCATTCTCTTCTTCCTTATCTTTTTGTCTAATTTTGTCTAATTTGATCTCTTCTTCTCTCCCTCCTCAGTCCGTTGGACAAGGATGAGCCATCCATCATGCCGCTCATCAGTGCTGGATTCAACAGGAGATACGAAGAGAACGCAAACACTGGCGCTTGTCTTAACGAACTCTTACAGATTGAGTTCGGGGAATTCAGGTCACAATTTAAACTCAAGTAAGTCATGATGATGATGATGATGATGATGATCCACAGCACTCGTATGGCGCCAGTTATATGTTTTAAACATTAAAAGAAAAAGAAAGACTTGATACATGGCTAATCGTCAACGAAACGGAGTTAAGTCTTTTGTCAACTCTGTTTGTTGCCACCGCAGACAGCCAGTGAAAAAGAATTTGTTTAATCAAATTATGGAAATACAAGCATTACTTTAAACTAACAGAACTTTGTTTTTCCTGGCTCATTTTTCCTGATTGAGGAGTCATATGAAAGGGCAGACAATGAACTTTCTTGAAATGTGATTTTCTCTTTGAAATTCAGATACCGCCTGCCAAATGACTTTTCGGTACCCTCTCAACAAATTGTTTCTAATCAGTCATGTGTGACATATGCATCACTTGAGTTGAATCAGATGAAAAAGGAGGATCTAAGCTTTATAAATATGTGTAATTTATTAATTATAATTGTGATTAGGTTATGATAAAACATTGATAATTCTCAGTTTTGTTTTTTCTGTGACCTGCTGTATATTAAGAGTTTCGATTGATTGGAATGGATTTGAGCTTGCTATTAATGTCAAACTCACCTATAAAAATGTATTTCATCAAGCAAATATCAAAGATCATTTGCTATAGCATTGAGCAAGCATGTATTGTAGTAGTTCATTAAAAATGTTCCTTTTCATTGAAGATTCATTTGTCTAATAGAAGCTGATCTTTTTAGAAATATCATTTTGGGATGAATTAATGTACTGATTAGGTAGTACTGATAGACCTTATTTTTTTACAGATGAAAAATGATATGCTTTTGGGTCCCTTTGTGATAAATATTTCATTCCATTTGTTTTATTCTAACGAGCATAAAAAGAAAACAATATTTAACTTCATCCAATTTTAGTCGGTATCAAAAGTGTACACTAGACAAGCAGATATAGGAGAATAATCTTATTCTAATTACTCCAGTGTGTAGAAAGCACTATAGATACTGATTAGTATGTAGAGCATTTAGCTATGTCAATGTTGACTTCACGGTTGCCATGGTTTCTTGCCGCTGATAGGTGATAAGAAGGGAGGCCGTAGGACTCTGCACCTGAAATGCATGCTTATAAAAGACTCAGAGTAGAAGTGGAAATTAATTTTTTTATCAAACTCTGTAGGTGTATACTTCAACATGGTTTGTGCGTATTAGATTGCTTTTTCACTTTTGGAGAATTTAGCATTGTAATTGCATTTCAAGTGAAAACTCTTACAATTACGAAAAAAAGAAAAAAGGATGAAAACTACTATAATTGTCATGTTTTTAAAGCTAATATTTACCCAATTTAACAAGGTACATGTTTTTGTCTTTTATGGATTGAAGCATAGTTCAAAACCCTGTCTATGCACTTTGCTTGCGTTATACACAATGCTCTTTGGTGTTAAAACCCCTATCAGGGATTTGCAAGCGCTCAAAAACTCATCTCAAATTTATCGATAGCAACAAGATGTATTTATGAAACTATGTGCACAATTTTAAATCAAAAGACTCTGTGTTTCTTTTTTGAGTGAAAATTGAAGCCCTCATTTTGACACAACAAATGGGGTGAATAAAACACTGACAGATTTAAATTTGAAAAGAAAAAATGACCGTAATATTTGCTAATAATCAATATTTTGCCATCATACTTTTAGGAAATTGGGGGCTTGTGCGCAACCTCACCAGAATTATCAAACACAGACAATTTCTTGTGGGTTTTTACAAAAGTCCCAAAAAACTGATGTTTTTTTTAAATGTTTTTTTGGGGCTGTGTAAATGGGCCTATTGGTACCATTAAACATTGGAATCCAATCAAATTAAAAGCCTGGAAGGAGCTTCCACACCCCTACCCACCTAACGATCAACATTCCAGGATTTTATTCAATGAAATAGGTTATTTGCTTGATTGGTTGTTATGTAAACCAACAACAGATAGCATCAGAAAGAAAAATAAATAAATAAAGTAGGTCATGTAGCCTGTACATTTTTTTTTTCATGATGAGCTTTTCATCAAAAGGTCGAAGGATGCTTTGATGAATAAATCAACTTACATTATTCCACTGATCAAACTCACAGAATTGGCACTTCGATGTAATTATCTTTGCCCCAGATTTTCTTGAGTGGTCAATATTTCATGCCTTTTAGACACTGTCATGAGACTATTGTGCGTTATTCTGCTTGAATACGATTCCTACAGAATGAAAAAGGTCATAGAATCACCAAAGACCTTTTTTGAGTTTACAAATGTATGATATTGTTCTTTTCATACTGAAAAATCAAAAATTCTAATTTTCATGACTTTTTTCTTCTGATATCATACACTCGAACATGTAGTTGAACATTTTAAATGAAGTGAAGTGAAACAAACACTATGAATATGAGTGACAAAGAAAGCGGACAAAATATACAGTTCCTCAGGTAGGCAAAGGAACATCCCTTCACTGCTATTATGTAAAAATGTGTAGAACAGGTGTCACATGCATATTCACCTTTTTACATAATAGCAGTGAAGGGATGTTCCTTTGTCTACCTGAGGAACTGTATATTTTGTCCGCTTTCTTTGTTCGTCATATTCGTAGTGAAATGAAAGTTCTCCCTGTTTGATTGTGATATTGGAGAGTTAAAATGGAATGTTTTTTTTGTTGCTTTCACTGACTTTTGAGCACATTTTGTATCGAATATGACGTTGATTCGAAACAAAGATTCTCTCCATTAGAATCCGATATCGGAGAGTTAGACAGGAATGTTTCTCTTTCTCTGACTAGGGAGGACATTTAAATCAAATTTGTAGTTGATTTGAAACAAGAGTTCCCTTCATGAAAATCTGATATTTTAGAGGATTTAGAAGAATGTTCTCCTCAATGTGATTTGTGAGGACACTTTGAATGTAGTGAAGCTATAGTTTCTCTTTTTGAATAAAAATGGGGTTTGGGCCACTCAAAAAGGAAATAGATGTACCGGTAGATTCCATGAATCCTGGACCCATGACCCATTTCACAAAACTTGTCATTAGTGACAATTGACAGTTTTTTTATAAGCTATTGAAATCCTTGCTTCTGATTGGTTATCTGCAGATTCCATACTGATTTTTGTCATTTGTCATTGAAAAAAGCTTTTTGAAACGGGTCCCTGATGTACATGTATTGATTTGTATTAGTTGACACTATTTCACAGTTATTGCTGCAGTTTGAGACAAGTGTGGTCAAGTATTTTGTTAAAGAAATCTAATGGAAATTTATACATGAGGTCAAGTAAACTCTTTAAATGATCAGTTTTACTAATGGAAAAAAGAAACAACATCAACAACAACATAAAGGAAAGTACCCAAAGAGTACCAATCTCTTACTCTAATATTTTTAAGGAGATCAAAAAAACAAAAAAAAACATGATTGAGATTCTTGAGGATAATTAACTCTTTAAATCATCAATTATGATTAATGGATAAAAAAAAAACAACAACATTACAATGGGTCAATGTTTCCATGGTCAACCAATCCCTTAAATATCTTTTCCAATTTCTCCACATTAGGGCCACCAACTCGTTATTTGCAGCGCTGGAGAACAGCTCCGATGCCATTCAGATTACGAGCGAGAACAGAACGGTCCAGTACGTCAACCCAGCGTACGAGAGGGTCTCCGGCTATAGCAACGATGAAGTCCTCGGGCAAGAGATGGAGGACATGCCGAGATGCGACAAGAACAAAGTGGAACTCATCGACGGCATCTATTCACAACTCAAAAAGGGGAAGGTGAGTCTATAGAAATATTGATTGGTAATAATTATCACTTCAATACTCTGTATTAAAGCATGTGTCAATAATGTTAGCCAGTTTTTAATGTTAAGATATTTCCATTGATGACAGGGGCGCAGGTATTTTTGCGAGTTGTTAGCTTCAAGAAAATTCACCCAGATTACTTACAATACATGTTTTTACATTTGCATTGCTGGCTCATTGTCAGGTGCCGAAAAATGTTGTGACCTTACAACAATTTTTGTCAAAATATGATAATTAAACCAACTACGGAAAGAAAAGCTTAAATACACTTATTGTTTTTACTACAGGGAGTTTTATGTCTGAATTATTAATATCCTAGGTTTTCATTTGTTTGCGACTCACAATTTTCTTGTTGAAACTTCTATACAAAGTTGCAATGAAAATCTGCCAAAACAATGATCTTCAGTGATTTCAAAAGCACATTGAAGATTGCAATCCAGATGTTCATGGGTTCCAATTTTCATTATAAAAGCAAAGCTCTTTACAAATAATCAAATGACAAAATAATCAAACGATATGACGTTTTTTCCAAATATCCCACCATGGATGACAGATTAGTTTTCCTTTGTTGGTTCGAAAGTACCCCACAGAAAAAACAGTTTTGGTCATTATTCATTATAAACCCATTAGTAGTATTGATTTACAGTTCGGGAAAGTGGGTGCGTGACTTGTATGATCTATGTAATTATCTCGACCACACGCGTCACTTGTAAACAATCGACCTCTGAAAAAGTGTGTTACTACCCGTATTCTGTGCTGTATAGTACACTTGTTGTCTGTTGTTGCCATGGAATTGAGATGGCCTCACTCTTCAGCATTAATTGGACTGTAGCATGAATTCAATTTAATTTCATCGCTGAAAGCTGAACGCTTGAATGAAAATGGGCATTTAGTTTGGAGATGGCAAGAAGTTAGCGCCATTAGCTATCATGATATTCATCCTTGTGACTATAAACTGAAATGAATTAAATTGAATTTTAAATGATTTTTCACAGTAAATCATGAAATGAGTAATGATGAATATGGTATGTATATCATGAGGGAGTGCATTATAGGAAGAGGTATGGTGTAGTTGAAAGACCTTTTTTCTAATTGATTATTTTAACCCCTTGACTATTGGAATTGGGTGGCTCCTGTATTAAGCCTATGTAAATTAACCAATTCAGCAGTCAGAAGGTTAATGAATGTGGGTGGTAGTTCCACATCAGAAGTAGATGTAGAACTATTATTTGGATTACTTGAGAGAACTTGATTTTTTAAAACTTTTATTCACATTCATATATATCTATCTATATATATGTATTATTTTTTCCTTTCATGTTCTTCCTTTCCTTTTAAGTAATGTACTTTGAAATTTACATTTACTTGGTAGCATTGATTAATGAAACTATAATATGTCTATCAGCAAATAGCAAATATAAATACTGTCCAGTTATCTTTGTCTCCTTTGCTTACAATACAGCACAATCATGTACCACAAGGCGTGCTTTCTTTTGTTCTGTTCAAAGCACAGATAAGTTGCTGTATTCACGTTTCTTTCCTGATTGTATTTGAATAGTTGCAATGCAAGAATGAGCTACATGGACAGGAAGAAAATATAGAATTGAAAGGCGAGGAAAATGAAAGGGGATGAAAATGCAAAGGAAATTTACATGTAACTGGAATTTTGTAGGAAGGAAATGTTTTGTCATACAGGTAGACTTTCAATTTCAATAATGTTGGTTGAAGCAAAACAAATGATGATTCTCTACTGTTCTCCCTTTCTCTCTCCCATTTACTCCCTCTCTTTTTCTCACATCCATGCACTCTTCCCTTTCCTTACTCTCTTCCTCCCTGTTTCTGTCTCTATCTCTCTCTATATCTTCCTCTCTCTCACTTACTTCCTCTCTTTTTCTCACATCCACGCACTCTTCCCTTTCCTTACTCTGTCTCTCTCTGTTTCTGTCTCTCTTCTCTCTGTCTGTGTCTCTCTCCATCTCTCTCTGTATATCTGTATAACTGTCTGTCTCTCTCTCTCTTTCTCTCTCTCCCCCTCTCTCTCTCCCCCTCTCTCTCTCTCCCCCTCTCTCTCTCCCATCTCTTCCTCCCTCCCCCTCTCTCTCTCCCATCTTCTTCTTCTTCATCTTTTCCCTTGATGGTGCAGTCATGGGAAGGTATGCTGTATTCAAAGAAGAGGAACGGAGAGAGTATTCCTCAAGTCGTCCATATTTCACCAGTTATTGGATATGGAGGGTGAGTTTCATTACATATCATTTACATGAATTTACAAATCATTTACATGTATTTACATACCATCTACATGTATTTACACATCATCTACATGTATTTACACATCATCTACATGCATTTATACACCATCTACATGTATTAACATATCATCTACATCTATTTACACATCATCTACATGTATTTACACATCATCTACATGTATTTACACATCATCTACATGTAACACATCATCTACATGTGTTTATATATCATCTACATCTATTTACACATCATCTACATGTATTAACATATCATCTACACCTATTTACACATCATCTACATGTATTTACACATCATCTACATGTATTTACACATCATCTACATGTGTTTATATATCATCTACAACAGTTACATATCATCTACATACGTTTACATATCATCTTCATGTATTTGCATATCACCCACATGTATTTGCATATCACCTATGCATTTGCATACCATCTACATGCATTTACATTACATGTATTTACATATCATCTACATGTTTTTACATAGCTGCCAACCGTTCCTAATTTAATGAAAGTAATGTTCTTGGTTTAAATCAACCACTTTTATTTTGTTATTATGAAAACAATTATATTGGATAATATATTTCGATATCAAGGGTTTTAAAGACAAATATTCAAAATTCCTAGTCCACTTGTTTGTTTTCCAAGGTATAAGACAAACCTTATTGTGTCCATATGTTGTTGACGCCCTGCTTTTTCAAATGGTTTATGTTGATGTTTTTTGTATTTGTGGCCAAATGAGCCTGTTCATGCCATGTATGACGTGAAAGCCTCAGGGTGTCTTTGGTTGCATAACTCCAAGATTGTTACAGCACATACCCTCATGAGAGTTAAGCCTGGCTGTACTAGTTTGGCCAGGAGGGATTCCTCCTTGCATGGTCACTGGCAGGTGGTTATCTCGTATCAAATCAGCTCTCAATTAACATAAGAAAAAAGGGATTGTGGAGGATCGACGGGTACCGCTTAGACATTGTTTACTAATAGAGGGCGCAAGTAGCTATAATTAGTGTAGTGGGGCTTTAAAGAAAGGCTTAGTCGATCCTGGGAAGGTGAAAAAAATCTTGTATGAGCATTTTTGTTCTGTTTTTGTTATTGTGGAAGAATAGCGTAGGAAAAATTCCTCCTAAAAGAAAGATCTTGTGAAAATGGCCTCGCATTTGAAAAAATTCAAGAAAGAACTTAATTGTTTAGAACAAACCTTTTGGGCTACATTTTTGTGTAGTCCAGTATATACATTAAGGTGTACATTGCATGTGGCTTTCAACAAAACTATGTCAATTTCTTATCAAATTGATGAAATCAAAACCTTGTGATATACCTTGGTACTTAAGTGATCAAGTTTTTTTTTATCACTTCCAGACAGTCCTTTCACAATGCAATAACACGACCAGAACTCAACTTTATCTTTAAATAGCTGTATGACGGGCGTGTTTAATTCATACCCACATGAATTTGCAGAAAATAACTGAGGAAGTTAATGGGCGTTATTAATTGGCGTGATAAGTTTTGAATTCGAAAAGGGTACTGTCCATGCAGAATTGTAGATAGCGGTTTAATGAAATAATTTGATTCTTCAGAACCACAAGTACCACAAGGAAATTAAATAGTTTGAGAACATGCTATATGCATCACCTTGAAAAATTATAATGTCTTGCAGAGTATTTTACACTCTGTTACATTACTGGTAGACCACATACTTTTGCTGAAGCTATTGTTGGCTAAGAAATACCACAAGAAAGAAAGTTATGTGTTTTTATATTCATGAATGACGTCAGTGTGTAAAACAGCTCTCCACTGATTGACACACTGATTTTTATGCCTCCGCCACCGAAGGTGGTGCCGGAGGCATCATGTTTTCGGGTTGTCCGTCCGTACGTCCGTACGTCCGTCCCGTTTGACCGTTATCACAATATCTCAAGAACCATTTAAGATTTAAACTTAAGACTCGGGAATAGTATTTATCACCATAGGAAGACGATCTGATTAGATTTTGGAGTACGTAGGTCAAAGGTCACAGGTCACAGAGGTCAACTTATGAAATTCCTTGTATTGAGTTTGTTAGCGCGATATCTCAAGAACCATTTGAGATTTAAACTTAAAACTTTAGGATAGTATGTATCACCATAGGAAGACGATCTGATTAGATTTTGGAGCACGTATGTCAAAGGTCAAGGGTCACAGAGGTCAACTTATGAAATTCCATACATTGAGATTGTTATCATGATATCTCAAGAACCACTGGAGATTTAAACTTCAAACTTAGTGATAGTGTGTATCACTATAGGAAAACAATCTGATTACATTTTGGAGCACGTAGGTCAAAGGTCAAAGGTCACAGGGCTCATTATGTATGCAAAAACAGCTTGTGATCGCGTTATCTGAACAACCGATTGATGGATTCCTGCCAAACTTTGGTCATGTATGTATCTTGCAGAGCTGATGAACTGATTAGATTTTGGGGTCACGAGGTCAAAGGTCACAGCGCACATTATGTATGCAAAAACAGCTCGTGATCGCGTTATCTGAAGAACCGATTGATGGATTCCTGCCAAACTTTGGTCATGTATGTATCTTGCAAAGCCAATGAACTGATTAGATTTTGGGGTCACGAGGTCAAAGGTCACAGCGCACATTATGTATGCAAAAACAGCTCGTGATCGCTTTATCTGAACAACCGATTGATGGATTCCTGCCAAACTTTGGTCATGTATGTTACTTGCAGAGCTGATGAACTGATTAGATTTTGGGGTCATGAGGTAAAGGTCAAGGTCATGCGGCTCATTATGTATGCAAAAATAGCTTGTGATCGTATTATCATTAGAACAGATTGATGGATTCCTGCCAAACTTTGATCATTTATGTATCTTGCAGAGCCAATGAATGGTTCATAAGATCAAAGGTCATGGGCTCATTATGTATGCAAAAATAGCTTGTGGACGCATTCTCATTAGAACTGACAGATGGATTACTATTTAACTCAGGAAATCTTGCAGAGCCAATGAACTGAGTAGATTTTAGGGTCATGAGGTCAAAGATCAAAGGGTCATATATGTTTATGAGAAATTGCTTGTAATCACGATATTCTGAGAACATGTTAATGGATTACAATTGAACTTGAATTTGAAAAATTTCTTCCGTTTCGGTTTGTAAAATTGCTCTATGACGGAGGCAGCATTTTCGACTGCGCGCAGTCGAATTCCATCTAGTTTTTCTTTGTATCTATCATTTATTTTTGACTTGTTATAAGATGAAGGATTTTTGTCTTTTTGCCAAGAAATAGCAATGCATTAACTCTCAAACATATTCATTTGGATGTTATTGTGCCTGTACAGTGTAGGTTTTCATATATTATTTTATCTTCTTTATTCTCATCGCTTGTCTCCTTTTCTCTCACTCTCTCTCTGTCTCTCCCTTTTTATCTCTCTCTCTCTCTCCCTTTTTATTTCTCTTTCTTTTTATCTCTCTCTTTCTTTTTATCTCTCTCTCTCTCTCCCTTTTTATCTCTATTTCTCTCTCTCTCTATCTTTTTATCTCCATCTCTCTCTCTACCTTTTTATCTCTATCTCTCCCTCTCTCCCTTTTTATTTCTATCTCTCCCTCTCTCCCTTTTTATTTCTATCTCTCTCACTACCTTTGTATCTCTCTCTCACACACTTTTTATCTCTATCTCTCTCTCCCTTTTTATCTCTATCTCTTTCTATTCCCCTCTCCCACACTCTGCTCATTTAATCTCTCTATCGTCTGCCAACATAATTTAAAATAAATCAGGAAAGTGCGGCACCATGTCTTCAACAAGCGCTCTCCCCTGCAGCCCACCAATGGTCCCACAGTGTTATGCCAAGAACTGCAGCACACCGTCGACAAGATGGGCCAGGATTTTACCAACGGTAAGACAATAGGGCAGTTCTCAAACGAGCGAGTCAATTGAGGCTTGCTGGATTTATCAAATATGCCAGGGTGTGTTTCACAAAGATCCCAAGTTGAACTTATCTCTAGGAAAGCTGTAGCATCTATGAAAATATTTTATAAAAGTTGAAATAGAAGGCATAAAATGATGATTCAAATCATTCATATTTTCTGTTTTCATGTTCTTGATGTGGAATTTATAAAAAGTCTAAAATACTACAATTTTCATTTTTGAATATATTTTATTTTAAGGCTACAAATGGCTCTCCATAATTTATTAGTCCAACTTGGAGTTAAGTTTGTCTTAGGATCTTTGTGAAAGACCCCCTGGACCCTTTCAAATAAAAATTGATTTGCAATCAATCGTAAAAATATATTGTGTCTTCAGTCGCGCTGCAGTTAATTGTATCTTACCATATTTGTATCTATCTGTAATATAAAAGTAATTGTAAGTCACTATTCATTGTGAATTTACTATCGACTGAAGGAGCTGTGATTTGCTTTTGGAGATACAGCTGTTAACACAATAAGAATATAGATTTAAGTAAAGCCTGTGAACAATATCATGCGGTAAGCTACCAGAAAAAAAAATCAATTCTAGAAGTTTTAAAAGCCATGAACAAAATAAATGTAGCGTGCTTCGGATTTCTGTAACTTGTAGTATTCAGATAAGAAAACAGCTCTCATAATGAATATGTTACATCATGATTTGTATTAAGCAACTTATTTGCAATTGAATGGTTTCTTCATTTCATTGATTTATGTTGCACTATATCTGGAGATATCTGGAGATATCTGGAGATCTGTATGAAGTTTACTGATTACAAACACGTCACAATTTCATTTTCTCTTAAATCATGTATTGTCAGTTCCTGTTAAATTTCTACTATATTTTCTTTGGTTTTATATTCTCTACTTTTTCATTTGATTCCCCCTCTCCTCCGTCACTCCTCAACTTGTTCTCTTTTCTCTATTTCTCTATTTGTGTCTCTGCTATATGTTTCCTCTGTTGTCTTCCCTCATTTCCCTTTTTCTTATCTCTTTTCTTATCTCTTTTATTCTTTTTCCAACACATTCACCTCCATCTATCCCATCTCTCTCTCTCTCTCTCTCTCTCTCGCTCCCTTTCTTTCATTCCCATCTTTCTCTCTCTACACGATGATACATTACATTTGTCTCTTTTTATATCGTTATTAATTCTCCACTCTTCCCTTCTCTTTCCCCTCCATCCCACCTCACCCCCTAGGTCATCAAGGCCTCAATAGAAGACAATCGGTTGCTAGGATACACTCCATGACCATAGAAGCCCCCATCACAAAGGTGAGTGGACTGTTAGCATCTAATTACTTGATAACGAGGATAGTCATTAGCTTCTATTGTGTGACAAGCATATGCAAAGTGCATTGAAGAGTGGACATGGTTATGGTTTAGATTGGAAACAAAGAATATCTGTGGAGTACAAATAGAAATGGATTTTAAGGGGCAAGGACAGATTTTAAGGGGCAAGGACGAATTTGATGGTCATGATGATGATGATGATGATGATGATGGCCTACATGATAAGTTTGAAAACAGAAGCTCCCTTCACAAAGTAGAGTGGACTGTTATCATGCAGCTAGCCGGTCAGGTTTCTAATTACTTGTTCCAACGGTGATAATGAGGACAATCATTAGCTTCCATTGTGTGACAAGCATATGCAAATTGCATCGAAGAGTGGACATGGTTATGGTTTAGATGGGAAACAAAGAATACCTGTGGAGTACAAATAGAAATGGATTTTAAGGGGCAAGGACGGATTTGATGGTCATGATGATGATGATGATGATGATGATGACCTACATGATAAGTTTGAATCAGAAGTTCCCATCACAAAGATGAGACTGTTATCCAGCCCATCAGGTTTCTAATTACTTCTTCCAATGATGTTAATGAGGACAGTCATTAGCCTCTATTGTGTGACAAGCATATGCAAATTGCATTGAAGAGTGGACGGGGTTATGGTTTAGATGGGAAACAAAGAATATCTGTGGAGTAAAAATAGAAATGGATATTAAGGGCAAGGATGCCTTCGATGTGGTTGTGGTGATAATGATGATGATGATGATGATGATGACGATGACGACGACTACGAAGACGGTTATGATGATGTTTTCAATGATGATGTAACCGGTGGGGATGGAGGATGAGGAGGGGGAGCAAGTGGAATAACGAAGGGGAATGAATATAAGGAGGAGGATGGCAATGATGATAATGGAAGCATACATGATTAGTTCAACAGCAGATGTTCCAATCTTTTGATGAGAGTGTTGTCAGGTGTTTCAAGTTCTAATTTCTTTTTACAATTAGGTTAATGAGGATTACCATTAGCTGCTTTTGTATCACAAACCTATGAAAAGTGCATTGGAGAATGAAAGTGTTGATGGTATGGAATAGAAACAATTGAGAGAGGTTATGAGAGCCTGGGGGATGATGGTGAAAACAAAAATGAGAGATGATATTGAACATGGTAGTCTCATGAGGAGGATGATGATGAAAATAATCGTGTTAAAGATTTTAATAGTAATGAAAATGATGGTGATGATAGGATGCTATGGAGGATAATGGTAATGATGAGGAGGATGATTTTGTAATATATAAGATGAAGATAATGTTACTGTGGTTATGATGATGATAGATGAATGGATGGATGGATGAGTAGTTGGTAATGATGGTGGTGGTGGTGATTATTATGATGATGGTGAAGGTTGATGAGAAACAAGCAAAAGAAGAGTAAGAAAAATAAGAGGAGGAAGAGGAAGAAGAAGAAGGAAAAAAAAAGAGAAGAATATGGGGATGATGAAGAGGATGATGAAGTGGATGATGAACATTTGATTATGATTGATAATAATGAAGAATACTGACCCAGAATATACATAAATTTACTTGTAACTCCCATGTATTTGCTTGTGCCTAAATTGCAATCCACATGCTTGACTTCAATTTTCAGGTTATAAACATCATCAACACGGCCCAGGAGAACAGTCCTAGCACTGTGGTCCAGGCCCTGGACCGGGTCCTGGACATCTTGAGGTCCTCAGAACTCTACAACCCAGCTCAGGTCAAGGAAGATGACCAGATCACCACTGACCTCGTGGGGGGACTCATGGCTGTAAGTAATCAAGAAATCATCATTATTACCAATCAGTGAGAGATATTGCTTAGTAATGCACTGTAAATATGTTTTATTACAATCAGCTATGTGTAGCTCTCCATATAATGATTGCAGTGCCCTTATGAAGCTACCCTGGGTAAACAACAACAATTTATCGTTTTGTTTTGTTTTTGTTACTATTTTTATCATCATTATGATTAAGATGATTATTATCATCATTATAATTATTATTAATAATAATAGTATTATTAATATAACTAGCAGGACCCGCGGAAATCCGCGGGATTCTAGAGGGGGGCGGGGGGGTGTAAATAGATATATAGAGACTGTCTAAATTAAAACCACCAAGAACTTTATTTGCCATTCAGGCCATTAAAAAAATATACATGTTTAGCGTCCCCGCCCACTTCCTTTTTGGGGGCCACCTCCTATATATTTTTTTTTTTTAAACAGCTTCCCCGCCCGTTTCCTTTTTGGGGGCCGCCTTCTATTTTTTTTTTTTTTGAAATTTTTTTGAATTTTTTTTATTTTTTTAAATTTTTTTATGGAAAAAAAACAGCGTCCCCACCCGCTTCCTTTCTGGGGGCCGCCTCTCCTATTTTTTTTTATTTTTTTTGAATTTTTTTTTTGATTTTTTTTTTTTGATTTTTTTTTTAAAGAAAAAAAAACATGAAAAGCACTGCTAAAATGTTTTTCTGATCTTAAAAAAGAAAAGAAAAAAATTGTCGGCTGCCATCTTGAAAAATAGCCTGAATGTCAGGGAAAATGTACGGAGCAGCCATTTGAAAGAAAAAAAAAAAAAAAAAAAAAAAAGGGCCTCGATCCTCCTTCCCATTTTTCAGAAAAAACAGGACGCTAAACATGTTTTTTTTTAAATTTGGCCTTATATAAAAAAAATTAAAAAAACGATCCAACTGTACCAGTAGTTATTCTTTAAGCCACTGGAACTGCGTAGAGTTCCGTAGTGTGGCGTACCGACTACGCAGAAATTAGGCTGCGTATTAATGGGAAAATAGTCCCTGCGTAGGTTATGCGTAGGCTGGCGTACAGGTTTGCTTATATGGTTGCTTACTGTGTGGAAAGCTTTTCTGCTTTGACGATCTGGCGTAGGGTAGCATAGTGTTGCGTAAAAAGGCGTACTTTCTGCGTCAAGTTTCTACGCTGAAAGTACGCGAAAAAAATTAAACATGTTGACTTGTTTTCGTTCATCTTGCGTACCCCTTTCTGTCTCTCAGCATATAGTAACGTAGGCCAGCGTAGTTGGTAGCAACACTACGCAACTCTACGTATTGACCCCACGCCAATTAGTGACCCGCAAGTGTCACAAATAAAGTATTAAAAATATGCTCATCTGACCCTAATTAAACGCCTAAAACCCCCAAGCTTTCGGGGGTTTATGGCCCCTTGAAACCCGTGGACCCCACGCCTATATTGTATATACACTCAACTCGCTGCGATCTGATCTCTCAACTTTGAAGAACGTAACCCCCGAGCTTTTGGGGGTTTATGGCCCCTTGAAACAAATATACACTCAACTCAGGGTTTCAGGTTTCCTACTTCATAATTGCCTATTTAAAAAAAAAAACATTTTTCTAGTTCAATAACTAAGTTTTCATGCATTGATTTGATGCAAGAACTGTAACATAATAGACCCTAGATTGTGATTATTTCTGACCATAAATTTCGATAATTATTTTTCAAAGTAAAATTTTCACAAGAAAATCAGACAGTCGTTTAAAAACGTAGACATTAGTAATACTTTTACTAATTCTAAGCTCAGGTTTCGTAAATCTATTCACGAAACTATATTGAAATCGCGGCAATAATGATGCAAACCAACAGATAACAATTTCAAAGTGTCAAATCTCTTCGACTCGAGCTCAGCTCAGCTCTACTCACACACATAACACTCCAGCGTAACTCCACGAAGCTCAAACACAGGCGCCGCAGGCCTCGGACGCCTGCGGTGCCCGGTGCCGGTGTTGGAGATTCCTCGAGTTACTGCACTGTGATGTGTGGTGACTGAAGTTAGCTTGCGACTGAATTGTCAGTCCAATGGTTTTCTTGTCAAAACTTTCCCTTTAGAAAATGATAATCAAAATTGAGTACACATGGCCGTAATAATCACAAAATAAGCTTTGATTTCATACCTCCATTCACGAAAACTATATAAAAATCGCGGCAATCATGATGGAAATAGGTCTCTAAGTTTGGACGTCGACGGGAAGCCCCGTGTATCTCTTGTGCAGCTACTACATGCAAATCCATGCAAAGCACATCCTAGCTACAACAAAGCACATCCTATAGAAAGATGCTTTACTCTCGGTAATCCCGCCCTTTGCATTGAGCATTTAATACGCAACTTAATGTGAGTGGATAGTCATCGGTCGTGTGTCTACGGATGTCATGTTGAATATCCATGAGGTATCTCTGTCGTCACGCATATCCTGCATTATGCATGTCGCGTCTGTTTTCGCCCTGGACGTCGACACGGAGGAGGACCTCGGGCGGAGTATAGCCAATTCGCTAGAGTAGACTCTCCCGCGGACGATGGCACCGGTCACCGGTACCCCGAGGGGAGGGTTCAGGAGGAGATAGCCGCACCAACTTGGGTCGGCGATCTCATTAAAAAACAATAGAATACAAAGGCTCGCCGAGACGTCGCGCCCCCCGCGGAGCCTTAGCGTATTATTATTATAGATGTATTATTTCATTGTTATTAAAATCTAGCTAGGTGTATCCTAGAATTCCCTGTTGCAATTTGTAGTTGTTGAAAAACATGGGCCCCATTGCATAAAACTTACCATTCATTAAAGGTAACTTTGCTATTTATGGTATTCAATGGAAACCTTGATTTGATTGGCTGTTGTGGAATTCGATATTTTGATTCCCCTGGCCTGTAAGCTCATAGCCATTATGTCATAAAATACATGTTACACAACCCATGCATGAAATCCATAGGCCTGTATTCTGAAGTCTGGCTTAATTAAACCTGGGTTTAATTAAGTCAGACTTCATGTTTAAGATCTATTTCAGTTTCTGAAAGCAAGGTTTAGTCTAAATTTAAATCCAGGTCTAAATTTAAGCCAAGGTTAAACTATAATGTAGACAGAGTTTTTTTAGAGTACATGTATCTGTAAGCAATATTAAAGATAAAGACCAGTTATGGTCATGCGGTTGAATTGTGAAAGAAACGTTGTGGAATCGATCAGAAAAGGTTGGTCACCTAGCTGTGTGTTCTGCAAGGTTCTGGAATCATCAAAATGATAAGAAATTTGGCCAAGTCTTGGTAAAGTTACAAGCACTGTACACAGAAAGATGTATACGGGACTACGCACACGTGCGCGACACGTCGGTTATATCTATCAGGTCCAAATAGATATAATAATTTCCCAAATATATCAATTAGTAGGCGGTTTCTCTGCAAAATTTGTATGATCACGTTTTAATCAAAACTGATTATTTCACATGATTGGTAATAAGAGCTTCCATTTCATTTTTTGAGAGGGGGCGTTTCCAAAACTGGTCTCTACCTTTAACATGCAAGAGATGTGTAGTCCACTCAGCTTTTAATGCTAATGAAAGCTTCATCAAGCTAGCTGTGTTTGATACAAACTTAAAGCTCCGTCAGGTGAAAGGTTAAAGCTTGTAATAAAAGCAATTAAGGAGTAGATGCAGTGGGTAATTAGAAAGATAAACACAGAGAGGCAATACTTACATCATCTCCTATTCTTTGATCCATTATTTATATTGTGCTTTAAAATTGTAGCTGCCTTTAATATCGAAGCTTGTCTTTGTGAAAAAATAAAAGAATATACTTTTCTTGTACTAACACATAAAACAAGAAGAACTGGTTCGCTTTGGTCGCTATATTCTAAAGCCTCTATTTTCAAGGATGTTTACAATATGTTGGTAAAGATGGAACAGCGTTTTAAAAAACTTTCAAAGAAAAGTGTAATTTGTGGGATTCAATAAGGAAAGAGTACCCTTCGTATTGCTGCATCAAATTCATATACTGAAACTAGAAAAAGTTTTAAAAATTACAATTTATTTAACACTTCGATTGCTGTCCTCGCCTCTCTGCATGTTTGCTCATTTGCCACATGTGCAATTATGCAGAAAACAATAGTCGCCAATCGACAGATGGACTGTCATGTGCAACACAGTGGCTTCGTTCAAATTACCCATTTTATATATGTTCTTGATTAGCTCCATGACAATCCTCTTAACACCAGTATAGATTGATCTTGCACTGAAACGGATAAATAATCTCAAATCTTTTTGTAAATCTATCCGCTGATAATTATATTGCAGCACAGGATGATTATTTATGTGCCATATAATGAGTTAAATAGTATTTCGCCCACAGAGTCTCTTCAAGTAAAGCTTTATTTATAATCTCTGTAGCAGAATATCAAATCTTTTCCTATATACATTTATATATATATATATATATATATATATATATACCTGGTGGCCTTTATAATCTGCAAGTTATTTGGCATTAAATATGACTAATTGTTACCCCTTCTATTAATACTTGTTTTACACATGCATATTGCAGACACCCAAGAATAAGCCTTGTATATAAACACTTTTATACGACTTCACATCATACCATGAGTAAAGGCACATGCCGATCTACTTTCCTTATGTGAACAGATTGTTATATACACTTAATGACTAAATTGTTCATACCGTCCCTTACCAAGTTTTGTAATTTTTCAAGTATTGGAATTTTTTTCCTCCCTGATTTGTTTATCTTAAGAATGTGACATACTGAAACTCACATCCAAAATTTTTCAACAAAGGCCCTAATTCAACCAGTCCACTTATCATGCTTGAGTTATGAAAAACACCAACATTTTTTTTTTTTACAAGGGGTATGAATAATTCTGCTGTTGACTGTACATTTATGAATATACTGACAAATGTGTCGCATGAATTATGACTAATTGTTACTCCTTCTATGTATACCTCTTTGTTTTGACTATAAATATTGCGGAGACCCAAGAATAAGCTTTTTAAACAACATTCTTATATGACTTCAATCTATAATTATGACATGTATAAAGGCGCATTATGAGGCAGTACTCTTGTAATGTGAGCTACTTTCCATAGATGGGAATCTCGGTAAGTTAATGATTTTGCGACAGGATCGATTAATGCATAAAGCATGATATCTGAAAGGCAATATCATGAGGCATTTTCTTTCATCACCCATTCTTATCTTACTCTAATGCAGTTGAAACACATATTGTTCTGGAATATATATAGTTGTATACCAAGATCAATCAATGTACATCTGTGGAGTAGAAATGCTTGATAATTGAAATCAGCCAAGATTTTATATCCTTGAATCTCTTTCTCCGAACAATGGGCTATTTTTGTCAATGTATTCATGGAAAGAAGTTATAAAATGTTTTATTTTGAGGGAAGAATACACACCAATGTCCTGTTGTCTTCAATTCCTCTGTTATTGATTACAATATATTCATAAGAAATAAGAATTGGAAGATGTCTTGTATTTTCACAGGAATGAACATTTTGTTGATGAACACTCAGAACAGCAACCTAGTTATCCCATCACAGCTATATGAATACACTATTCCATTAGTGAAGCACTATTGAATTCAGTGCTCCTGTATATATCAGTAGGCTCACCTAATGAAAAGTCATTAATGAAATTGCTTTCAATTTTCATCATTTCCTAAGCGTAAATTGCAAACGAATGCTTCAGATAAAAAATTAAAAATAACTTAAATTGTACCAATCACCAAGACAAGCTTTGCTCTTGATGTAAAGGATTCCATGGGGCTATACTGTATCATAATCATGAGCTTCAAATATTACTTCAACAAAGAAACATTGCAATTTAAATACGTTCTCAGTGAATAGTTCAATGTCTCGTTGAGTATAATAATTAATGCATGCGTACAAACTTGCGTAAAATAGGGCGTACATGGTTTTATTTTCTTTATACTCCTTAACCCTTTACTTATAGAAGTTTTTTTTGTTTACCGGTAATTTTATTTATTCTAGCTAACCACAATTTTTTTTCTTGAGGTGATTGGTGTAGTCAAAATGTATATTCAGAAAGAGAATATTACTTGTAAAGTTAAATCTACATGTAACATATATGTATAATCTATAATAACACTTTATCTGCCTCAGTCGACTATAAATAGAACAAATAGTGGATTGCTACAGTCAACCATTGTCACACAAACAATATGCATACTTCAGAATCTTGTGGAAGGCTAGGAATTTCAGTTAACAACTAAATTATACTCCTTGTAAATTTGATTTTTTTTTTTGGTGGGTATATCGGAACTCAATAATGAAAGGTGGAGTGCTTGAATTTGGGCCTTTGTTGAATACCCTCAGATGCAATCATCAATATGTCACATGAAACATAGATCAGGACAAATCATTTTTTTCACGTACTTAAAAAATTCTAAAAATTGGTATGAAAGGGTATGAATAATTTCAATTTTCGGTTTTATTACAAATATACCAAATAAAAAAAAAAGTCTAAAGACTAACAATAATTGACTTACAATGTATCATATAAAAATGCATTAAAAACAGTAGATTTAAAAATTCAGTAATAAGTTAAAGTACATTGCTCACATTGTATCATATAAAAATACATTAAAAACAGTTGAATTAAAAATTCAGTAATAACTTAAAGTATGAAGAAAAAAAAAAGATTGTAAGTTATAAAATGGTGATAATCAGTTTGTCAGTGAATTGAGAAGAGAGAAGAAATAAAGAGTGAAAAGTGGAAGAGAGGGAGAGGGAAAGGATAACGAGAGAAAAAAAAAGAGTTCAGTTCATGACAAAAAAAGTAAGCAAATGAACGAGAATTGAGGTGTTATCATAAATCTTTAGCAGCTTGAGAGTTCATAATATATGTACATGTACCTGTATGAATTTAGGGTGTGTGTTTAAATGCTAAACCAATGTTAACTCAAAAATACATGTGCAATATATAATATAAGACAATACATAGCCATTGCGGCTCGGTGTAAAAAAAAAATGTCTGTTCGCTGGAGCGCTTTAAAGATTTGATGTGGTGAAAGTTCAATTTTCTCACAGTAATATTTAAATATTAATTTTTTGTATTAATTACCAGAGCTCTTTTTCAATCCCTTTTTTTTTTGCTGCTGCTGCAGCTTGTTACCAAAAGTGATGGTGTTTGTTAAATTAAGAACAACATCTTGTGATACATATTTCATCATGACTTTGTGTTTGTGACATTTTTTGTTATCACAGGAGGTTTTCTTTTTTAAGGACCCCTCCTCTGTAAATTTCATAGATTTATTCGAAAATGTTATTATTGTCTGCTCTGTGCATTTGTAGTGAATTGTGAAAAAAAATATTGTGCTGATGTTTTTATAATTTGATGTTCATTGGTTCCACTGCTTTTGCTTTTACCCCACCCTTTCATCACCCCCTCCCCCTTCATCACCCCCTCCCCCTTCATCACCCCTCTCCCTACATCACCCCCTTCATCACTCCCAATAATCACCCTCCCCCCCCACTCATCACCCACCTTCATCACTCCAACCCTTCATCACCCCCTTCATCACCACCTCCATCACCCCCTCCCCCTTCATTACCCCTCCTTCATCACCCCCCCCTTCATCACCCCCTCCCCTTCATCACCCCCTTCATCACCCCCTCCCCTTCATCACCCCATCTTCTTAACCTTCCTCATCACCCATCCCCCTTCATCACCACCCCCCTCACTATCTCCCCACCCCCCTCCCCCTTCATCACCCCCCTTCATCACCCCACCCTTCATCACCCCTCCCTCTTCATCACCCCACCCTTCATCACCCCTCCCTCTTCATCACCCCACCCTTCATCACCCCTCCCTCTTCATCACCCCACCCTTCATCACCCCTCCCTCTTCATCACCCCCTCCCCCTTCATCATCCCCCTTCATCACCTCCTTCATCGCCCCCTTCATCACCCCCCAAACCCCACCCGAAACCACTATCACTTGAATCCCTTATGCACTATGTCCTCACCTTGCATCATGTCATGGCTGGATCCATCGTCGTCATCCTCATCATCCATCGCCATGGTAACACAGGGTCGCAATGCCAGCATGACCTCACTCAAAGAGGTAGATTAACACTTATGCTTGAAGCAATAATCATCTGCATGCTAGCTTTTTATACAGTAGATAGCTACAGAAAGTCATATGCTTGAGTTTTGTAATGATTATATTTAACCAACCTGGTCATATCATGGACCTTCTTAGTAGGTCCATGGTCATATCCTGAAAACTATGTTACCTTCCATGCTAGTGAAACTACGTTATTTGTCATCACAAATTGCAACTGCACCGAATAAACACTTTTTACTGGTGCTTGTGCAAATGTCTCTCTCAACTACTTGCATACACTGCCAGCTTTATGCAAATATTAATCAATGACTTGTCCTTATGTAGATTATTATAACAATTAAATTACTTTTTCTTACATTAAAATATAAAATAGTTTTCAAACTGCCAACCCTGTTTTCTTACGTAGATTATGTAGATTACTTTTTGTTACATAAAAGATAACATATCTTTGAAAATATCAACCCTGTTCTCTTCCTTAGTTGGCATGCAGTAGATATGATATGCTTTCCTTGATAACAAACATGCTTCACAAATATAATGTTGTGAGACAGGTTTCAAATATGGTCTATTTTTTATTGTTCATCTTGATATAAATACTATTCAGTATTAAACAACCTCACAATTTGTGAACTATTTTAGACATTCAAAAAGAAAGAAAGACAAGCATTCTGTCTAAAAACAAGCCTTTTTCTCGTCTAAATACATGCATCAAAATTGATGTGGTTTAAACTACTTAATGCACCAAATAGATTGCAGTTGCTTTCACAAATCTTCACTTTGCATGTTTCTCTCTTGCTTATTTTTGCTTTAATGTTGCTGTGCATAATTAGATATTTAGATAATCTTTGAAGGTTTCCATGGTGAGGAAAGATTTGAGAGAGGTTTGCAGTTACACAATGTATTCTTTAGACAGGGTTAGTTGGCCCTCTAGAGAAAAGAAAATTAGGTATTTAGATGTTGTTATACTAATCTTAAGTTACTATTACTAATGATAAGTCTACCAATCTCAAGTTTAGTTATATGCAACCAGTCTTTCTCCAAGGCTCTTCGGTCGGATTTCAATCAGACATTTATCAAAAAGTGATTTGGACATGTATTCTAAAAGTTGTCCGGAAACCTTCATTTCTGTTAGAAATCCGAGAGTGGGTGGGGGGGGGGGGGCTGGGAAACATCTCATTATGGCATCTTTTATCAATAATGTCAAACTTATCTATTAAGGCCACCCAGGGAAAACCTGAACAAGTGGCCACTGTAGACAGGTGGCCTTTGTAGACAGGTTCTTCAACCTTTCTTGAGCGAGGCAAGTATGGGTGACCACAAAAGGCAGGTGGCCTTTATAGGGAGGTGGTCATTAAGGCATTTTAACTTATAGTGTCATCTTAAGATGTTGTAAACAAGAGACTTGATCATGAAAATGTGCATATTTGGTCAGACTACTTATAACAATAACTGTTTTAACTGAAGCTGTGTTGTTATTTTTCAAGGAATATGGGAGAAAATCTCTTTCAATAATCTTTCATTGAGGTTTTATAGTTAATCTTGTGAATATCTATGTGTGCTTGATCTGCTTTGGCAGCATGCTCTTTTTAATGAAGGTTTCATTTATAATCATCTAACATTTATCATCTCTTGTATTTTCTTTTTGCCAGCACCTGCATATATATTGTATCTTTTTTAAAGAAGAATTTTCAACATAGCATTCCTTGAATAATGATGTTGTAAACAGGAAACCCAATTTACCCAAGGCATATTTTCTGATATTTTATTTCACACTTATGGCATTTGGAGTTCAAACAAAGATTAAAGCCTGTTTACAGGAAGACACAAATATTGTCATAACTCAAAATGAAGGAAGGCTCAAATAATTAATATTTCTTCAGTAAAGGTATTACACAGAATTCATTAGTCAAAGGTCATAAATTTGGTCATAGATTTTGTACATGTATATTTCATTATGCATCAAGCTGGTCTAAGACCAAATCAATAGTAGTTTTTCTATTAATTTTGTAATAGATGTGTTTCTAACTATTTAAAAAATGAATATTTCCATAAAGTATCTTTGATTTATATACCAACACTCTGTTTTACCTTTAAGAAAATCATTGCCAATTTAGAGATGTCAATGAATTAACGATTAAGTCCGTGTTACTTATGAATGGCACAATGTACTGAATAAGAAATGGACTCAAATTTTACAGTGATTATTGGTTATTATTGCTCATGTCAAATTTGTAATTCAGAGCTTTCTGGATAAATAAAAAGTCACTAAACGGCAACACCAAACTTTTATGGGTTAAAGATGGATTCCCTTGTGTTGTGTGAATGGGGCCTTTTTTGGTAGCTATTTGTACCAGCAAAACTGGTTGGCAGTATCAAACCCCTCAAGGTCATATTTAATTGATCACACAATGGTCGGAGAAGAGAGAATTAACCCTTTACATGCCACATATACCAACTGGCACATTCACTGCTTTGCCATAAGTTCTGATCAGCACAAACAGTATAGGCTTGCAACACTTATTGGCAGTATCAGGACTCAGAATTTGACATTTAATTGATCACACAATGGTCGGAGAAGAGAGAATTAACCCTTTACATGCCACATACACCAACTGGCACATTCACTGCTTTGCTATAAGTTCTGATCAGCACAAACAAAGGCTTGCAACACTTATTGGCAGTATCAGGACTCAGAATTTGACATTTAATTGATCACACAGTGGTCGGAGAAGAGAGAATTAACCCTTTACATGCCACATACACCAACTGGCACATTCACTGCTTTGCTATAAGTTCTGATCAGCACAAACAAAGGCTTGCAACACTTATTGGCAGTATCAGGACTCAGAATTTGACATTTAATTGATCACACAGTGGTTGGAGAAGAGAGAATTAACCCTTTACATGCCACATATACCAACTTGCACATTCACTGCTTTGCCATGAGTTCTGATCAGCACAAACAGTAGGCTTGAAACACTTATTGGCAGTATCAGGACTCAGAATTTGACATTTAATTGATCACACAGTGGCTGGAGAAGAGAGAATTAACCCTTTACATGCCACATATACCAACTGGCACATTCACTGCTTTGCCATAAGTTCTGATCAGCACAAACAGTAGGCTTGAACACTGGTTGGCAGTATCAGGGCTCTGAAAGTGATATTTAAATGATCACACAGTGGTTGGAGAAGAGAGAGAATTAACCCTTTACATGCCACATTTATCAACTGGCACATTCACTAGCTGCTTTGCCATAAGTGCCATAAGTGGTGATTGGCACAAACAATAGGCATGAGTTAACAATATGATTATACCAATATATTGTGAATGCTTCATGTACTGTAAAAGTAGAAATATTTGCGGTTCATTAATTTTCGCAGATTATGCACTAAGATCGGCAAGCACAAATTTAAAACTCGCGAAAATATAAGCAATACTTCTATTGAACGGGCTGAATTATGTGCAACATGAATTTAAGAACCAACAAATATGTTTTGGGGTCGCTCAGCACGAAAAATTAATCATGCGAAAATAACAGCGTTTACAGTAGTTGCCCATTTCCAGGCTTAATGTGACAATCAATTTAAGTTATGTCAAATCTCAAGAAAAAAATTAGATCAGAAATCTCAAAATACAAGGAAAGGATTTGTTGAAAAATTTCTTTGTGAAAGAAACATGGTATAGCGTACAGGGCATCTTATATGTGGCATATAAAGGGTTGTGGTAATAATATTTCATTATTCCAAATGACACAAGTTTCCAAGAATATTGCTATCGTAACATCATTAAGGTCATAATTTAATGGGATTAATTGGAATATTCTTGGAATATATAGTTCATCTTAAACAAGGCCAGCTTTTTTATGAAGCAGAACATTTCTTGGTGTGCTCATAAGCAATATAATTAACCAGACTAACCTATCCTGAATATTATGACCTTTTAGATCAGTCTTTCTATCTCTCTCTCTCTCTCTCTCTCTCTCTCTCTCTCTCTCTCTATATATATATATATATACATACATATATATATATAATACATGTATCTGTATCGATCTGTATATCTATTTATCTATTTATCTTCCAATCTATCTAGGTATACTTAGTTAACAACTGAATTATTCATAGCCCTTGTAAATTTGATTATTTTGATATTTTAAAAAAAAAATCTGTTTACTTCCTGCTATTAAAGTATTAGCTCTCTGAAGACACCACAGTATGGAATGTAATCATGTTTATGTACAGGCATATTCAAATCGTGATTGTTTCTTTACCTTAGTGCCTTTTTAAAGTTAACCCTTTCAAGACAGAGTTAATTTTTAGGGCTAAATTGATCACATATTGTTCTTTAAATTGGCAACAATAATATTTTTCTTTTATCGCTAAAATGATATAATAAAAAACGAATGTCTCTGAAACAAAATACATGGGCAAGAATGTTGTCAAACAGTTTTTTAAATGGCCAGTTTTGATCAAAAACATAATTTCAATCTCTTAATGTGTTGCCAAATGAAGGATTTCAAAGCCTATTTTCCTTTTAAAAATTCCTAGCATCAAATGCAATCTAGTCATTAAGCTAAAATGGATGCATTGTTTGCTGAAATGTTTGCCCTTTCTACCCACGTATCTGCTATATTTTTTTGGACTCTGAATAAAAAGTTATTGTGCCAAACCACAAAATGTGAAATGATTGTCCCAAAAGGGTTACAAATGTTTTTTTCTTCCATTTTCAGCATGGAACCTATGCAGGCAAACGGAAGATGTCAGGCTCTGAAGTAGCTATATGCAAAAGTAAGTAAACTCTCATATTGTAATATTATCTGCCCGCTGAGAGGTAGAAGGACATTAACTCATTTCATTTTTTGTTAATACATAGAGTTAATTCCCTTCTTGCTGCCAGCAATTGATGGGTGCTGTATGTCAAATTTAGGGCTTATTCTAATGCTTCCTATTTATCATATGTAATTTTGATGTCTAAAATTATTACCCGATTGTCTGTATTTTTATTGTAGATGAAGGATCATTTGGAAAGTTTGTAAGGGCAGTTTCTAATCCAAAATCTTTTAAAAATCTTTTTATATTGTCTTTTTGGACTTGTCTGTGTTAAAATGTATAAGTTAATATCATTCTGGTTCCAAATGGTCAATTTCGGGCTGGAATAAACAGCTTTAGAAGAGGGTTAGATAATAATTTATTCTCAGTTTTGAAGTAGACTTTTTTTGTTACTCTTATTAGATAATCTTTCTTTGAGGTTTTAGGAAATTATAGGATCAAATTATTCAGTTTCGTTTTAAGTAAGGTGTATGAAAGTACAAAGTAGGTGAATACCATGCATAATGATTGCTATGCTTAATAATCTCTCCTTGATTTTGAGTTTCTTTACATATGAATGCGATTACAGAGTATCTTTTCTCTTCTGGAGAGATTTAGCAATATTCAAGCAATGTTGGAAATGTTTTGGAATACTAATCTACTTGATTCACCCCAGTAATGTTGTTATCTTTCTTGGTCAGGTGCAGCATCCAATAACAGTTCGTCGTCACCCCTGACCCACCTTAGCCAAGCTCCAGCTGAGGTCCTCAAGCTTCTAGAAGGAACTGTGTCGTGGAACTACCAGGTTCTGGAAGTAGAAAGAATAACACAACATCGGTAAGGTCAAATGAATATTTGTTGTTGTTTTTTGCAGATTGGAGTTGGTTGGATTATGATATAATAATATGTAACAACATAATTAATAATGATATAAAAATATAATAATGTAATATTTTGATAATATAATAATATGATAATATGATAATGTGATAATGTGATAATATGACAATAGAATAGTATGATAATATAATAATATAATAATATAATAATATAATAATATAATAATATAATAATATAATAATATAATAATATAATAATATAATAATATAATAATATAATATAATAATAAAATAATATAATAATATAATAATATAATAATATAATAATATAATAATATAATAATATAATAATATAATAATATAATAATATAATAATATAATAATATAATAATATAATAATATAATAATATAATAATAATATAACTGTATGTAATGTAATGTAAATAGCACTTGAAAGGACCTAAATTGGGGTTAACACACACACACACGCTCATAGTTTGCAAGAATCTTCAGTCAGTTGAAGGAGACGGACTTAATCAGAAGAAGAAGAAGAAGAATATTCATGAGGATGTCGATTGGTGGTGTTGTATTAGTTGGAAGGGTTCCCATTCTATTTGAAAATGGGAAAGTTATCTTCTTGACAGGCTAACAACATTGACTTATTTTGTCAAGATATATATTAAAGAAAGTTCATTTTGATTATGAATGTTCAATTCATAATTATCACTCTTTTAATTAAGTGATAAGGTATTCGCATTGTGTGGTGCCCATCATCATCACCACCAGCGGTAGCATCATTATCCTCCTCATCAGTCATCTTCCTTCCCCTCATAATCATCATCACCTTTATCATCTCTCCTCCTTCTCCTCTTCCTCCTCCTCCTCCTCCTCCTCTTCCTCCTCCTCCTCCTCCTCCTCCTCCTCCTCCTCCTCCTCCTCCTCCTCCTCCTCCTCCTCCTCCTCCTCCTCCTCCTCCTCTTCCTCCTCCTTCTCCTCTTCCTCCTCCTCTTTTTCATCATCAGTTATCAGATATGGGATTTGTTGCTACCTTGTTTGGCGTTCAACAATAAGGGATAGAGCAACGTCGATCTGGCGCTGCTCAGTGGCTGCCGGGCTCACAATCAATTGGGCAAAAAGAATTTCCGTTTCGGTTTAATAAAATTTGGAGTGGACTATTAGGCTATTATTATTATTATTATTATTATCATCATCCTCATCACCATCATCATCCTCCTCATCATCATCCTCCTCATCATCTTTATATTATCATTATCTTCATTATTACCACCACCACCATCATTATCGTTGTCATCATTATACTCATCTTTTTCTCCTGCCTAATACTCACCCTCACTCTATCTGAACAGTTGTCATCATCCCAAACTTTATCCATTTTCTTCCCTTGTACAGGCCCTTATTGTTCACTGGTCTAAAGATATTTTCAAGGTTTGGTGTGTGTAATTTCCTTGGAATCTCAGAGACAGTACTCAGGAATTGGTTGCAGGTGATAGAGAGCAACTACCACAGTTGCAACCCCTACCACAACTCATCACATGCTGCTGATGTGTTGCAAGCAACGTCCTATTTCCTCGGCAAGGACAAAATGCAAGTAAGTGAAAGAAGCTGTAACCTTTTCTGTGACTCCAGTAATGGCACACTACAAAATTCAGTGTTGTGCTGTGTTATTTGACTTCAATTTTCCTTCTTGAAATAGATAAATATATTCATTGTAAAGATTATTTAGAATCTCTTCCATGTTTTTTGACACTGCCTTTTTTCTCCAATAGTCCTATTTCAAGACAAAGGAGCCTTGTAACAAAAGAGATACATTCATTACAAAATTAGTAGTGTACTTTTGAACACTTGAGAAAACAGAACAGGGTAAATAATTGAATGATTCCCTTGAAATGTCTTAAACTTCTACTCCTTGCCCATAAGTCTTAATCAGGAACAAAATCAATTAATCGTAAATCACAAGGTTAAATTCATATTTCATACAGTCAAGTTTTATGTTACAGAAAAATATAGTTCATGTTAAGATACAATCAGTCAAACAAAGCTTTTTACAGTTGATTGTAAGTCCAATCATATGTTTCAGGAGCCTATTAGGAATTTGTGACTTTGTTAGAGGTGAAAAGAATAAAATTGAATTCTAACAACATGGTAGCTTTCAGTTTTTGTATCTAGTAACGATAATCAAGTTTTAAGGCATTAAAGCCCCACTGCACTACTTATAGCTACTTGCGCCCTCTATATAGCAACCAATGCCTAATCGGTGACCATTGGTCCCCCATGGTACCCTTTTTTATGTTCAGTGAGAGCTGATTTAAATAGATAACCACCTGTCAGTGACCATGTAGGGAGGTCTAATCCCTCCTGGCCAAACTAGTGCAGAGGGGATTTAAGTCATGGAGCAGCATTGATAGTTTCTAGAGATTGGTAAAGCGATAAATTTCATTTCTGACAAGATTTTTTTATATTGTGTTTCATCAATCTTTTGTAGTCATGTTTTGAGACAGCGGATCATGTAGCAGCATTGATAGCAGCAGCTGTTCACGACGTGGATCATCCGGGCAAGACAAACTCATTCCTCTGTAACGCTGGAAGTGATCTAGCTATTCTATACAATGACACGTAAGTGCTTCTTAACCAATATTCTCATGTCTCAAGAATATGTCGTAAAGAACCTTGCTATAAAGACCACCCAAGGGAGACAAGAAAAGTGGTCTTTATAGGCAGATGATCTTTACGTAAAGGTTCCTTTTGTACATGTTTCAATGAAAAAACCATTTTGAGGGGAAAATGTGGTCTTTGTAGACAGGTGGTCTCTCTATACAGGTGGTTGCTAAAGCAGGTTTAACTGTTGTATAAAATGGCAATTTTATGACAGGTCAAAACACTTCATATCGTATACCAAACCAATTTTGGCTGCCTGCAATAAGGCTCTTACTGCTATTGACAGTACATAATTCTTACAGCCTTCTTGCGGACAGCCGATAATTATTGCCCGTAAAATGTAAAAAGTTGCAATAGACTGTGATGTCAAATAAAGATTAATATTGTTTTATCTTTCACTACAGAGCTGTACTGGAGAGTCATCATTCAGCTCTAGCATTCCAACTCACAACAAAAGAAGACAGATGCAATATATTCAAGGAGTTGGACAGGTGAGTAGATGATGATGATGATGTTCTTTTGTTAAAAAATGTTGTAACTAAATTTATTTTGTCTCGATTTGTATTGTTTACATCAATATGTTTGTAAATTTTGTATTTATGTTGTAGGGCCTCCACGGAAAATAGTATTTAACTACTAATGGAGCCACCCTACTAAAACAAGACTAATAAATAAGTAAATAACAAATAAGAAGAAATTTGTTCTGCCTAGTGGTGTTGATGTGATGGAGATGAAAGCAGACAATATAATGATAATTCTAGTGATGGTGATGATGATAGTGGTAATGGTAGTGATGGTAGTTATTGGATATTTTGTTGATAAATTAATGTAGTTCTGTCTAATTTATAGGAATGGTAAATTGGAATAGATAGTAGATTGATTGTGATATTTCTGTATACTCACATAATACCACAATTTCCCATTATTTCCAAATCAATTAAATATATTAAAAAGATATCAATCAAGTTAATTGACACAATGTTAAGTTGCTGTAGCAGAAAGTACGGTACCTGTATCACTCTAAATAATTGAAATGGATATGCACACTAAGTGCAGTTTATTGCACAGCATTCTTTGCATGAAAATCATTCTTAACCCATTGCTCAGGGGAACAGGATGGCCGTTGTATCGAATCTATGGAAATGTAAAAATTCAGTACCGTATTTTCCGGCGTAAAGGCCGCAGTATTTTTGGGTGAGAAAAAATCAAAAAGTCGGGGTGCGGCGTATACGCAACAACAACAAAATTCAGCGGTCAAAACATCACGTCCATTTGCACGTATGGGACTATAGGAACGGTAGCATGACTAGACAACGGTACAGGACAATTCTAGAATAACTCCACACAACTTACCGACAATTTTATGTTGCATAGTTGACATGAAGACGAAAAAACTTATTTTTCTAATAAAATCTGCCGATAGATCTAGATCTAAGTCCGTACCATTGCATCGCCAAAAAGTAAACAAAGGGACAGGCTGTTACTTACGGAGCTAGCTGTCGCGCAACGCAACTGAGCAGGTCGAAAAATGCTTTTTCGGATTACACCGCACATCGAGGAAGGGGTATTGTAGGATACCAAATCTGCGTACGATACAGTACTAGCTTAAAAGTCGATGAAGATCTGCTAAATTATGATCATTTTTGAGGTTAACTTCTTGTTGATTTATAAGAATATTGATGAATTTGGTATAGTTTGTAAAAAAAAAAGAGTGTTCTACAAGAAAATTACGATCATTTTGTTTGGTCCGTTTTTTTTTTCTCTCTCAGTTTTTTTTTTTTCCTCTACGAAATGTCAAAGTTGGGGGTGCGGCCTATACGGCGGTGCGGCCTTTACGCCGGCAAATACGGTAGTCAGTGGGTTAAATCTTCTGTGTGCTTATTGCAAACATATTTTGCATAAAATAAAACTGATGTTATTCACACTTATTTTGTCTATTAAAACAGGGATGATTTCCGTGCACTACGTCACTCTATCATTGACATGATCCTGGCTACGGAGATGACCAAACACTTTGAGCATCTCTCCAAGTTTGTCAACTGCATCAACAAACCAGGAGCAAGGGATGGGGACGACTCGTCATCTCTGGTAATAATAATATTCCGCTTTTATATAGCGCTTGATACATCAACGATGTCTATAAGCACTTTACAGATATATTATTACCCCGGTCATCAGATTCAGGCTTGCCCGCACACAATGTATGCACATTCTCAGCTCCCTGGGGAGCATTCCAGCCAGGCCTCATTTTAGAGATGCTCACAATGCTGAGCAAATTACATTAACTTTCGCATCCTACCATGTACCCATTTAACACCTGGGTGGAGAGTGGCAAATGTAGATTAACGTCTTGCCAAAAGACGTTAGTGTTGGGCTTGGATTTGAACCCCCTACCTTGTGATCTGTAGTCAGGTGACTTATCCTCTAGACCACAAAATGCATATGATTACAGTCAACTCTCTGTACAAATGATAATAATAATGATAATGATAATAGTCTGGTTGAGAGCCAGAATGACGTTATCTCTGTGTTAAAGGAAGATGGTCATCAGTTTCCATGTACAGAAGGTCATAATTCGCTGACACAAGACTTGGTGGAAGTACCATTAATGGGTGTACAAGTCTGCACAAAGCAAACCAGTGGTCCCATAAAAATATTTAAAAAATACCCCCTAGTCTCTCAGAGAGTCTTTGGGTGAGAGAAATGTAATATAATGACTTTACCATATGGTTTATACATGTTCTGAAATGTAATGGTTCAGAAGGAATTATTTCATCATTCATTTAGGCGTAAATATTTAACTCAAGGCCATTTAATGTGATCTCGGTCATTAATGGGTACCCTGCTTTTGATTTCTATGGCAGCAGAGTGGCGGGCGAAGCACCCCTGACACCATGATCCTGTCGACCCCCGAGAACAGGGCTCTGGTGCGGCGCATGCTCATCAAGTGTGCTGACGTAGCCAACCCTACAAGACCTCTAGAGCTGTGTAGAGAATGGGCAAGGAGGATATCTCAGGAATACTTCAATCAGGTGAGGCATCCATCAATTGAATTTAATTGAATTTCTTTATTGTCATGCACAAATAAAAATCATCTTGCGACTCACATTTGTATAAATATAATAATACATTAACATATAATAAACAAAAAACTCACATAACATAATAACATAACAATGAAATATAATATAATTTAATCTCTATGTTGAGAGCCAGAGGAATTATTTGTATTATTTGTACTTCCCTAGCTCCCAATAGACAACATTAACTTAAATATATTCTAGAAAATGTTCATGACAACAATCAGTGACACATAAATAGAACAAATCACAGCCAAGATCAAGTTATATTTCAGTATTTGATCTACTCATGTTATAGGCGAACTCATGAAAAAAGGTATAGAGAAATCTCCTCTCTGTTTCACATCTAGGCTTTATCATAATGTTTGTTAATGTTGCAATACTGTTGAAAATGAATGAATATGTGAGGGAAGCTTGCAGTTAAACCACGTAATCTTTCAAGAGCGATTAGTGGAATATTCTTGAAATTAGATGAATCACTCTTGAATGAACACTAGTGTAACCATAAGCTATTGTGTATCTTCACCCTGGAAGCTTTAAAAGATTATAAATTGTCATGGAAAAACAGCCCCCATACCAAGATAAAAATAAGGCCTAAAATGGATGTTCCTATACTGAGGATATTTTCAACATGGTAATCAAAATTAATTAATTGACCGAAGGTGAAACATCCTGATAATTCCTCTTAATCTTTTCTCATCCCATTCTGGAATGTTTCCCATTTATCTCCATTTTAATGTTTTGCGTTCTTTTTATGCTTGTATATTATTTAGTAATTCTCTCTCTGTATCTCCCCTTCTATCTCTCTGTATTCCTTCCAATGATTATCCGTCCTTTTATATCCATGAAGTTCATTGTTCATTGATAAAGTATTTCATTATTTTTCGTTTTCTTCCATTTAGACCGATGAGGAGAAGAGGCGTGGTCTGCCGGTTGTCATGCCGGTGTTTGACAGAACAATGTGCAGCATTCCTAAATCACAGATCTCTTTCATTGACTACTTCATCATGGACATGTTTGAGGCTTGGGATTGTAAGTAGTAGTGATGCTGGTGAACATAGTGATGATGACAGTGATGATGACAATGATTATGATGATGATGAAGATGGTGGTGGTGGTGGTGATGATGGTGGTGTTGGTGTTGATGGTGGTGGCAGTTGCGGTGGTGGTGGTGATGGTTATGGTGGTGGTGGTGATGGCAGGGATGATGATGATGGTGGTGGTGGCAGTGGTGGTGGTGGTGGTGTTGATTGTGGTGGTGGTGGTGGTGGTGGTGGTGTTGTTGTTGTTGATGATGGCGGCAGTGGTGGTGGTGGTGGTAGTGATGGGGGTGGTAATATTGATGATGACAATAATTGTGATAATAGAAATGGTCATAATGATGATATTAGTGGTGGTGGGGGTGGTGGTGGTGATGGTAAAATTGTTGATTACAATAATGATGATAATTATGATAATATAAATGGTCATAATGATGATAATAGTGGTGGTATAGGTGTTGATTGTAATATTGATGAGGATGGTGATCATGATGGAGATTATGCTAAAGATGATGATAGTGGTGGTGTTGATGATGATGATAGTGGTGGTGCCTAGAGGAATCGATGATGATGATGATCAAGGAGGAAAAGGTGGAGGGAGAAGAAGAGGGAGAAGAAAAAGGAGGAAAGGAAAGAAAAAAAAGAGAGAAGAAAGGAGGAGGATAATTGTGGCTGTAGTTATTATGTCGGGGATATAAATGATGATATTGTCTTTCATATTGTATTATTAGCGACCCAACATAATGATTAAAGATTAAAGCCCCACTGCACTACCTATAGCTACTTGCGCCCTCTATATAGCAAACAATGCCTAATCGGTGCCTGTTGGTCCCCCATGATCACTTTTTTTCTTATATTAATTGAGAGCTGATTTCATTAGATAACCACCTATCAGTGACCACACTGGATGGTCTAATCCCTCCTGGCCAAACTAGTAAAAACGGGCTTTAAAATAAAAATCTGATAATTTTCCCTTTTCCCCTCACATCCACAGCCTTTGCAGACTGCCCTGAGCTGATGGAGCATTTACAGATCAACTACGTTTTCTGGAAAGGAGAGGAGGAGAAGGAACGAGAAAAGAAGATGAAGGAGAAAGAAAACGAAAAGGGAGATCATGAAAAGCGATAATCCTCCCTCAAGCCGGGGTACACTTATGCAGGGACTGAATCTCAACATTTATTCAAAAGAAGTGTTTGAATTGAAGTGCACAAAGCAAATACTTGAGGTCTCTTGGATGAATGATTTTATATATGATGATCAAATTTTCTTCATGTCTGTCTACTTTGAAAGCTCCTTGTGCTTTGGTTCTATTCATCATCTTCAGTTCAACAAATTCCATCGCTATAATATATCAGGTGTCATGTATTCATAGCAGGGATGATGCGGTGCAGCAGATTATTGCTCCAAGGTGCTCATTAAATTAATTAATTAATTAAACTGCTTAAAAGCATTCTTTGAGCTTGAATGGGGTGAAATATGACCTTTTTAGCACAAAAAAAAGAGATGGCAGAAACATTCATTCATTGTCTGTGTATTGTTCTCATTATACATGTAACTTGTTTGTTGTAAAATGGGTTGCTATGTGGATGTATGTTCAACCCATTTTTCCAATGAAATATGTTATATCATGCAAAATGAGAATTTTAAGACATTATTTGTTTTATAAACAAAGAAACAAGGCTTTGTAAATGTGTATGAATATGGTTATATATATATATATATACATATATATATATATATGATTTATTATAAGGGTATACAAAAGAATTGTAATAGAGTGTCAAATATTATCAAAAGTGCCATAGGGTTTAATCAGCTAAAGGTTTGAAGCAACTCAAAATTATCTTCTAATATATCTCAACATGTACTCATCAGGGGAATTAACACTTTACATTTTTGTTAAATGTTTAAGAGCTGGAAAGAAATAGTTACGTGGAAAATCTGTCCATGAGCTCTAAGGAAATGTTTTTCTTCATGATGACAATACTTCCTATTCCCCCCTTGTATTTTACATGCAAACAGGTTATGTTTAGATAAAATGGGGTCTCATCAGTTTGATTGATCAAATTGAAGGGAATAAAAATATAGACGGATTAAAAAAAAAAAATCACCTTGATGTCTAGATATTTATATACGATAAGTACTGATTTTTTGAAGATACAAGTTTATATATGAAACAGATTTATAAAGCTGGTTTAAAAGTAATGTACAATGCGAAGTGTGCATTTTAGAATATATGGTATGTGGATCTCATCCGCTATTGAAAAAGAAGTGGATTGGTGATATTTTTCAAGGGAAAGATTTTACTGAAGAAAAATTGTTTTCATATTTATGACTTAAAATTCCCAAAATGGTCAGTCTGGTTTGAAACACAAATAATTTCATTTCTAGAGTCATCAAGAGCACTTGACGAGTGCATTTTTATGATTGATGATTTTAGAATAAGTGATAAACATTTGTCTTTTTCTTAATGTTTTGGGCACCCATCTTAGCGTGGCAAAATAGATACATGTACATTACGTGTATGAGTTTTTGTTCTTTGGTGAAGATCAATTAAATATGATTTGTATACTTAGTTTTTTAGACGAACATATTGTACCAAAGAAGAAAACTCTTAAAAAGGAGTTGTGATTTTTAGCAGTATTAATTTTATTAAAGCAATACTGAACTGATGAACTTTCTGCCCTAGCGTACTGTTAATTGCACAGCGCCATCTCATGGTCAACTTGCCAACAGTGCTTAACCCAATACTGTAAAAGTAGAAATATTCCGGTACATTAGTTTTCACGGATTTTGCGCTAAGCTCGGCATGCAGGCGCGAAAATATAAGCATGACCTCTTATGCATGTTTTGAACTGGCTGAATTGCGTGCAGCAGGAATATAAGAACCAGCGAATATGTTTTTGGGTCGCTCAGCGCCGAAAAATTAATCACGCCAAAAATAACAGCATTTACAATACCTTATTTCCAAAGGACAGCTAGGGAAGCAGCGAGTTGATTGGTACCTGACAGGAATTGATCATGAAGCACCAGGATTGAGTGTCAAGTCTGACAAACATGAGCGCTATACAAGAACTCACTATTATTATTACAGCTGACCTGAAATGGCACTAGAAGGGATTTCGCAGTACTGCTTCTAGTTTAGTATGGCTTTAAGTTCAACATGTGTTATAGTTTCCGTCCTGTCCATTATCTGTTATTTTAATACATATTTTTATGATTTTCAGTTATGAATATTCTGTTACCTGCAGCATTTTTATTTTTGTGAGTATCAGAAAATCTCTTGCCAAGTAGTTTAAGTTATTTTTGTCTTTGTTTTGTATTTTGAAAATCCCATGGACAGGACTTTAATGTCATTACTAGAAACTTTTTGTATGTCTGTTGTGGATCTGAATGTGATGTATTTGTATCATACTCAAGTATTTTAACAATATTATTTACAACTGTGAAAAATGATTCCATCAAAGCATTCTCTTCCTTTTAATTTGTTTTATTATTATCAGGTAAACTTTAAAAAAATGCATAATTTCCTTTGGAAATTAGTACTTTACCCCTTTTGGATTGTAAATCATGTATTTCTTTATTTGTATAATAGTTTCCGGACTTATATTACATGCATATAGGTAGGCAAACAGAAGGAGAATCGTAGAAAATTAAGGCATTAACAGATCACTTTCTCAAGTTTCAAATTTGCAACTGCAGCATCTTTTTCTTTGATGAAATTTTTTCTAATCATTTGGGTAAAAATCTATATCGTGAAGTCAGCGATACTTGTGAGAAGATCATATGTACGGTAACTTAAATCTCAAGAGCAAGAATTATCAATCAGCCTCAATCGAGCAAAATATTTTATAAGACCAAAATATAATAGATGTAAATATTTTGATGTCATTTTATCAATCATTTTGTTGATCTATTCAGTTTTCATAATCAATTTGTTGTGCTATAAGTTGCCAATTTGAAGAAAGATGCACACAAATCTAGGGTTGATTTAGGTCATCTATAAATCTAATCTAAGTTTTAAACAAAATAGAAAAATATTGTGTTTCTTTGAGCGAGTGCTTTTGCGATTCTTGCTCCAGATAAAATCATGATTTTCCTGACTAATGTTCAAGTTGGTATACAATGTGTTAATTGATTGAACATGACATGAAGAGCCCTGTTGTATGTCTCTTCATATACATGTAGTTCTAACTGTGGACGAAAGGTTTGTAAATATTGTACAGAGATTATGCATTCCTAAGGGAGAAGAGAAGAAAGATATTTATATATTTATAGTGAATCGAGAATCGATTATGGACATTATATTTTATCTGCCAACTATTTCTTTAAATTTAAATATTTTTTGCAAAGTATGTTGGAGGAATAATTTTTATTAGCCTTTCATTGCCAAATCTGGTCAAGTGCAAGGCAAAGCTAGTAAGTTTTTAATTTTTGTTTTTAATATAACTCCTAAATGCAACAATCAGTGTAGTTGGGGTATGAATGCAATTATTCATTTAGATATTTCGATGTCACATTAATGATCTTCAAAAAACATGACAAATACAGTCAAACCTGCTTTAGTGACCACCTGTCTACAAGGACCACATTTTTTGTTTCCCGTTAAAATGGTTTCTCATTGAAACATGTACTAAAGGAACATGTCTACAAAGGCCACCTGCCTGCAAAGACCACTTTTTGTGTTTCCCTTGGGCGGTCGCTATAGACAGGTTTGACTGTAGTACAAATATTTTTTGGGGGAAATAGGCAATCTTTCAAGTCATGGTGTTCTTATGATAGATATGCAGTATTCATGTTTGAGAGTAAAATGGGCATCTAATCCTTTTTGCTTTAGATGAATTTAGAATTTCATCTGAAATCAACATCAAGCGGGCTCATTCCATTGTTAGCGCGAAATAGCAGAAATAAATGGATGATGAATATCAATTTATGAAAGGATTTGAAAATGATATAATTACAAGCTGTTTTAAAATTGGGACGGTCCTCTTTATATTTAAATGTAAAATGAAATTCTCATCAAATTTTTACATACAGTAATTTAGTTATAAAAGTCTAGTGTTAGCTCATTTCTTTTTCCGTTATTTGTTAAGATTCTGGTGCTATATCCTATCGGTATCTGTGCTAGAATTTGAGTTTTATCTTTCTTAGAATGATAGAAATGTTTTCCTCTACCTCACTGTTGTAGCAGGCAGAGCACTTCATAGAAAATATGATGTACACCACAACAGGTCATTACCGGTATATTCAATTTAACAGTATAGCAAAGAGTTAGGAGTAGAAACTTCGTTGGTATAGAATGAGCTGTGAAAGCAATCATTTCTGCATGATCAACTTTATGAGGTTTGCATCAATCATTTTAAGCAAGTTGCAGACCTATAAAGTGCAGTGCATGGGTGCTTATAATCATGCTTAATTAATTTTTGCATAGAAATCATTGGAATGTCTATGCATTGTATTATTAAAAATTCTTTACTCTCTGAAAAGGAGCAAAAATTTAGAAGAATTACCTAAACTTGAAAATTGCAACTTTATTTTAATATCATGTAGACTTCATATACATTAATTTTCAGTAATTACACAAGGAAAAAATAATTGTACAATCTACATTTGAATGTTGGCTATTTCACAATGTGAACACTAAGATGTTTAACTCAACAGTTTCAAACAGCTTTAAAGAAAAAAGTATGTTGTTCTAGAGCATTTATTTTTTATAATTCAGTGTGTGACGGTTTTAAAAGTTTATTCTGTGGCACTTTTGTGACGGCTGTGTAGAATATTCTTATCTAAATAACATAAAGATACATAATGGTTTTGTTATAATGTATTAATAGAACATATCTGTAAAGCGCTTAGATATATCGTTGATGTAGTAAGCACTAAATAAATGCGGAATATTATTATTATTGTTATTAGAATAATAGTTTCATATTGTAAGACTGATATATTATGTTTTTAAACTAAATACTATTTAGTTATTATAAAGCCACCAATTGAATCAAATTTTTACAAAGTTTCGTTCCCTTTCTCTGCTTCAGAAAGGATTTATTTTAATGAAAATGCAGTATTAGCACAAAGCAGTTCAGAACAAAGCACAATCGTGTTACAGGGACGTGTGATCGAGAACAAACAGATAAAAGTACTTTTATGAGCCTTGTATCCAACATTCCATTTAGTGTACTGCTTTATACAGACATGTATCATATATGACCGTGTAATATAATGAGTATGTTGACTATCATTTACAAGCATCATTACAGTTCAGTGTTTTAATAGAGAGTAAAAATTTTCAGCTACTGCAAAACCAGAAACTTTTGCAAATTGTTGAGAACTTTCGGGAATCATGAGAATGTAGTGTTGTGTCAATTTTGCATCGGTTATTGTGTGGCATGCTCTCTCATACCACTTGAGAAATTTGTGAACGTTCCATGCACGTAAAAGTCACTGGCTTTGCAGTACACCTGTACAGACTATAAACCCCTATCCAGTATATCATGTCATGAATTACTCTCATTTATTGGAAGTTGATATAATGATTGCTATTTGAGATCATTTCAAACTTTTAAGTCCATTGTACTACATTTCCATATATGTGTATTGGATGTGTATGCCCCTTTACACAGTCAAACCTGCTTTTAATAGTGACCACCTGTCTACAAAGACCACATTTTTGTTTCCTGGGTAAAAGGTTTCTCGTTGAAACATGTACTAAAGGAACCTGTCTACAAAGACCATATAGACAGGTTTGACTGTACTTATCTTTTTTTTGTTTCACCCATTGACTACTGAAGGTTCTCTTTGCGATCCACTTTTCAGTTTCTCGCTGCTTCCTATAGGCAATGGGCTGACTGATAAGTGGCATATATTTCTTGATAACTTTTTGATAATTAAGATGGATGAGCACCATCTAGATTGCAATTAATTTGTTTCCCTGTTTTGATAATCCAAACGTAATCATTCAACACTGGATTTAAATCAAACCAGCTTTTCAAAGTACTCTATTTAAAGTTGCAAACAGTAGGATTGTTGCAAATTATTTTAATTAAGCCCACATACAGTGTTTCCTTGTGACTATACAGCTATTAAAAAAGGGCATACTTATGACTTTAGAGGGCATCATGAACTTTAAAATATCTAATATTCTATTGAAATTAACTTTCCCCATTTTCTGTTCCAAAATCAAGACAGACTTCCCTGTTTAATACCATTTCCCAAAACATGAATAAATGTAGTAGTATTTGTTTAAAAAAACACATTAACTTGTCTGCTCTGAGCCGGTAGGGCATTCATCTCAAACTATTATTGTTTAATCTTAAAGACTGATGACCCTAGTTATAGGAACCAATTATACAGTATAATCCACCCATGTGTAAGTTGCGCTTTTATTGCTATCTTGATGTACAGCCATGGAAGTGTTGTCTATCAAAGAGTATATATATGATTTTACATTTGTGTGTAAATGTAAATCTGGGCTAGTTAACCTGAAGTTTCGATGCACCATTGTACATTGAAATCACTTTCCTGTCATAATTGTACAAAGAACAAAATATATAGCTTGAAAGTAATGTCTGTTGTAAATAAAAATGAACATGTTTATCTGTATACCTTGCTCTCTTGACTCCTTTCTTGGAATTTGTTAGTGAATGCCCTTGAATTAATCTAACTTGCATGTAAATATTAAATAATGGCCTATTTTAGTGATCTTAAACAGTTCTTATCAAATTTCTAATTTTCTGTCTCCCCTATGTAACTCTCGCTCTCTCTCTTATTATGTCTGTCACCCATCTCCCTCTCTCTTTTATTTTATCTATCACCCCATCTCTCTCTCTTATTCTGTCTCTCACCCCATCTCTCTTTCTCTCTTTTTTTATCTGTCACCCTGTGTAACTTTCTCTCTCGCTCATTCTCTCTTAATTCTGTCTGTCACCCCATCTCTTTCTCTTATTTTGTCTGTCACCCCATCTCTCTCTCTCTCTTATTCTGTCTCTCACCCCATCTCTCTTTCTCTTTTTTTTTTTTATCTGTCACCCTGTGTAACTTTCTCTCTCACTCATTCTCTCTTAATTCTGTCTGTCACCCCATCTCTCTCTCTTATTTAACCTGTCACCCCATCTCTCTCTTATTCTGTCTGTCACCCCATCTCTCTCTCTTATTTTGTCTGTCACCCCATCTCTCTCTCTTATTCTGTCTCTCACCCCATCTCTCTTTCTCTTTTATTTTATCTGTCACCCTGTGTAACTTTCTCTCTTAATTCTGTCTGTCACCCCATCTCTCTCTCTCTCTCTCTCTCTCTTTTATTTTATCTGTCACCCTGTGTAACACTCTTTTTCTTATTTTATCTATCACCCTGTGAAACACTGTGAAACACTCTTTCTCTTATGTTATCTGTCACCCTGTGTAACTTTCTCTCTTATTCTGTCTCTCACCCCATCTCTCTTTCTCTCTTTTTTTTATCTGTCACCCTGTGTAACTTTCTCTCTCGCTCATTCTCTCTTAATTCTGTCTGTCACCCCATCTCTTTCTCTTATTTTGTCTGTCACCCCATCTCTCTCTCTCTCTTATTCTGTCTCTCACCGTATCTCTCTTTCTCTTTTTTTTTTTTATCTGTCACCCTGTGTAACTTTCTCTCTCACTCATTCTCTCTTAATTCTGTCTGTCACCCCATCTCTCTCTCTTATTTTGTCTGTCACTCCATCTCTCTCTTATTCTGTCTGTCACCCCATCTCTCTCTCTTATTTTGTCTGTCACCCCATCTCTCTCTCTTATTCTGTCTCTCACCCCATCTCTCTTTCTCTTTTATTTTATCTGTCACCCTGTGTAACTTTCTCTCTTAATTCTGTCTGTCACCCCATCTCTCTCTCTCTCTCTCTCTCTCTATTATTTTATCTGTCACCCTGTGTAACACTCTTTTTCTTATTTTATCTATCACCCTGTGTAACACTCTTTCTCTTATGTTATCTATCACCCTGTGTAACACTCTTTCTCTTATGTTATCTGTCACCCTGTGTACCTTTCTCTCTTAATTATGTCTGTCACCCCATCTCTCTCTCTCTCTCTCTTTTATTTTATCTGTCACCCTGTGTAACACTCTTTTTCTTATTTTATCTATCACCCTGTGAAACACTGTTTCTCTTATGTTATCTATCACCCTGTGAAACACTCTTTCTCTTATGTTATCTGTCACCCTGTGTAACTTTCTCTCTTAATTCTGTCTGTCACCCCATCTCTCTCTCTTATTTAATCTGTCACATCATCTCTCTCTCTCTCTTATTTAACCTGTCACCCCATCTCTCTCTCTCTCTTATTCTGTCTCTCACCCCATCTCTCTTTCTCTTTTATGTTATCTGTCACCCTGTGTAACTTTCTCTCTTAATTCTGTCTGTCACCCCATCTCTCTCTCTCTCTCTCTCTCTCTTTTATTTTATCTGTCACCCTGTGTAACACTCTTTTTCTTATTTTATCTATCACCCTGTGAAACACTGTTTCTCTTATGTTATCTATCACCCTGTGAAACACTCTTTCTCTTATGTTATCTGTCACCCTGTGTAACTTTCTCTCTTAATTCTGTCTGTCACCCCATCTCTCTCTCTCTAATTTAATCTGTCACATCATCTCTCTCTCTCTCTCTCATTTAACCTGTCACCCCATCTCTCTCTCTCTCTTATTTAACCTGTCACATCATCTCTCTCTCTCTCTTATTTAACCTGTCACATCATCTCTCTCTCTCTCTCTTATTTAATCTGTCACCCCATCTCTCTCTCTCTCTTATTTAATCTGTCACCTCATCTCTCTCTTTCTTATTTAATCTGTCACCCTATCTCTTTCTTATTTAATCTGTCACACCATGTCTCTCTCACTCTCACACTCTCTCTCTCAGTGTTTCCTCTTTTGTCTCCACTGTACCTCTCTGTGATCTCCACATTGTAATTGTAAATATTCATGTCTTTCTCTCTTTGGCTCCTGTCTTATATCTCTCCATTTACACCCTACCGTGGATGTAATCTTATTTAGGCAGTCAATATATTTATACTATGTCTCTGTTACTTCTCTTTCTTCTTTATGACTCTCTCCTATAAACACAAACACTATTGACTACATTTGTTGCATCAAATGGAATGCCCTCCTTTTATTTTTAATGTCTTTCTCAAACATATTCTGGAATGATCATCAATAATAGTACTGCGTAAAATAATACATGAACAAGTCCCATTTTAACATCACATTTCACATAACAATATTTTGTCTTTTTAAGGTGACAATTCACAGAGAAAATCTAAGACTTCAAAATAATTAATACTGAGCCTGAGGAAAAACCATAACAGATTTGTATAGAAATAAAAGTAACAAATCTAAATGCTTTCCAGTCTCTTGAGAAGGCTTCAATAGGAAAAATATTAATGATTCCTCCCGTTTCTGATTTCTCATGACAAGTTTTGGACTCCAAATGATAATCTCTTCCACCGATAACTTAATATGATGCCCAGGACTTAGCAGCCTAGTTGTTCAAATCTGATACATAAGTGAGATATTATTCACATAAATAACATGTAGTTGTGCAATCGGCATGTACATGTATATCTAATGCAAGCAGCTTATTCACGCAATACAATCCAAAATAAAATCATTTCTAGAATTGTGTTCAGATGGGATCACCTTTTGCCATCATTTGTCAATTATAATAATAAAATACCACTTTGTCAAGGACATTTTGTTACTGTTATTCAGATTCAGTAATGCACACACACAAAAAAAATTATGATTATAATCATTATTATAACATGATGTCCTGTAGATTTTAGTTACAGCTTGAGACATTATCCTGTAACATATAAATCCCTAATTTGTATAAAAAATAACTTATAAAAATACTGTTATGGATTACTTTTAAGAGTACAAGGAACTTACTAGGGTAGTTTTATTTTAATATGCAAGACACAAATATACATGACCAACGTTTTATTTCATGATACTTGAGAGTTTGAACATTTCTATTCCATCTGCAGAAAATCATAAGTGGTTCAATTCCTGTGTTGATGATTAATATAAAAATATAGAGCAAGAATGTCACTTCCAGTGATAAAGTTTCAAATATCAAAATGAAACATTCTTACAGTTTCCAATGATTTGATTTTGATATATACTTGGCTGAAACTTTAACAGAGAACAACATAATTATACTGATATCACTTTCCCCTTTAAAAACATTACTTAGTCACACCCTTCTGTTGCTCAGCCGGTAGTTTTACCTACAACAAAATGAATATACCCAGTAAATAATACAAAAAACAACAAAATATATATACTCTGTATGATTGCACTTTACATTGAAATTTAGCAACTTGTCAGATCAATAATATAAAAATAAAAATTCTATTCTAGACATTTGACGTAAGTAGAATATATCAAGCAAATAAGTAGTATATCATATGTTAGATGTGAGTTACGAAATCGGCAAAACAAAATTGGAGCAAATTAATATTTGATATATACATGTATTTTTATACAATACTTGGGGGTCGTTAAGCCATAGAGACAGGGAACACTAGATGAAAATGGAATGGATGATCTGAGAAGAATGTGTCAAAGAAGTAGAGAATCAAGCTTTAAAATTTGTCAATGTCGTGTTCAATATATTCTGAGCTATGGTACAAAATCCATCTTGACCAGCAAGATCAACAGGAAAGCAAAAAAACTGAACACAGAGTGCCATATTACTCTCATCCCTGCCTCTTGCCCTCAAATCCTCCTCTCCCCCCTTAAAAACAAAAAACAAAAGAATACAAAACAAACACTTAAGACATATTGTTTGCTTGAAAGCTTTGAAATTAATTTTTTATGTATCCTAAATGTAAGATATATTTCTGAACAATTTAATGATTTTCTCTATTACTCTATAAAAAAAGTACATATATCGTTAAATGAATCGAAGCTTATATTGTCTGTGATGGTAAAATCACATATTGGAATGAAGAAAAACGGTGTGATATGGGAATATACCGAGTCAAAAATATAGATACTTTGAATGCAATGGATATGACGGAGACACAGAGCTGCAAACGGTAACAAATTTATTTTTTAGAAGTAAATACAAGAGTTCAATTTTTCCTCAATAAAATACAATTTTCTGACAATCTGAATGTGTTTGTGTTTTGTGTGTGTGTGCCATTTTCAATAGCAAATTGCCCATTCTCTCCTGTAAAGTATCCTACAAGCATCTCACATCGGCAATTTGGCGATGTTCATTGGTTCATTGAACACACCAGTCTATAGTTTATTGATAAATTTTGATGTTGTGTTTTTATTTCAACAGATGAAATTGTGCAGAAGATTAGGGATGTCCCCTTTACTTAGTCACTAACTGACAGGAGTTCAGACCGAGGTGCCCAACAGCAATTGTACCTGGTAATCGTTCAATCCTTTGATGGAGATGTTAACAGAGTCATCAGAGCATTGCTAGAAATTGGAGTGACAAAGGAGAATTCAACAGGGAAGCACATCTTTGAAATCCTTGATAACATTTTGACAAAGAACAAAATCCAGTGGAAGAATGCTTTCCCTTCTCAGCTGACAATGCAATGCAGCTGTTATGATGGGCTCACAGAACAGTGTAGCAGCATTTGTTAAAGCCTATCTGCACTAGTTTGGCCAGGAGGGATTAGACCTCCCTGCAAGGTCACTGACAGGTGGTTATCTCACCAAATAAGCTCTCGATTTACATAAGAAAAGAGGGGATCATGGGGAACCGACAGGCAACGATTAGGCATTGTTTGCTATATAGAGGGCGCAAGTAGCTATAAGTAGTACAGTGTGGCTTTAGGAAGAAGAATCCTGACACATTTATCTTTGGATGTCCATGTCATCTCCTCCACCTTGCTGCAGAAAAAGGAGCAAAGAAGTTGCCATTTTCCCCAGTAGAGTTGCTCATTCCTATTTACTACTACCTTGAAAAGTCAAGTAAAAGGAACAAAGAACTTGAACCAAGTTTCAAACCCTCTGCTGTGTCGAGAATCATGCAATCTTGAAGCATGTACAGGTATGCACAAGATGGCTTTCCTTAGAAAAAGCACTCCAAAGACTGTTAGAACAATGGGAGCCACTATATGCATACTTTGCTCATGAGAGTCAAGAAGCAAAAGAAAAATAGCAGATACAAGTAGTAAATCAAAGAAACTAAAGGCTTCAACAGAGAGCAGTGGCGTACTATCCTCACAGGAAATTGATGGCACAAAGCTTTGTGTCCAGTTTGTCAACAAAAAGCCTTCTTCATCTCTAGCTGAAGCTACAAAAAAGGGAGGAGAAAGAGTCTCTGGTTTGAAGGAAAAGACAGCACAGATGATTAAGCCTCCTATTCAGCTTCAAGTAAGCCTTCTTCATCTGAAAGTACCTGTAAACCTTCTTGTTCAGCTACAAGTAACTTCAGAGATGCCAACTGATCTGTTTTTTGCTACGAACTAGGCAGTATGTTTTTTGTATGTTTTGTTACGTTTTTCTTAATTTCCGATCATATGATTGGTGTCGTATGTGTATTATGCACCATCTGCTTTCCGTAGGCGCTGAATCCACGGGCAGCACGGTTTATGTCTTCAAACGATGCATGCAGTACGGGGACATGGGGCCCCAAACTGTGCACCTTGCGAACAACCTACGTGTTTGATTTGTACACAGTCTGTATTTGCCCTGCGCCATATATCGCATACGTACCCAGGGCTAGCCCTGTACTGTATGCACGCACGCTGTGCCGTCACGCTCTGATCCGGGTACGTTTACGTGGTACCGCCGTCGCCTATTTCTTTGAAGCTGCTCGATTGGGATCTTATCTGGATTTTATCGTTTGTGGATCACGGCCTCAAAATCCAGGAAACAAACTTTGCGACCGGAATATACTACCAAATGGCCATGCATTATATGTTCTAAAAAAAAAAATCACTGCATGATGTGAGCTGTGTAATTCTGAATTCAACATTTCACACGGAGGTGCTAACGATAACAAGCACCCTTCCAAGGGAAAAAGCATGTCAGCTTGGCTTCAAGTGCTGCAAGTTGTCAGGATCGTGCACAATAGTTCAAAAAGACTGATTATTCAATAACCAGAGCTTGATTGTTATGACGAGCGGCGCTTTGTCTATGTGCACCCAACTTGAAAGAAACTGATTACGCCTCCTATTCCTAACCAGCAGAAGTTACGTGTTTTGCTTCATAATATTATATGTTTGATTTTTTTTGTTTGATAGTAATTTTTAGGGCAGTTTTGTTTACGGTAAGTAAGTTTTTAATTATCTGTAATGTTAGTATTAGAATTATGTATTATTATTGCTGTATGTTTAGTTTATGTTGTACCTTATTATGTTAAGCGCTTCCCAAGACGAAAATCCAATTGAAACCAATTGAACACCAATTGAAATTTCAATTGGTTTCAATTGGTTTCAATTGGTTCCAATTGGTCTCAATAGGTTTTTAACAGGTTTCAATGGGACTTTAATAGGACTTCAGATGGTTTCAATTGGTCCAGGTTGGCCCCATTGGCCCCATTGGCCTAGGTCCCATTAGACTTTAATGGGTCCCCAATTGGTTTCAATTGGTCCAGATTGGCCCCATTGGACAAATTGGACCCATTTGCTCCATTGGCCTAGGGCCCATTAGACTTTAATGGGTCCCCAATTGGTTTCAATTGGACCAATTGGCCTTAATTTGGACTTCAATTGGTCCAATTGAAACCAATTGAAATTCCATTAAAGTCTAATAGGGCCAATTGAAATCAATAAAAAAATAAAAATAGGACCAATGCTAAATAGAAACCAATTGGATCAATAGAAACCATTTGGACCAATAAGACCAATAAAAAACAATAGGACCAATAGGACGAATAGTAACCAACAGAAACCAATAGAAACCAACAAATCTAGGCATCTCATGAATATTCATTATCACTTTACACGTGTTACAGAAAAAAAAAATTATCATGATTTGTTAAGCAAATTATGACAATGCACATCAATTTTGTGATTTCTATTTTCCTTCGGCAATTATTAACTAATAGATTATTTTGTCTGATCATGTTACAATTACATTCACGTTTTAGCAATAGATATATTGATTATATGATTACTAACCAAAAAACAACATGCATATTTAGTATGTGTACGAGCCTGTGTCACTGTAACAGTAACTCTTGAATTCACTTCAAATGATCTATGTGATGAAGTTAATGCAAATGAGATTGGAATATACATAATTGGTGGACAGTTGCCAATATCGATTAGGAAGTATCAGTAATTTATCACTGGTTCTTCTAACTGGATCGATTTACCAATTGAATGTTATAGCCTTTTCTATGAATATTCATAATAAAGGAGTCTGCGGCAGACCTGCCGCAGACTCCTCATCATACTGAAAGAGTATGCGGCAAGTCTGCCGCAGACCTGCCGCAGACTCTTCATCATACTGAAAGAGTATGCGGCAAGTCTGCGGCAGGTCTGCAGCAAAACTAATTTGCATGTGAAAAAGATGACTGTCTGCGGCAGGTCTGCGTCAGATCTGCGGCAAGTTTGCCGCAGGAGTATGCGGCAGGCTCATATCTTTCCTATGGGAATTCTTTAGTCTTTAGATAAAAACCTGTATTTGTATGGCATGAATGGAGTATATCATTGTTTAAAGTGCAACATTTTCTTCCATTTTCTTCCATTTTCTGTACACAGGCTGACATAGTCACCACCACCACCACCACAACCTCTTCAGGACAAGGACACCATTGACCACCACCACCACCACCACCTCTTCAGGACAAGGACACCATCACCACCACCACCACCACCACCTCTTCAGGACAAGGACACCATCGACCACCACCACCTCTTCAGGACAAGGACACCATCGACCACCACCACCACCACCAACACCACCAACACCACCAACACCACCACCACCACCTCTTCAGGACAAGGACACCATCACCACCACCACCACCTCTTCAGGACAAGGACACCATCGACCACCACCACCTCTTCAGGATAAGGACACCATCGACCACCACCACCTCTTCAGGACAAGGACACCATCGACCACCACCACCTCTTCAGGACAAGGACACCATCGACCACCACCACCACCACCACCACTTCTTCAGGACAAGGACACCATCGACCACCACCACCACCACCACCACCACCTCTTCAGGACAAGGACACCATCGACCACCACCACCACCACCACCACCTCTTCAGGACAAGGACACCATCACCACCACCACCACCACCTCTTCAGGACAAGGACACCATCGACCACCACCACCACCACAACCTCTTCAGGACAAGGACACCACCACCACCACCACCACCACCTCTTAAGGACAAGCACACCATCACACAAGTAAAAATATTCCATTGCTCTCTTTTATATATGCCAATTTTAGAATGTTCGTTCATGGCAAGTAGTTCACTATGACATTTGAATAGGTAATTTACATTACCCCAAAGGGTTATTTGTACTTCAGTTTGAAATTATAATGCAAACTGATTCTGCAGCAGCGGTGGCATCATACATATCCTTATGTGCGCTTATATTAACTGCCACATTCCTTACGATTTCTTTCACATTTTTTATGAAGGTGTATCTTTGTATAATCTACAAGCCTATAGATTTTGGTGATCCTGCCTCCAGTGTTCCGTCTTTTATAAGTTCAAAGGTCATACTTTCATACATGTCTTGTGTGCACTCTAGTGTGCGCTCTAATTGCCACATTCCTTGACAGATTTCTTTAAATTATTTTATGGAGGTGTATGTTGGTAAAATTTATGCACCTAAAGTTTTTGGTGATGCTGCCACCAGTGTCCCGTGTTTTAAAGGGCCAAATTTGTCCCTTTTAATCGCTCGTACTGCCACATTTCTTGACGAATTTACTTTCAAATTTTGTATGGAGATGTAACTTGTTCAAAACTACACATCTTTAGTATTTGGTGATGCTGACACCTGTGTTCGTCTGTTATAGGGTAAAATTTCATATTTTAGTGGGTTTCTGGGCACTTTGAAGGTCATATTTCACGACTGATATCTTTCAAAGTTTTGTATCTTGGCACAATCTACACATTTAAAATTTTGAGCGATGTGCCCTCATTGTTCTGTCCTTTATAGCGTCAAAGGTCATATGTCATTACAGAGGTTTTAAAAAAAAAAATTATGGAATCATGTCATCTAGATGAAACGTTCCACAATTGAATAATGATTACATCAGCTTTTCGTGGTACACCTTAAAGCTTTGAGATTCTTTCTAATTTAGTGTCAGGGATTTAATTAGCTCCTTTGACAATCTTAGCTCAGAATGAGCATCCTAGTCTCCCAAACTTGACCTTCCTTTGCCGAGTCCCCCCCCCCCCCCTTCCCGACTAAGAAATGCCACTGGTCTAGTGAAGGGAATGGCAGCCTCCTGAAAAACAAATGTTGCTGTATCTCTTGTAATCTGTTGTCCACCATTTTAGTGGAAATTGCCAAGAAAGATAACATTTTGTTGAGTCGGGGCAGAAAACCCCTCTTCGCAATACAAGGTTTCAGAACTAGTCTCTTGAGAATGAGCCGATGAACAATCTGTCAAATTCTCTCCCGTACGTCAGCTTCTTACAGAATTGTGTTATAATGTTTCTTGGTGCAAATTCTTATCCAAATAGAATTTTAGAATTGACCTATAATAATGTAATGAAAACATTCCCTTTTTAAAGCGTGTTTCACTGGTTCATTTGCTAAAAGAAATTACCTTTATTGAAATAGAATATTTTTCCAGTCATGGGAATTAGGAATCTCACATAATACAGTGATGTGGAATAAGAAAAAGAAACTATTGTTCTTTAGTAACATTTTTCAACAAGAAAGATTTTAGCATAAAATATAATTTAGTATACAAATGAAAATTGGAAGATAATTCCCAATTTGAAACCTCATCTCTTTGTAAATTATTAATCCTTAATCAGCTGTCAGCTGACAACCAATCTTTGATTGCTACAATGGTAGTTATTGCTGCTGGTGGTCTCAACCCTACATGTGATAGTAGTTAAGCCAAAGCAGTTCAGACTCAGTCTATACAGAAAACAATACATAGAATATTCCTTTTTACGTTTCTTTGTATCACATCAAAAGTTTATCTCTTTCACTAAAAAATTGCCTTGATATCTTTTTCACATTGTTTGATAGCTTCCATCAGACAGAACCAAGCTATTCTGTACATGTCATGTACATCTTTCATTTGCTTTGAACAATTTTGTTGCTTTCTTTTAATTGCTCTGAAAGCCTGTGTGCCGTGTCTTATCCATCAGAGGCTGGGGCAAATACAGAGCTAGGACAGGGTGAATTATGCATGACCAGGACATTCAATGCCACATAGTGTGTGTGAGATTTGTTTTCATTCAGGGATTTACATTATCTGAACCTGTAGCTGTGTAATCTCTAACCCTATCAGGGCTGTAGGTGGTTTATACCATTTATATCTCATAGTATCTAATATCTTTGGACTATCACAAGCCCTAATAATTGTCTTTTGAAGTTCTTAATGGATTGATGACTTGTGAAGTTTGTTATCATAGAGCACTGTTTGTATTAAAGATGAATAATGAAAGTACAGACCGTAATCAAAAATTTGTCATGAAATCTCTTTTACTTATATGGTACATGTTTGTGAAATTGGTGACACAGTGAGGTATAATAATTAAAATGATGGTGAAGATAAAGCTCAGTATAATGAGATAATATATACTGGGGTATGTAGTTTAATATTCAGTAGGGTAAAATTTAAGAGTAAAATATATTTAAAATAGTTTGAAATAGTTTAATATGTAATCTAATGTAGCTTAATATATCCTATATTTAAAAGTAAAATATAGTTTGAAATAGTTTAATATGTAATCTAATGTAGCTTAATATATCCTATATTTAAAAGTAAAATATAGTTCAAATAGTTTGAAATAGTTTAATATGTAATCTAATGTAGCTTAGTACATCCTAAAATAGTTAAATTTTAGTTATAGATCAATATAGGAAGTTTTACAGTTTAACCTTTGCTGTGGAACCATTTCTTCATGTGTCACTAGCATGATTTTGTCAGAGGAATTTCAATAATGATTCACACTTAAATAAATTTATTTTTCATCCAAACAGTATCAAATGACACCTAACTTGAGAAGTCATTAACACTTTGATTTTATGAAGAAATACAAGATCTTCGATAGTCCAAAGATAACAGATATATCAAAATTGGGTTAAAGCCCCTCTAAAGTGTTGGGACCCCTAACAAATATGATGGCACAATTTCACTTAAATTGTATCATAATGTGAAAGACGGGTGTTATTTAAGACACGTTTCTGCAAGGATTTTCAAAACAAATTTGTTTTAAATCAAATATTAATAAAAGAATACAAAAATTAGGTTTAAGAAAACACCAATTATGTATTCTTTTATCTATATTTGTCTTCAAACACATTTTTTTGTAGGAAATCCTTGCAGAAGTGAGTCTTAAATGACATCCTCTTTCACATTATGATACATTTAAGTAAAATTTTGCCACAAAATTGTTGGCAAATTTGGGGCTCCAAACACTGGGCTTTAAGGTCAGTATAGTAAATTGTACTCATTTTATTTGCTCCAGTCACTGTTGCAATCATATTCTGTCACTGTGGGGGTTTCATACTTTGCCCTGTTTTGTTCCGTTTCAAAGCCATTGCCTTTTGCCATTTATAATTGTTCCCTCTATTTCAAATGATTACCATGAATTTACTTCCACTTTAATTGCTTTTTTGACTTTTTTTCTCTTGCTTTATAACCGAGAAATTAGATAAACTTCATAATTTGCTCCCGGCTTTCTGGCGGATCCAACAGTGCCTTCTGTTTACAAAAAAAAAAAAAAAATGTCTGAGGTTCTTTGGGTTAATTAAAACTAAAGTAAACTACAAACTAGGGTTTGTAGAATCCATCTTCAGCACCGGATGATTTATTAGATTGGCTGCAGCATTGTCCTCAACAATGATTATATGCTTTCTAAAATTGGAAATTGTATAGTTAGTGCTTCACTACTTTTACCACCACTTCAAATTACTTTTAATGTGAACGCTCTGTAGGGTCCATCAATTTCCTTCCATAACACATGAAGTCGGCATAAGGATAAACCTGACCATGCCGTCCGCAACATAGACCTTGGCGACGGACAGGTTGCTATTCCCAGTTCTAAACAGGTCATTATCAACAGTTGAACTGCTATGCTCTTGAAGACCTCTGCCACCTTGGCGACTCTTTCCTCATTTGACAAATCTTTCTGTTCTAACTCTACAAAGAATTACCTCACCAATTGGACCAGCAACCTTGCATGGTCACCATACAGCTTTGTTGGCTCTGGTCTGGAAAAGGCCAGCTTTCCAGTGCCCTTTGCCACAATTAGAAACATTGTATTACTGGTAAGCGCTTTATAAATGTAATTTATTGTTATTATTATATGTTAAAATGGACAGCAACGATGAGACCGAAAATGATCTGTTTCGAACCCCACCAGACATTCAACTAAACTCCCAGGACAGTCCCCAAGAAGATTCATCACAACATGATAACACCACAGATAAGAAAGTCTGCAAATTATGCGAGGAAGAGAGCGAGATGACTGTCATGATGAAATGTAGCAGTAAAAGGTGCAAGTTTTACTATCATTCTGCCTGCAAAGGAATGCATATGTTGACTTAATATATAAGATGTGTAAGTGGGGCACCATTTATATGTAATGAATGTGAAAGTGCTGAAGAAGATAATTGTCCAAGCATTGGAACCGACATCTAAAAATAATGAAACGGAGGAAACTACCAGTAACAAACATTAGGTTTCTGATTTTGCTCAATTTCCAACCCCCTGTACAAAATTAAAACTTTGTACAGGAGTCAAAATCGTCAGGAAGAATGGGTTCAGGGAAGACTCGATCTGCCGTCATGCTTCAGCAAGAGAGAGGTGTACGAGAGGATCAAGAATGACAATGCAGAGGTGTGCTCAGAGTCTCACTTCAAAAATGAAGATGAAGAACCACCCACGGAAGCACATCATCGGGAAGAGAAAGATGAGCCCATTCTCTATCGCGGGAAGTGGCATGCTTTCAAGGAAAGCAAGACCTTTTATAGGAACAGCATAGATGTTGCACAAAAGATCCTATTTCCGTCTTCCACAGTAAACATCAGTGTACCTAGTGCCTGCGATGACGAACTGAGTTTTATCATTGACTCATCAAAACTTGAATTTCCTGAAGATGTTACTTGCGATTAGACAGGGAAGTACAACAGACCAAGCTATTCACGTAGTCAGTTAATAGTTGGCAAAGAAAATGACATTAACCTTCTCAAAGCGGTTGGCCATTCAGGTGGCAAGAGGTACACACTACCAAGAAGATATCATGCACACCGCGATACTCCAGGATTTTACAGGACTGTCTTTGAATTGCAGCGTGACGGAATTCGAGAATAAATGAACAACTAAATGAATTGAATTGAATTGAATTGAATTGGATTAATTTGGTGGAAACATTTATTTGTGACTGCACTTTTATCGAAACCATGAATGCAGGAAGGAGGGACTCGATTTGAGGACACAATCATCCATGAAAAAGCAGCAAATAGTGGAAATAAAGATCAAGAAAATCTTCAAGACATGGCGTCAAATTATCCACATGGTGCAAGCGGAGGCATTGAAGGTGACCTTGAGCCACAACCAACAACAAGCAAAGCCGATGATCAAGAAGGCAACAAACCTAACAGGCAGAGGCAGGTAAGGTAAAACAAAAAACCAAGGCAGAAAAGGAGGTTTCGTTTGACCCTAGAAGAAGAGAAAGAGATGGTGAAAGTTATAAAACTAACTGTCAACCATGTTCGCAACATGAGTCGAGTGAGACAGAGTGAGAGTAAGACTGGTGATGGCCTGGCCTAGTGTTTCATAAAGATGCATGTTCGTAAAGTAATGCATGACTTTTTGAACGACTGGAAGTGGAATATGGCAAGCCAAATGGGTGTCTCATTCATTTTTAATCGCATTATTTAATCATTAATGATTAGCTAAAGTTGAAATATGCAGATGATGATGAACATTCTCACATGTGATCCAGAAACATGCAAATGCAAGCAGAATTGCCAGGAGCTCTCAACTGCTAACATATTAAATTACTTTGAGCAGAGTTATTTACTTCCTTCACTCATGAATTTCTTTACTTAATCTATACTTTCAAACAAACACTGGACAATATTTGCCTATGAATCTCATGAAAAAGTACATTAAGCAATTTTTTTCTAGATTTGTGTATAAACAATCAACTACAAAACAGTGTCTTTTTCTTCCTTCTTTATTTTGACCAGGTCTCGGGAAGTGCTTCGAATCGTGAACAAAGGAGCAAAGAGAGTTAAAGTGGAGGTAATCGATGTTGAGTCTGAGGAAGATGTCAAGCCACCAACGGAAGCACATCATTGGGAAGAGAAAGATGAGCACATTCTCTATTGTGGGAAGTGGCATGCATTCAAGGAAAGCAAGAACTTTGATAGGAACAGCATAGATGTTGCACAAAAGATCCTATTTCCGTCTTCCACAGTAAACAGCAGCGTACCTAGTGCCTGTGATGACGAACTGAGCTTTATCATTGACTCATCAAAACTTGAATTTCCTGAAGATGTTACTTGCGATCAGACAGGGAAGTACAACAGACCAAGCTATTCATGTAGTCAGTTAATAGTTGGCAAAGAAAATGACATCAACCTTTTCAAAGCGGTTGGCCATTCAGATGGCAATAGGTACACACTACTGAGAAGATACTATGCACACCGCGATACTCCAGGAAGAATGGGATCAGGAAAGACTCAATCTTCCGTCATGCTTCACCAAGAGAGAGGTGTACGAGAGGATCGAGAATGACAATGCAGAGGTGCGCTCAGAGTCTCACTTCAAAGATAAAGATGAAGAACCACCCACGGAAGCACATCATCGGGAAGAGAAAGATGAGCCCATTCTCTATCGTGGGAAGTGGCATGCTTTCAAGGAAAGCAAGAACTTTTATAGGAACAGCATAGATGTTGCACAAAAGATCCTATTTCCGTCTTCCACAGTAAAGAGCAGTGTACCTAGTGCCTGTGATGACGAACTGAGTTTTATCATTGACTCATCAAAACTTGAATTTCCTGAAGATGTTACTTGCGATCAAAGAGGGAAGTACAACAGGCCAAGCTATTCACGTAGTGAGCTAATAGTTGGAAAAGAAAACGATGTCAACCTTCTCAAAGCGGGTGGCCATTCAGGTGGCAAGAGGTACACCCTACTGAGAAGATATTATACACACCGCGATACTCCAGGATTTTACAGGACTGTCTTTGAATTGCAGCGTGAGGGGATTCGGGAATAAATAAATAAATTGAATTGAATTGGATTAATTTGGTGGAAACATTTATTTGTGACTGGACATTTCCCGAAACCATGAATGCAGGAAGGAGGGACTACGAGTTTAAGTGGAGGATATTCCAGTGGTAATAGATGTTGTGTCTGATGAAGATGAGGATGTCAAACCACAAATGAAAGCACATCATTGGGAAGAACAAGATGAGCCCATTCTCTATCGTGGGAAATGGCATGCTTTCAAGGAAAGCAAGAACTTTTATAGGAACAGCACAGATGTTGCACAAAAGATCTTATTTCCGTCTTCCACAGTAAACAGAAGTGTACCTAGTGCCTGTGATGACGAACTGAGTTTTATCATTGACTCATCAAAACTTGAATTTCCTGAAGACGTTACTTGCGATCAGACAGGGAAGTACAACAGACCAAGCTATTCATGTAGTCAGTTAATAGTTGGCAAAGAAAATGACATCAACCTTCGCAAAGCGGGTGGCCATTCAGGTGGCAAGAGGTACACCCTACTGAGAAGATATTATACACACCGCGATACTCCAGGATTTTACAGGACTGTCTTTGAATTGCAGCGTGATGGGATTCGGGAATAAATAAATAAATTGAATTGAATTGGATTAATTTGGTGGAAACATTTATTTGTGACTGGACATTTCCCGAAACCATGAATGCAGGAAGGAGGGACTACGAGTTAAAGTAGAGGATATTCCAGTGGTAATAGATGTTGTGTCTGATGAAGATGAGGATGTCAAACCACAAATGAAAGCACATCATTGGGAAGAACAAGATGAGCCCGTTCTCTATCGCGGGAAATGGCATGCTTTCAAGGAAAGCAAGAACTTTTATAGGAACAGCACAGATGTTGCACAAAAGATCCTATTTCCGTCTTCCACAGTAAACAGAAGTGTACCTAGTGCCTGTGATGACGAACTGAGTTTTATCATTGACTCATCAAAACTTGAATTTTCTGGAGACGTTAATTGCAATTAGACAGGGAAGTACAACAGACCAAGCTATTCACGTAGTGAGTTAATAGTTGGCAAAGAAAATGACATCAACCTTTTCAAAGCGGTTGGCCATTCAGGTGGCAAGAGGTACACACTACTGAGAAGATATTATGCATACCGCGATACTCCAGGATTTTACAGGACTGTATTTGAATTGCAGCGTGACGGAATTCAGGAATAAATAAATGAAATGAATTGAATTGAATTGAATTGAATTGGATTAATTTGGTGGAAACATTTATTTGTGACTGGACATTTCACGAAACCATGAATGCAGGAAGGAGGGACTACAATCTGAGGACACAATCATCCATGAAAAGCAGCAAATAGTGGAAATAAAGATCAAGAAAATATTCCAAGACATGGTGTCAAATTATCCACATGATGCAAGCAAAAGCGCCATTTTATCGGATACGGCCAGTAGGATATGAATGTGAACAGGTATGATGTGTGCAGTGTAGATTTGCTGTTTCCGTTTGTGTGGGACTGTACATTTTATTCAAAGAAATCAGTTTGAAGCATATTCAAATGTATCTGTGAGAGCAATGTTCTCTTACAAGATGTGAGAGATCATACATGAATCATCAAACGTCATTGGAATTGGAAGTTTGTTGGCACATTTGGAAATCTTGAAGACTTGGAAGTCAGATAAATTTAAATTACCACCCCAAACTTATTTATAGTGTATACTACCATACACTGTAGTACGGTAAGGTATTCCACTGATCCAGAAACATGCAATTATGCAAGCAGAATTGCCAGGAGCTCTCGACTGCTAACGCATTAAATTACTTTGAGCAGAGTTGTTTACTTCCTTCACTCGTGAATTTCTTTGCTTAATCTATACTTTCAAACAAACACTGGACAATATTTGCCTATGAATCTCATTAAAAAGTATATTAAGCAAGTTTTTTTAGATTTGTGTATAAACAACCAACTACAAAACAGTGTCTTTTTCTTCCTTCTTTATTTTGACCAGGTCTCAGCAAGGGCTTCCAATGGTGCACACAGGAGCAACGCGAGTTAAAGTGGAGGACATTCAGTGGTAGTAGATATTGAGTCTGATGAAGATGAAGATGTCAAACCACCAACGGAAGCACATCATCAGGAAGAGCAAGGTGTGCACATTCTCTATCGCAGGAAGTGGCATGCTTTCAAGAAAAGCAAGAACTTTTATAGGAACAGCATAGATGTTGCACAAAAGATCCTATTTCCGTCTTCCACAGTAAACAGCAGCGTACCTAGTGCCTGTGATGACGAACTGAGTTTATCATTGACTCATCAAGACTTGAATTTCCTGAAGATGTTACTTGCGATCAGACAGGGAAGTACAACAGACCAAGCTATTCACGTAGTGAGTTAATAGTTGGCAAAGAAAATGATATCAACCTTCTCAAAGCGGGGTGGCCATTCAGGTGGCAAGAGGTACACACTACAGAGAAGATATTATGCACACCGCGATACTCCAGGATTTTACAGGACTGTCTTTGAATTGCAGCGTGACGGAATTCGGGAATAAATGAATAAAGTTAATAGTTGGCAAAGAAAATGACATCAACCTTCTCAAAGCGGGTGGCCATTCAGGTGGCAAGAGGTACACACTACTGAGAAGATATTATGCACACCGTGATACTCCAGGATTTTACAGGACTGTCTTTAAATTGCAGCGTGACGGAATTCGGGAATAAATGAATAAAGTTAATAGTTGGCAAAGAAAATGACATCAACCTTCTCAAAGCGGGTGGCCATTCAGGTGGCAAGAGGTACACACTACTGAGAAGATATTATGCACACCGCGATACTCCAGGATTTTACAGGACTGTCTTTGACTTGCAGCATGACGGAATTCGGGAATAAATGAACAACTAAATAAATTGAATTGAATTGAATTGGATTAATTTGGTGGAAACATTTATTTGTGACTGCACTTTTATCAAAACCATGAATGCAGGAAGGAGGGACTCGATTTGAGGACACAATCATCCATGAAAAAGCAGCAAATAGTGGAAATAAAGATCAAGAAAATCTTCCAAGACATGGCGTCAAATTATCCACATGATGCTAGCGGAGGCGCCATTGTATCGCATACGGCCAGTAGAACTAAAAAGGAAAAAAGAATATGAATGTGAACAGATATGATGTGTCCAGTGTTGTGCGCGTGTGAATCTGTGTATGTTTGTGAGGTGTGAGTGTGAATGTGAATGTTTACGAAGGTGGGGGGGGGGGGAGGGGCAAGTAGAAGAAGGGGTGGAGGGGTGGTGGGGGATATTGAGGGAGGGTGCATTGTATACAAATATGTATTATGTTATTTTTTATGAATGACAGTAATAACTAAGTTCAGTATGTTATTATTGTTATAACATTTTTTTTGTGATTTCATTCCATTATTCTCCTTCATTGCTCACTGTTTTGTGAATAACTTATTTGTGTTATGAAAACAAAATGAAGATTTGTATTTGTGTGGAATTATTTACATTTATTTTTATGTAATTATTTATTTTGAATGAAATCTCTAATAAATAAAATATGGGGAAAAAAAGGGCATGGCTGTGCAGACATATACATATTTATGTTCCAGAAGAAAAAAAAATCAGTTAAACAAGTTGTCCCTTATCGATAATTCATTGAGATATCATCATGTGTTTGGTAGTGCTCAAATGAAAGAAGAGATTATGCCCTTTATAATGATGTATATCTTTTGAACAAATTTATTTGGTAATAAAATATATTCTGGAAAAGATTAGTTTCCTTTTTTTTCTGGGACACCCTGTATTTAGGTATACAGTGCTCATCATGACATTACGGAATATTCCAGAAGCTGTATTATAAATCTATTCCACAAATTTAAGGTCTAAGAATAAGCAGTGTTACAGAAATGTGTCTGAAAGTCAAACAGATGATTGGCACGACAATGTTAGAATTACTTTAATTATAAAAGGTGTTATGCCAGAAATAAAAGAATGATCACAGAAAGTTGAACAATTGAAATTTTATCTATTTTTTAATGAAAAATAAAAAGGTTTATCCCCAGGACCTATTAAGTAGCGAAGTCACCAGTCGTATCTGGAAAGGCCGAAATGTAATGTGCAAGCTCCTAATCTGATGTTCAGGCGTCCCGTGCCATCTGATGGAAATTGCTTTTTTCACTGCATTTCGGATCAAATGGCCAGACTGGGCAGTCCTGTAAAGAGTGCAACTTCCCTGAGAATGCAAGCTGTCGACTTCCTCAAAAACCTGGTAGGTATGTGATTTTTTATTTCAATATTTTCTCCAGTCCATTGATATACTTTGGAATGGTTTGCTTGCCGGACATAACAACACTACCTACACAGTACACAAATTAGTTTTGACAGAAGCATCTTTGGAGCAGTGCAAATAGAGATATGAACATTGCCCTGTATTAGGTTCGGTTTTGTTGTGTCAGTGAAAGTGTGGTTTGAAAGGTCAAAATAGTTATTTAAAAAATATAACAAATTGTTTCACCTTCTAAATTCATGATTTCAATGGATCTGTGCCAGACCTTTATCTCAATGTAGATTTGCTGTTTCTGTTTGTGTGGGACTGTTCATTTTATTCACAGAAATCAGTTTGAAGCATATTCAAATGTATCTGTGAGAGCAATGTTCTCTAACAAGATGTGAGAGATCATACATGGATCATCAAAGGTCATTGGAAATGGAAGTTTGTTGGCACATTTGGAAATCTTGAAGACTTTAAAGTTAGATAATTTTAAATTACCACCCCAAACTTAGTTATAGTGTATACTACCATACATTGTAGTACGGTAAGGTATTTCACTGATCCAGAAATATGTAAATGCAAGCAGAATTGCCAGGACCTCTCAACTGCTAACGTATTAAATTACATTGAGCAGAGTTATTTACTTCCTTCACTCATGAATTTCTTTGCTTAATCTATACTTTCAAACAAACACTGGACAATGTAGAGGTGTCGTGGCCATACAGAGCGCGGATCCAACTTCTTACCCTTTCCTAACATTGGGTCACTTTCCTAACGCTTTGCGAACACTTTCCTAACATTCCTAACACTTTCCGAACGATATGCTAACTTTCCTAACAGCTTTCCGAACTTTTCGAAAGTGGATGGCGAGCACGCCGTGTGCAAACCTTGTCACGTGACACCTCGCAAACTTCGTGCATTGTGCAAGCCTGTTGGAGTGCGACAGAAGTTCGACGAAAAGAAAGGAAAGAAAAGAAAACAGTTCTCAACTGCCCTGGAAAAGGTAAGCAAGGATCCCAGGACAATGATACTGGCTTTTGTTATTGACAGGAGTAATTTAAGGAAGTTTTCATAGGTTTATATGTCATTTTCTCGTAATGCTCATCACATTTAACATCACCAGTTGATGTTGTCGAAGCGAAAAAAGTGCCGTATCGGACACTGCCTTCACTGGCCTTGGGCTGGGTCTGGGGCCTGGGCTTGGTAGGGGTCCGTACCTTCTTGAAAAAGTTGTTTGGTCAGTGTCTGCCCGCGCCCCGGCCCCGTGCGTGGAAACATTCCGAGTAAATCATCTTTTTCATGTCTTTGTAATTTGAAACCTCCACAAATTATACATCATTGGAAAGCTTATGAAATTTGCTACAAGATGATAACATTCATAATGACGTTTGCACTTAAGAAATACAAATTAGACTTGGTTTTGGGTCTACTTCTTTCTCCCCTGAAAATGAAATTCACATGTCAAATTTCAAAATGCATCTCCTTCTTATAAGTTATATATAAGGCCTATGCAAAGCCTAATTTACACCGTTTCTTTCTAGACTACATTCTCAGTGTTTGTAATAATACTATTTGGAGCTTTTTCATTTTGGTCATTAGAAAGTAGTCTAGAAGACTACAAATATAGACTACAAATTTTCACAAAGATTCAATTAATAAAGAATTGGTGCAATGGTCACATCTAGGCCTAACGTTAGATCTAACGTTACATGTAGATCTAGATCTATATCATATACATGTACATGCTATTGTAGAATTTGAGTATATTTCATAGGAGACCAATATAATTGATATGTTGAATCTTTACCAAAACTTTAATATAGTTGGGATATTACCTTCTTTTTTTATGATGCGAACATAAATGAATAATACAGTTATGTTATAGGTTCTTTTGTTGTATGTATATCGTATAATATATATGATACAAATATTAATCGAATTACATATTCTTTTCGAACATATAATAATAATTTTTAAAAATTTGTATAGATCTAGTCGGGATTTAACCTTCTTTTTCTCCATGAGGATATAAATGAATAATACAGTAACTTACAAACAGATAGTATATACATTATAGGTTCTTTTCTTTCACGTTTTTCATAAAATCAATAACATAATATATACATTTGTATAATTGCGTGCGAACATTGTACACTCCATCTATTCTTGTTTTCACCATTCTTTTCTAACTTATCATTAGCAGTGAAAAAAAAAAAATCTCAGGGAAGAATAAACTGTAATTATGTCAAATAAAAGTCCTAATTTCTACAGTTTTCTCTTCTGTTTACAGTAGCATGCAAAATGACCAAGACGGGGAAGCCGGACAGCTATTGGGACCATTTGATGCGATTATACGCCAGAGGGCAACATCGGTTTAGTGTAGGGAAATCATCGGGTGGTAAGAAGTGGAAGGAGGTGAAGAAAAGGATCGATGCATGCCCCCTTCATTTGAGGAAGCAAGCTCTAGGTGTATTCGGAACTGTGCTGTCCTGCAAATGCGGCTACCATGAGGTTAGTTCGTCATTAAAAATTAAAAGAACAAATAAAAAATAAAAAATCATGGTTAGAGTGAATGTTCACAGACCCTTGATCCTTGTTTACAAATTGTGTATTGTTAGCCTATATATTGAAAGGATTATAAATCAATTCTGAAAAAAAAGAGATCAGAAATTGTCTACTTCTTTAATCCTTACTTAACTGGGCTATTTTTTTCTTCTAATGAACAGCAACCTAAGAAAAGCAGTGGAGGCCTTCCAACAAGCCAGCCAAGACAACCAAAAAGCCCGCTAAGACAACCAACAAGCCCACCAAGACAACCAACAAGCCCGCCAAGACAACCAACAAGCCCACCAAGACAACCAACAAGCCCGCCAAGACAAACAACAAGCCAACCAAGACGACCAACAAGCCCGCCAAGACAACCAACAAGCCCGCCAAGACAAACAACAAGCCAACCAAGACAACCAACAAGCCCACCAAGACAACCAACAAGCCCGCCAAGACAAACAACAAGCCAACCAAGACGACCAACAAGCCCGCCAAGACAGCAAACATTAGAATGTGGCCTGTGTCGCCAGAATGTCAATATTGAGGACTTTACTGATCACCTTGACATGTACCATGCCCAGGTGACATGTCAGGTATGTGGGAGATTGTGTCGCGGTGAAGAGGGCTTAACACAACACATCAAAGATGCTCACAGCAAATCCTCCAGAGTATCAACTAAACATGGTTAGTATTAAGAATGATGATTATTTATTGGCCATTAAAATGTATGTAAAATTCAGTAACATTAATAATAATGGATAACATTTATATAGCGCTTAATACAATATTCACCTGGTGTTTCTAAGCGCTTAGTGTTAACTAATGATTACCCGGCTTGGCATTATTGATCATTTACTTTTGACAACCACTACAGCAATTTACCTAAAGATATTTAAAATATTCAATTATTTTACAAAGGCTACACGCTACATGTACATCACAACAATTCGCTACAATACACAGGTGTAATACACTTAATAATCCAATACTTCTCAAAACTATATTGATTAGGATTGAGAGGAATCTTACACCACCAGGTAGACAGATCATAGATATTAATTCAATTAATTTTTTTTCTCCATATAACTCATAAAAAAAAATTCAGATATAAGAACTAAACGTACAGCAATTTGGAAAAAAAATAGTGCAATACACATTTAACAATTAACCATATGTAAGTATTATATGAGGCTAATCCTCAGTAAGGTTGAGATCAAAAGTGATATCAGGCTGATAACAAATAGAATCTTTTAGAACAACATGAGGGACAATAGCAACCAAAAGACAAAACACATAAAACCACCCCCCCCCCAAAAAAAAAGAAGCAAGTGTGGTCATGGTGAAATCCACAGAATTATAAGAAGGAGAAGGATTATAGCGAGACGTTCCGCATCGCCGTAATCCGGCAGGTGTCACGTGATCGGCGCCATGTTGATGGTCCAATAGCTATAACTTCGCACTGTTGTTGTTAATGGGATTTGATTGATACTCTGGATAAAACTGCCAAAGGCACCAACATGCCTTCATGTGTGGCTTTCAACTGCTCAAATCGGAAGCATAAAGGATGTGGGAAGACGTTCCACAGGTAATTTTTCAACAATATTTTGTAAGAGATATAGTAAATTCCCAAAACTAATCATGAATGAATGAACGCCAAATGTGTGTGTAGTCCCGTATACCCAACTCGCTGTAATGTAACTGTAATTGTAAAACTAGTTACTGAGTTTTTCACATGTTCAATGGCAATCCTAGTAACAATATGACTAACGTTAGGGCTAGCTATGTCTAACTTTTTGTTAATGTTGGTGATATTTTTTTATTTGTCTGCATAAGGCTGCATTACTAGAATTTACATAACAAAAAGTTAGGCTTTAATTGAACTTTGAAGTTTTAACTCTGTCTGTGCAGGGAGGTGAAAGAAAAGGAGGCGAAACTCTTGTAATTTATTCAAACGCATTCTTGAGTTCTAAAGCGTAACAATGGGATGTGTAACATTCCACTTGGCTTTGAAGTTCCATGCTCCGAACCGCGCTTCCACTGCGGGGACTTTCGGAAGCCAGGCACCAGTTTTACATTTATTACAAAATATTAAATTACCACCAAAAATTTCAGTGTAAATCAAAAACTTTATATGGGGATTTTATTGGGAATAGTGCATCAAACAAATTTTCAAATTTAGAACTCCGTCCTTCCTTTAATTTGTGTGCCAGAGTTGGTAAAAGAAAAATTACATTCTGTCAAAAACTCAATATTTTAGGATGATGCGCTAATTTGTGCATGCTTTAATGTCCCGTTATTTGATCCATGATTTACAATCTTCAATAACATTAAGTTTGCTAATGCGTGTTTTCGCGTGTTTTTTGTATTTTTCAAGTTTAAAAAAGGATGAAAGTACACAAGTTTGTGTTCGCTTGTTCTACTCTTTACACATTCAACAATGGATGAGAAATCATTGGAAGGGACAGCGAACAGTTGCAGTGATACCATTTTCTGATGTAGGAATTCTAAATCCTGAAATTTCATGCACTCTTTTATCTCACCACCTGGTCAACAGTTGCAGATTAGCGCATAACTTTTCGGCGGCTTGGAGCATGGGGTCAAAGGAGAGCGGCTTGATTCCTGTCCTTCTCTATCACGTCCCTGGTCTGTGTAAGTCATTACGTCAGTCATATATAAATAGACTCTAACGTTTAATTATACTTGTACAAATTACAAGGTCAATGACCTCGTACAGGGACCTGCTGCACATTGGGGATTTCCTACTATTGGAGAATGCATGCAAAGGTGCATACATTCAATCTTAACATGATAACATCCAAGGAGGCATGGTCCAGAAAAACTTTAAAAGGTCTGAAAATGCCACTAACAAAATAATTCAAATCAAAGAATTATAATGCAATAAACATGATAGACTCTACCTTACTCCCTAGATTACCCTTCTGTATATCAGCCAATATTTTCGCATACATATATTTTCACGATTTTGGACTAGGTGGGGAAATTCGCGAGAGTTTAATTTCGCGATTTTTGTGATGTTTTCATATAATGTAGCCATACATTGAAGTGGAAAGTGGTTATTTTCGCGAGTCAGTTCGCGAGGACTGACTCGCGAAAATAAAACCACCGCGAAAATAACCACTTATATCGTATTTCATTTTGACTTGAGGTAGGTTTATGGATCTACCTGATTTTGTTGATTATTCTTTAGAAATTTCCTCAGCAAAAAAAGGGCAGCATGCAGCCAGCCTGACATACAGATGGTTCTGTGTGTGCTCTAACGTTAGATCGAAAAGTCATAGAAATGTTTTAATTCATAATTGTTGTGAATGTTGTAAAAGTTACCCTGAGTTTTTTATTATTATTATTTTTTTTTAATAATGCATGGCTAGATTTAGGCATGATGATGATGATTCATGGATGAAACTTTGGAACAGTCTCTGCTCTGCAATCTGCCTAACGTTAGATCTATAATGATTACCGGTAGTCATGATAATGTCTAATTATTATTTCTTCTTTTTTCCCTCATGCATATATCAGATTTCCTCATCGGAATCCTGCCCTCTTGACGGACTGGCTAGTGAAAATTAGGAGGGATTGCTGGGTACCAAAGCAATGCTCTCTCATCTGTTCCGATCACTTTGAAGAGAAGTGTTTTGACAAGACAGGACAAACAACACGACTTCGTGCAGACGCTGTTCCTACTATCTTTAGATTTCCAGCACATCTTATAAAGGTATACTAAATTGTGAACTAAGCAAGAAAATTGTATTGTTTTAATATTTATCAGGACTATTATTTTCATTCATTCCCAAGATTGATTGATAAATGGGAGCAAAAAAGAGGGAACTATCCCTGGCAAGATGTTTATATGTGAAATTCTAATTGTTTTGTTTTTTTATAACTAAAATAACTGATCAATTCAAATCTGATAAGATACTATCCATCCTCAATTAAAAAAATTAAAGTATTCACATGTATACAATTGGACTGAAAAGATATATCTACAAAAGTAAATAAAGCGGAACAAGAAATATTATAACTGTAAAGTTTGATGAAAATATGTTTTTACTAAAACGTTTATCATGTTGCATTTTTAACTTTGAAATTTCAGACTACCAAGGAACGGAAATCTCCATTTCCTCGTGACTACCAAGAGTCAGAGAAGAATGTCTTGGCTCCTGACACCTGTTCAACCAACCATCCCTGCAGTTCCTCCGTCCCTTGTGACTCGACTCCATCAAGACCACAGCCAGAGAAGGAACTCTTAGCTCCTGACACCTGTTCAACCAACCGTCTGTGCACTCCATCAAGACCACAGCCCACAGACCACAGGACATTACAAATAATCCCCAAACGCCTGTGAAGAAGAAGTCAAGTCTGCAAGATCACAGTTACTGTGTTGAGCAAAGTCCAAGGACTATAAAACGTAAGCTTGACAAACTGTTTGATGTTGCCACTTCATTCCAGAAACGTCTGAGGTCTTCGCAGGCAAAGTCACGGCGATTACGTAAGAAGGTCGATTCATTGCAGGAAGTTGTAAGGGCACTGGAAAAAAAGAAATTTCTCTCAGAAAATGGCGTCGAGATACTGATGAAGACGTGTGACGTACCTGCTGAGATAATGAAGAGAATGGTGAAAAGGAGGAAGACTGGCACTACTACAAAAGAGAAATACCACCCTTCACTACGTTCGTTTGCCCTCACACTCCATTTCTACTCCGCGAAGGCTTACAGATATGTGCGGAAAATATTTGATCTTCAGCTGCCTCATCCATCGGTAATACGCAAATGGTATAGCTCGATAGATGGAAATCCTGGCTTCACAGACGAAGCATTTCGCACACTTGAGATCAAAGTGAAGGAAGCAAGAGAATCTGGTCATGAACTCCAGTGTTCCCTTATGTTGGATGAAATGGCAATCAAGAAACTTGTACAGTGGGATGGCCACAAATTTCACGGCTATGTAGATACTGGAACAGACAACACAGATGACACCAACCCAGTTGCGTCTGACGCTCTAGTTTTCATGGTTGTGGCACTCAATGGAAGCTGGAAGTTACCAGTAGCCTACTTCCTCATCCATGGAATGTCAGGTGTGGAGCGTGCCAATCTCATAGAGCAATGCCTTTGTTAACTATGAGCCTAATAATTGCATGTAAAGATAACAATTGAAACAATCATAAGTACAGGGGGAATTTTGTTTCTCTGTTTCTATTGCAAAACAGGAGGTGGTGAACATTGAGGAATTCATGAAGTCGATCGACGGCCAGCAGCGCTCCCAACCGTTCATAATGGCCAGGGGTAGCAAGATCAACCCTGCACAGACATACGTGATAGTCGAGAGGCACGCCATCGAGACAGCAAGCCTGCTTGCTGCTGTAGATGTAGCGTTCAAGAGTACTTTTGTATTCGATGTTGACTACCAACAGCAATGTAGCCAAGTCTGGCATTTCTTGCAGAGTGTCGTGTATGGTATGGGTGATGTAGATGCCAATATCACACCTAAAATTCGTGATCTGAGGGCATTTCTTGCAACTAAGGACATCAATTGAAGCTCAAGCTATATGATATCGCACAAACTGTTCCCTTCTAAAGTTTTGGGAGCCCAACTAATTTGATGGCAAATCACAGATCCAAGTGAAACATCGGTTGAAAAACCCACCTCAGGATTCAAACTGTTATAATGTTTATCTATAAGTCCAGCTCTGTAGTGATGTATAATTTCCTATTTTTTAGTTTTCATCGCATAGCTACTGTAAGTTGTTTGGGAAAAATGATGTCATTAAACAATCATTTCGGAAAGGATTTAAACAAAGAAATGTGTTTTAAGATGAATATCGATAAAAGAATACAAAATTTGAATATTCCTCGTACAGCAAACATTTAAATTCTGTATTTGTTCATTGATATTTGTCTTCAAAAACAGTCATTTGTATAATCTTTTCACAAATGAGGATTTAATGATACATTTTTTCATGTCATTGTACAATCTAAGTGTAATTTTGCCATTAACATTTTGGGGCTCCTATAACACTTTGTATGCCTCCGCAACAAAGTAGCCGGAGGCGTTATAATATGCTTTCGGGTACATCCTTCCGTCTGTCCGTACGTCTCGTTCTCGAGAACCGATTGACGAATTCTCACCAAAATTGGTTCATGTACATTTAACAACACAATTATTCCTACCCTTTCAGTCAATATGTTGTGATGTACAGCTATATCAAGCTCTTTTGGATTTTTGTTATGTCGATATTCAGAATGTCACAGCACTTTTGAAGAGAAAAAAAATGATATTGTTTTATTTAAGGTTGGTGAAAACTTAGAGGATTTGGATTGCATATCTTGAAAAGTGTTGAGTTACAAAAACAGGTATACATGATGAAAAAGATATGCAACAAACCAAAATTGTACATAGCCATTTTTTTTCTTGCACTAATGATAAATATGTATTTTTTATAATTATATGCACTACATTCTCACAAGATGGAGATGTATTTACAGGAGTACACTTTAATCGTTATACTTCACTTTGTTTTTGTTGTTATATATTTTAATAAGTATGAGTATTAAATAAACCAATGCATCATGTTTGGAATTGATAGGTATATGTAAGGAACTCAAGCCATTTTGTATCAGAATCATGTGTAATTGCATAATCATTTCCAGTAATAATGCCTACAAATAAGGATAGGTATAATATTACACTGTAATTAACATTAATTTACAAGTTGTAGTTGTTTTCCTAACTTCCCTGATTTGTAGTCCGATCTATTTCAGTCAGTTAACAAATTACTTATAAAGGTATATGATGCCATTATACCTCAAACTTTAATTGTGACATTTATTTTGTTGTTTATTGTATTTTTGTTTTGTTGAAGAATATATTTACATTGTTCACAACATGCAATTGTTCTCCTCTGTTATATTTGTAGTTATATTGTCCGTATATAACATGCTGTACTTTGCCCTTGCAGTTTACCCTTCTTGGATCCCCCATATTGCCCATTTAGTGTCAGTTACATGCATTGGATTCAATGCTGAGTAAAATGATCATCAAGCTGAGTAAAAAAAGAGGAAAGATTGCCCAGTAGTTTCTTTTGATATTTTTACCCATTTTGTTTTTGCCCAACGTGGCCTTGGATCCATATGAACCCTCATACTGGGTAAGAGTTGGGTAAAGGTTGGTAAAACAGGAGGTTGGGTAAATGTATGGGCAATGTCTAACTGGGCAATGGAATTGGGTAATGAATAATGACCAACCGTTTTGCCCAATTATTGCTTTTCCATGTTCTAGGTGGGTAATAATTGGGCAATAGTCCTGGTCAATTTGTTGGGTAAATGATTTACCCAACTCAATTACCCAGTCTTTTTCCTAGGTGGGTAATAATTGGGCAATATTCCTGGTCAATTCGTTGGGTAAATGATTTGCCCAACTCAATTACCCAGTCTTTATATTTATACCCAATAGTATGGTAATAGTTGAGTAAATTATGCTGGGTAATATGGTTGGGTAATCTTAAGATGGGTAATTAGATGGGCATTTAAGTTTGCCCTAAAATGGGTAAAATACGAAAGGGGCAAAGTTTACCCAGAAGTTGGTTGGACTCATAACTACCCTCATGTTGGGTAAATTTTGGGTAACATTTTGCCCAATATTTTTAAGAGTGTATGTTTGTGAGGTTCGAGCTTGTGAGTGTGAATGTGAATGTTTACATAGGTGGGGGGGGGGGGGGGGGGGGGGGTCAAGTAGAAGAAGGGGTGGAAGTCCAGGGTGGTGGGGGTTATTGATGGAGGGTGCATTGTATACAAACATGAATTGTGTTTTTTTTATGAATGACAGTAATATCTGAGTTCATTCCATTTTTCTCCTTCTTTGCTCACTCTTTTGTGAATAATTTATTTGTGTTATGAAAATGAAATGAAGATTTGTATTTGTAGGGAAATATTTACATTGATTTTTATGTAATGATATGGGCAACACACATTTACCAAACTTCATCAAAGGCAAACAAGATGTTAGGACTATAAAAGAGAAATCTGCATTCCTGCAGTACTCGCACTAAGGACATAGCATACAAATCGCTAATTAGGCCCAAATTAGAGTTCTGTGCAGCTATATGGGACCCACAGCATAAATCAGACCAGGACAAACTGGGGAGGATACAGCGCAGGGCAGCTAGATTCACAACAAGGGACTACGACAGGGAATTAAGTGTCACAACGATGCTGGAAAACCTCAAATGGGAAACTTTGAAAGTCTGCAGAACCAAAGCCAGACTAACCGCATTGTATAAGGAAACGCATGGATTAACACCCAGCAACATATCGACCTATCTCCAGCTCCCTAACTCAAGTAGATGCAGGTATAAAACAAGACAAAGGGGAACTTATAAATACCATGTCATTAGTTCCAACAAAGACTGCTACCGGCATTCCCTGTACCCCAAGACCGTCCCCGAATGGAATCATCTAGATGAGGAAGCCAGAAATTCACCCGATGTGAAAACTTTGAAAATCAAATTGGACTCATTAGACATTAAAAACCTTGTAGCCGAAGCACACTTCAATATTTAGGTGTGTTTAGCGTTTGACCCTAAGCCAACGTACGCGACAACCAGATGCTGGTGATTGTACGTCACGGACAGATGCAGATGTATTTTGAATGAGAAATCTAATTTTAAAAATTGGAAGAAAAAAAATGGACAATGGCTGCAAATTCCATATCTGGAAGCTCTATTGTGTAAGATTCTCGTACAAGAGTCTAGGGTTGATGAATGCTGTGTGGGGATTGAGCACACACTCACATACACACCCAATGACTTCACAAAGTTTTAATTTTGTACAGGGGGTTGAAAATTGAGCAAAATCTGAAACCTAACTTCACAATTAAGCATGAATTTCATAAAACTGATATGTGATATCATATTCAAATCACCTCTCAGAAAATTGTTCACTATTCAGCTATAACCAATATCATTTTCAGAATTATCTGATGTATAGTTTTTGAGTTATTAACGATAAAAAGTGGGAAATGTTGTTCTAAATACCTAGTAGGTCCCTTTTGTGTTTACATGAACTTGGAATGTTATAGGAAAGCAGATATTGCGGTGCACCAGATAGAGAGTCGTGAAAGAATTAACTTAGGCCAATCTTTCTTCCGGTATGTAGGAACTTACGCAAATTGGCAACCCCCCAAACATTTTTTTTAAAATTCATGTTCGCCGTAAGAGAGTACTTGTCACTCAAAAATAGGATTTTTATTTTGAAAATAATATTTTTGGGGAAAAGAAAAGGATTTTTGTTCAGTTGAGGTTTGCAGCTCTGGAGAAACAGGAATGTTGGTAGTGGCATCTAATGCAGAATATTATCTTTAGAATCTAAATTTCCAGAATTTTAGGAAATATTTTCCTTTTCATTCAAAAATGGAATGTGAAATTATGTTTATTCTCTTTGGTGATCTTTACATGATCTCACTCCAAATTGTGCAAATAGTTCAGACAGACAGGTGGAGTCAATGAGATGTATGGAATCATGAAAACAAATTTGATGCCAAGATAGCCAAAGAAAAAGAGGAAGAACAGGAACAGGAACAGGAAGAGAAACAGGAAGAGGAAGAGAAGGGGGAAGAAAGAAACTTGCATCGGTCCAGAAGAACAAAAAATGACTAAAAGATTTCTCATACATTATCACCATCCAGGCTAGAATTCTCCATAATAATAATACTATTTTAAGTGCTTGGCAATACTGTAGCAATTAATTGGTTGATCCAATGAGAATTCAATCGTAGAGCAGAACATACAATGTCTCTCTGAAGAGATTATTTTTCTCACCTCACGCCCCATGTAACTATCTGATCAAAGTTACCTTCCAGCAAAGTTTTCCGCATTTCATGATTTTGGTCATTCTTGCAGATGTCCAGTTTGATGCTCGGTTGCTGCTCAGGGCATTATTTCTTCTGAAGACACCATCTTGATCAGTGCCTTGAAGAGCAGACCACCAACATGATTAGATGAGATAGTACTTTTGATGTTTTTATGAAATGTCCTTCAGAGGAGTCCATTTTTGGCCTGTAGCATTTCCCTGATAAGATCACTCCTCTTGGCATTCTCTAGCTCACCATCCTGAAGAGAAACAGGGGAAGGAAGAGCAGGTAATTGGGGTGGGGGTTAGGAGGCAGGAGGTGAAAGAGTAGTAAAGGGAGAGAGTGGAAGAAGAGAAGATGTAGGGAGGAAAAGAGGGAGAGGGGTGGAGTGAGAGCAAGAGAAGAAGTGAAACAAAGAAAAAATAGATTGGGAAATACAAAGAGAGAGAGAGAAGAAGGAGTAGGCAATGAAGGGGGTGAGGAGGCAGGAGGGGAAAAGAGTAGTACAGGGAGAGAGTGGAAAAAGAAAAGATGGAGGAGGGAAAAGAGTGGAAGAAGATGGCACAAGAGGGAGAGGGGAGGAGTGAGAGCAAGAGAAGGATAGTGAAACAAAAGGAAAGTACAAAGAAATATAAATTGGAAATGACAGAGAGAGAGAGAGAGAGAGACATCAGTTACAAATCCCTTTTCCATCACTCAACTCTTACATATCTCTGTCATTTAATGTTTCACACATTGAACATATATATAATCAGTTCTCAACAGCTGTACTTTTGCATTCAGACATGTTCCCCTCCCCCCATTATTCATTTTAAGTATACAATCCATTACAGACTATTCAATCAATCAGCGATGAAAAGAACACAACACACCTGCAACTATACACAGGTCATCCATTCTCTCAACCCTCCTTACACTACCTACCTTCCAGAGAATAACTAGTCCATCCACACCACACGAGGCCATCCCGTCGTGCCTGAAGTCCAGTATCATCTGAACGGCTCCCGAGTGAGCGACGCATTCCCCTTGCAGACATAGGAGAGGGGGCCTGGATTCCTCCCTCCTAAACAACCTCCTGCTCTCCTTGGAATGCTTCTGATGACTGCAAGGTACAGAAAAGAGATGGAGAGGGGGTTTAAAAGTTCTTTTATCACATCCAAAAGGTATTTGTGTTTATACCTGTCTGCCAATTCGCGTCTGAGGAAGATCTTTTAATTCTAGACATTATAACTGTTACAGGTAGATTTGTTCCTTTTGGATGTCACACAAGAACTTTCAAACTATTATTGCAACCATCCTGATGAAACTCTTTCATAATCTAGAGATGGAGAGATGTATCATGTCACAACATTTACAAAGTTCAAGTACTCAATTATTTTGAATTTTTTTTTGGGGGGGGGGGGGGCAGAGCAATCATAAATTATTATATCTGAGGCAATACACCATTACATGAAAATACATGGATGATTGATTCCTAAATAAATTTCGAAAGAGAACGACTTTTTCAATCAAAGTTTCTGCTGCACGACTTGTCACAAGGACCTGTTCAAATGAATCTATCTCTCTTATATCAAAGAAATTACAGTGGTTACCTTTGTGCTAGAATCAAGTTCACAATTCTTGTCTTAACATTTGAGTGCCTGAAAGGATTGGCTGCTACATATTTGACTGAGCTGTTTATTAACGTAAACCTCAGGTCTTCCTACGGATAATACTCATTTCAAGTCGCATCAGCACAGCTTCTGAATAAACTTCCTATGCAGGTGGTCACTAAAGTACCGGTATGTTTCACTGTAATTGTGATACTAATCAATTGCAATACTAAACATAAACAAGATAAAATGTCATACACCCTACTACCTCATTCACATCCAAAGCATGGTTGATGCCCATGATCATCATTAGAATGAAACAAGAAAAAGAAGTACAATTGATTAAAAGATATCTCACCTTGCTTGCACAATGTCTGTGAATTTGTGCATGGAGAGATCCTTGGCCGAGTTATCTCCATCTTCGCTCCCTCCACGAATCCTCTGGTCTACCCCCCACAGTCGAATGGTACCATCCTCTGAACAAGTGGCAAGAAATCTCCTACACACAGCAATACAGACAGAATGAATAATTTCCATACAGTCTCTTTCAGATAAACTCATTTTACGGGTGGACATGTGTGACACATACTACAGTGACATCATTATTATTATTATCATTACTTATACCGCGCTTTCCCCATTAGGCCCAAAGCGCCTACAGTAAATGAAAATTACAAAAAACAATCTTTTAACTACAAACTGCAAAAAAGATGTGTTTTCAAGGCCTTTCTGGAGGCAATTACTGATGAAGTCTAAATCTAATTGGTAGATCATTTCAGTATTTGTATATCACACTTTAAAGCATATCTTTAAGTTTAACTATGAACCTAACCTGAAACCTTCCTTAAACCCCACTATGACTCCAACCCTAAACCGATATCTTTGATTAAAATAAAGCCCATGCAAGGAACTTAAAATATAACATTTGTGTTAATTATACTTCACTTATTGGGAGACTACCTTTTCTGGAAAAAAAACAATCTCAGAGCTACACCTTCTGCAAGATACGCTCCATGAATTTACTAAAATTTTCTTCCGAGGAAAATCATTTCCATCATCAATCCAGCTAATCACAGACACTGTATTAGATGCCTGTACAGGTGTACAATCTTCTTAGTGATTTTACTTTAATCCAATTCTATGCAGACTACAAAAAGAAGAAGAAACATGAATCATCAATGTTATTCTTTGCTTACCCATCGTTGATGATGCTAATGAATGTGATCTTTGAGAAATGAGCATGTGCCTTCTTCCACAAACAATCACCGGTTACTATGTCAAATACTGCCAGACCAGACCCAATAGTGATGCACAGGTGTTTCTGCAGAGAACAAAAAATAAAAAATAAATAAATAAATAAACTGACAAGATGAGTGGTAAAGATTAGGCAACTAAATCTATTTGTAAAGTTTCTTTTTCTTTTCTCTCTCCAACACAAATTAACTTATGTACAGTCAAATCTGCTTTAGTGACCACCGGTATAGAAAGACCACGTTTTTTTTGTTTCCTTGAAAATAGTGTCTCATTGAAACATGTACTGAAGGAACCTGTACATAAAGGCCACCTGCCTATAAAGACCACATTTCTTGTCTCCCTTGGTGGTCTTTATAGGCAGGTTTCACTGTATTAGGATCAAGAACAATCTTTCTTGGATACACTATAAATCTTCATGTTACAATTTCACTACATGATGCAATCCAATACACTGACAGAAATTGTTTGTTTGAAGGTTCTGTCAGGTATAGAAGGGAAATTAGCCTCGATCCAGCAGGTTCTTTGTAGCATTCGTCCTACACCAATCAAATGTCACAGCCTAAATCATTATCAATTTATTAAACTGATACTGGTGCGTAACTTCTAAAGAAGGCTTTTAACTCAAAAGGAGATTACAAATCACCTTGCGACATTGATTTTGTAACACAGATCGTAAACAATCATTTCAATCCTTAAAGCCTGTCTGCACTAGTTTGGCCAGGGGGATTAGACCTCCCTGCAAGGTCACTGACAGGTGGTTATCTCATCAAATCAGCCCTCAATTAACATAAGAAAAAGGGAATCATGGTGGACCAACAGGCAATTAGGCATTGTTTGCTATATAGAGGGCGCAAGTAGCTATAAGTAGTACAGTGGGGCTTTAATACAAACTAGCATGTGACAATGAATTTTGAAAAATGAAGTCAATAAATAATCGAGCGATAGACTGGTGTCTTACTGTGTCTAGCGGAATCAAGTGTTGAACACACCAAGGGAATCCATTCTTCTCATATTCGTTGATGTGATTGAGTTGCCTGGAGGTGGAGAGGGTATGTGAGTTCCAAACCTTGACTGTACCATCCAGAGATGCGGAGGCAAAGTAGGAATCTGTTCACAAAAATGAGAAAAAAATAACTCTTTAGGATGCAAGCACATACACAAAGAATTGCACCTATTGCTTTTGATATGACTAAAATCATCATCATCACCATGGTGATTTGTTTTGGTTTGGTCTACAACCAGTTCGTCTACTAACCACATGGTCTAATAATCACTTTGTCCACTTATCATTTGGTCTAATGACCAAATAGGCTAATAGTCATTTGGTCTAATTTCCTTAAAGGTAAAGACCAGTATTGGAAACGCCCCAATTTCAAAAAATGAAATGGAAGCTCTTATTACCAATCATGTGAAAGAATATGTTTTGATTAATACATGGTGATAACATTTTTGCTGGGAAACCGCCTACTGATTAATTAGTTTATCTATTGGACTGTGAGAGATAAACGCACATGTCGCGCACGTGTGCGTAGTCCCATATACATCTTTTTGTGTACAGTGCTTGTAACTTAACAAAGACTGGGCCAAATTTCTTATCATTTTGATGATTCCAGAACCTTGCACAATGTTTCTTTCACAATGCAATCGCATGACCATAACTGGTCTTTATCTTTAAGGTCTAAGCTCCAATTAGTCTAATACCAATTTGGTATATTGTTCATTTAGTCTAATAACTAGTTAGTGAGTTTAATTCCCAGTTTGTCTTACGCCCATTTCGTCCACCATCAATAAGGTCTAAAAATTCTGTCTTTACTGTAATATCTTATAATTTGTAATGATAGTACTATCACTAACCTACTAAAACCTACTTCAACCATTACTAATTCTACTAACTACATGTACATGAAACAGTATCATGACTACGATTACAAGTCGATACTCCTACATTTTGTACTACTGACATTCATTCTTGCATCTGATATTATCAGTTCTAATCTAATTACCATAATGAACAACCTACACTACAACAGTATTATAGCATCTGTTGGGAACCAGGGCAGGGTTTCACCAAACCGTCATTAGTACAAGTACACAGACATTCCATTGGAATGGGTGTATTGAGATTAGCACATGTTTACATGAATATATGTCCTATGGGAACTCAGTGTTATATGCTCTGGCTCCTAAAGCCCCAGTCCCATATAAAGCCGGACCTGCACGGACGAGCACGGACCACTCCGGACCATCCCGGACCATGGTCTGGGGTGATCCGGGATGGTCCGGGATGTTTTGTTCAAAAAAGTGTGATGCTTTAAGCTACAGTCCCATATACGTCCCGGACCGTCCCGGACCATCCCGGACCCCATCCGGGGTGATCCGGGATTCGGTCCGTGATGACACCGTGTTGGCACCGGGGTGGTCCTGGATGGTCCTGGATGGTCCTGTATGGTCCTGGATGGTCCTGGGCGGTCAATAACTCACTCCCGGACTGCCACGGATCAACACGGACCGCCCCGGCGCCACTACGGATAACCCCGGACCCAGCACGGTGGCTACACGGATCACCCCGGATCAAACTATTGTCCCGGACCGTCCCGGACCACCCCGGCAGTTTTTGACCGTCAAAAACATCCGGGGTCGACTCCCGGACCGCCCAGGACCATCCAGGACCATCCAGGACCATCCAGGACCACCCCGGTGCCAACACGGTGTCAACACGGACCGAATCCCGGATCACCCCGGATGGGGTCCGGGATGGTCCGGGACGGTCCGGGACGTATATGGGACTGTAGCTTAACCATTAGGAGCCAGAGCATATAACACTGAGTTCCTACGGGGAGTATATTTATTCAGATGGTCATATCTCAGCCAATACTTAACATATTCCATTGGTTTTCGACATTTGGACATAATTTTTGGTGTTCTTTTGGAATATAAAGAAACAATTGAGAAATTCTAAAAATTGATTTTTATGACGTCACAGCTTCGGTACTCTATATATCAAGGGATTATTGGCACAAAGATGTAACTCCATATTTTTCCAATATGAGTATTCGATATCAAAATGTTCAGAAAAATGTGGGCTCTCCAGGAAACACAAAGATTCAACTCCACCCAACACCCCATTGAAGTCAATGGCTAATGAAACATAGACTTAACTCATTAAGGCCCAAGTGCTCAGTGACACATAAACCACTTTTTCTCAAAATGGAGTTACGTCTTTATGTCACTGACCCTTTGATATATTACACTGTACTCTACCTGATATTCTAGTCAGACACATGACAGCCTCCCTGTGCTGAGGGACCAGTTTCTTGACCCGTCTCATCTGGAACGAGGTGACCCCTAGTTGACCTATCTGTGCCTCTATCGCGTACACCTCCAGCGCCGAGCCTGCTGCTACCACAAACCTATCCTCGCATACAGCAAGCATGTGCTTGATATCGGCCAAAGGGCAGTCACTCACATCTAAATAAAGAAAAGAATACATCTTCTTAACATACAAAACAACTGCATATTATAGTTTAGTTTAGTTTATTTCTTTATTAAAAAATCACACCCATCATCAGACTGCCGGCCGAAAAAGGCCTATGAGTGATACATCAAACAATGACATAGTCATAAACAATTGACAGAAAATGTTATGTCTGATTCTTTGAAATCAGACTTTATCATTTCAGCATAGATGTATATTATATGAAAAGCATATATAATTTCTATTATACTTCTCATGCAAACTAGGTATTGGTTATAAATTTCAAAGACAGAGAATTTCACATCTGATTCTTTGAAATCAGAGTTTATAATTTCAGCATAGATGTTTATACCTTTACTTCTTTAACAAAATCTATGTTGTGTCTTTTTGGTTTGTCAGGCAAGTGGATGTTTGTATCAGTTTTTTTGGGGGGTGCTCATTGTAAACGTAATCGTCACATTTGATTTGTTAAAACTTTTGGGTAGACACGAGGCACATTTATGATATTGATAGTGACAGGACTGTTGGTTGTTCTTTTCTTTTCGTTGAACTTGATCATTTAGAAGAAAGTATAGCAGGAAAAAAAGTCTCTGTATCAGCCTCCATCAATGGAGTAAAGAAAAGTTGGGTACATCCAAATTCAATAGATGATTGCATCCTTAGTACAGATCAAGAAATTTAATTTAAAACTGAAGAGACTACGTGTCTTTCCCGTAGCCTGACTCGGGGCCAATCGGGTATAATATGACTATGGACGTATGCAACCGCAGCAATCACGTGCGTGCGAAACCGAAGCGTGAGGAGAATTATGGTCTGTTTCACGAACGATGACCATGTAGAGATTAAGTCGCTGACTACTGTTTATCAATTCCATTCGTTTACGTGAAGTTGTCCGAAAGGAGACGTAGATGGCGTTCCCCTGTATTCGTCAGTTTACACCCCCTTTAAAACTGAGTTCATCTTGAAATTATTGCCTATTTCTATCAAATCATCACAACATATCAACACCACTGTATAGTGCTGTAACTGTAAAAAGGGAACATGCTTTAAAATAGTGATTTGCAATTAAATGTTTTTTACATAGAATAAATTTACCTTCAGCTTCTTGTTTGATGGTCTGTAACAAACGACCGTCTGAATTCCACAGGAAGAGATCTTGACCTCCAGTACAAAACAGACCATTGTTAGGGAAGCTTAGAATAGCCTGTAATAAAACAAGGTTAGAAGAAAATAAATTAGCTTTAGTTCCCTTCATTAAAACATGTGCGTGATCCACTAGCAAATTGGATTCAAAGTCTAAAATAATATTATGTCTAATTTCCTGTGTTCCAGTTTTAATACAAAGTAGACCAAGGTCCAAAAGTAACACAGATATTTGTAAATACTTTGATTTGATGGGGGACGAGGGGAGAGGAAAAGTAATATTACATCAAAGCTTGTTCCATATTGAAAGCAAAATAAAATTTTGATACAAGGCTGTTTCTCAATAGACTTACCCATTATTTGGTGACAATCTGACAGTATTATTATTATTAAAAGTCATGAGCATGAATTCAAAAGAACTGGGAATTCAATTTGAGGGAGTAAATGTGGAAAAATGATAGCTACTGTGAAGATCAGTTTACCATTGATGAGGTGTCGTGGTCGAGTGGATACGTCGCCAGACTGTCGATCACAAGGTTAGCGGTTCGAGTCCCGCCGCGGCTCTAATGTCCTTTGGCAAGACATTGATCTACATTTGCCACACTCAACCCAGGTGATGTAAATGGGTACCTGGCAGGAATTAATTCCTTGAAATGCTGGAGTGCTGTATAAACGGCAGCTAGGCTAAAGCCAGGGTAATAATAATGTGCCTCGGAATAGAATTATCCAGATAGACGGTGCTATAGAAATGCCTATTATTATTATTATTAATGCCATCTGAAGAATGGCTTCATAAAGCTATCGCGAGTCAAACATTTCCTATTTTTACACAAACCTTTGTGGTGGCATTATGCTCTGTGATGATCTGCAGACACGCCCCATTCTCGGTGCTCCAGACACGTATCGTCCGGTCGGAGGATCCCGTCAGGAGCAGATAGTGCGACATCTCCACCTCCCTGGACTCGTCGTCCACCGGTGGTCTCATGAGAGAGGCGCAGGTGATGGGCCGGGTGTGGCCCACCAGGGTGCAGAGCTTCAAGCCGGTGGTCACATCCCAAATGATACCAGTATTGTCATCTGATACGGACAGGAATCTATTTAAATTTAAACAAAAATTAGATTAGAATGGTTGGGATCGTTCAAAATGAGGCAAAACACTATGACTCAGCTTAAGGCAGCACTTAGGATTTAAAAATGATTTGGGAACACACATATTTTTTCATTCATTTATCTTTTCAAAAGATAAAATACTACAAAAAGTTGGAGTGCCAGTCCCTACTGTGAAGATCAGTTTACCATTAATGACAATGCCATCTGAAGAATGGCGTCATAAAACTTAGCTAAACTACCATTTATCATATATACATGAAACAAATCCTTTATCAACCAATGTATGCCAAGAGTGAAAGAGAAAAACAGAGAGGAATCTATATACAACAAACATTTTTTTTTCTTCACAACTCCATTATTTTTTTTTGTAATAAAATGTCTTTACTGATGATTTGGAGATTGTTACATTCTAGATTTCTCATCCCAATTTCGGATGCAGCTATGCTTTATACATAACCATCATGCGCAATGGTCCTTTCTTTGATACCTACTTATTTTCACTGATGGGCAATAGGAACTTGATCAGGTCTGTATGGTCATGTAGAATCTGGATTTCTGTATACGGATTCAAGGGTTGATCATCCTGAAGAATTTCCACTTGATTCTGAAAAGGAAAAAATAAGATGAAGAAGAAGGAGAATAATAATACTAATTAGAGGAATTTTAAGAAGAATTTTATGAAGGAAGAAAGAAAAGAAGAAAAAGAAGAGGAGGAGTAGGAAGGAGAAGAAAGTGAACAAGAATAAGAAGGGAAAATATTGGGGATTAAGAAACCATGAACCTAGGCTTATTTCCTTTTCTAGAATTAAGTTTAGCCTTGCCGAGTAGCCGTAGGTAAATTTCATGCTAGACCTAGATCTGCTTTTGTTTTCCTTTTCAGAAAAATCTTTGTAAAATAATATCCTGTCATATTATCAGACTGGTTTGATCTTGTGATCATATAATTGTATTTAATTCAGGATTTAGGTTAATGAAGAGGTGACTTTACACAGGGGCAGGGATACAGGGAGATGCCTCCTCTTCCTAGGCCCGTCAGCATAATTTGTATTTACAAGGCAGCCTGTGATTTTTACGGCTTTAATTTCAATAAACGCGCTCACAAAGAGGCTAGCTAGCTAGCTTAACCTGCGCTTGCGCATATGGTAACAGTTAGGGTCAGTGATAGGGTTATAATAATCATGCAAACCCACCTTTCATCAACCCATCGAGAGCTCAATTAGTAAGGACAGTGTAATACTAATACAACGTTGGAGTAGAGATTCGAATCTCAGCTCACTATTTTATTTTTTCAGTTTTATTTTTTGCCTTTGATTTTTATAAATTGTGAGGCAAAGCAATAAATAATCAAAATCGAATCGTTTGTGACCTCTTACCAAGCTTTAGAAGCGAGCGGGTTTATTGAATGTAAAGCCGTAAAATCACAGGCTATTGTGACTTTGTGTAAAATTGTAAATAAAAAACACGCGTCCCGTCAAAAAAGACAAAAGGCGACGGCTGGACACAAAACATAAACTCGAGTAGGTGGGAACACACATAATTTTCACAACAATATGCAAAATACTGAAAGTTGGAAACTACAATACACATATGTCGAAAATAATATTGCTATTACAAATACATAAACAAACGAATTACCTGCATTATGACTGTTCGCCCATTCGCTATATAGACCAGAACAAGCAATATCTGGAATGATTATTTGTCTCTTATTTTCTTTTACCTCGACTGCTCGAGAAAAAAGAAGCACAGTGGCTTCGAGTAGACAAAAATAAATGGAAAATAAATCTTGATTTTTCATAATGAAATATTATGCTAATTTTTTTTTGTCTAGAGGAAAGATAAAAATTGTCTCTCCGACCATAATATTTTGTTAAAAATATAAAATAATGGTGCATGTTGCTCGTGTACTCAATGCGAGCTCCTTGTTTTGTGTTCTACGCTTTATAGTATGGGATCTCAAACTTTTCTTCGACTGTAGATGTGATTTCTAAGAAAGCTGTAATGTTCGAAACTGTGAATGCCATTGGCCTGAACATTCTTATCGTCGATAGCAGGGCACGACTCAAGCATCACTCAATTTTGTTTCAGACTTAGACAATCTTCTCCTATATTTTTCAGAAATGACACTTGTATAAACAGGATAGGGGCCTAACTATAAGTGAAGATAATGAAGCCTGTTTTAGCTAGGTCTATCTGATCCAAGGAGAATTGTTACAGTTTAAAAAAAAAACGCCAGTTCTTTTACTCGTTTGAATAGAGTTTCCTTAAAAAGAACACCCAATTTACTGGAATTTTATGGATTTTTTTATCCTTAAAAGTCAAAATGCCTCGATCTTAGGTCGTTTTACTTGGATAATGCTTTTTTTTTGGGGGGGGGGTCCAACTTTACGACATGTCGCACGGTACCAGATTATGAACTTTAAACTTTAAATTTTGCGAGCGAGCACAAATTTATACTTCAGAGGAAAGGGAAAAAACTATATATTTCTCAGCGGCTGATCAAGGATTTTTCATAGGGGGTACGTGTTGAAGCCAACGAGTGCGCGAAGCACACTGCAATCGCGCGTAAACGCTATCCCTTCTGGGTAGGAGCAGAGCACAAAGAAGTTTGAATATATTATATATTAATTATTTACTGGGGCTTATTTTGATTTCTAATGGATCAGTACAACATGGTAGAGTTTAGGGGCCTGGTAAAATTAAGACCCTGCCGGGGTTCTGGGGCGGAGCCCAGGACACTCAAGTTTTAGAAATTAAGATTTTTGAACCTTCAAGAAGACCGTTTTGCGCGATGAAAACTCACATTCTCTCACTTCTATCTTTACTAATAGGTTGTTGTTGCTGTTGTTTATTAATGGGATCCAGAGGTCCGCCTTACTAGGGCCCTTGGATAGCCGATGTTAAGGTCGGTCCCCAGACGTAAATAATAATATCTGATTGATACACGTCTGTAAAAACCCAATTACACACACGTCGTGGGCGATAAAAACTCTAATCCATCCCTTGATATTTAAATTGCACTGCCCCTATTGTGCGCTTCACTTCACTGACTCTTGCTATACATTGTTACCTTTTTTCACTTCAGTGATCTCTGGGCAGCAGATAGACAGCAAGAAATTGGGTAAATAGGAGTGGAGTGCAATCGCGACTAAATACTAGCTATACTGGGTGGAGTTTCAACCCTTGAAATTTAAAATGCACTGCCCCATTGTGTGCTCCTTTCAAAGAGTCCCCCAAACCCTCAGATTGATATTCCATCTCATTCAGCAATAGCAGGACACGCTCTTAATAGCCTACTGGACACTACATTCAATGGGATGATGCCCACATCTAGATAAAAAGGAAAAATCCTTTAATGAATAGGGACTCTTGCTATACATCGTTATCTTTCTTTGCTCCATTGATCACGAGGCAGCAGACAGCAAGAAATTGGGTAAATAATAAAAGTCCACAGGAGTGGTTGTTAGAAGGAACCGCATAAAACTCACACTCTCTCCTAGGTACAATTTTAATCAATAAAAGATTGTCTTGGGAACCACTTGTATCTTTACTGATAAGGAAACCTTTTGCTGGGAGTCTATGAGGCGGAACCTTGCCTGTTCATTTCATTTTAGAAATAATCTCTCTCTCTCTCTCTCTCAACAACTTTATCGAATTTTTTTTCTTCGTATTGTTGTACTTTCGTCCGCAGTCTTCTGAAGGTACATGTCAAGCCAACTCATCAGAAATGTAATCTGTATGTGTAACTTTCAAGTTTCACACTTTTCCTCTTTCTTTCTTTCTCTCTCTCTCTCTCTCTCTCTCTCTCTCTCTCGTTTTCCTTCACCCTCTATCTTTTTCTCTTTGACAATATTTTCTCTTTTTGTTCTACATATTTCCTCCAGTCATTCTCTCTTTTTACCCATGTCCATTTTTTGTAAGCTGCGAAAAGAGGAGGGCCGCGGCTGATTCGCCGCCGCACCCCCCCCCCTCCCATCAGCCAGGGTGTTTTACGTTGATATATAGGCAATTTGCATAACATGCGAATTAGCAAATTTGTTGCAGACTCATTAATCAGAATATATAGCAATTTTTATTGTATTAGTATATATATTCTCTTTTTCCTATTCTCTTCCTTTTCTCAAATCCCTTCCGTCGCTCTCTCTTCCCCCTTTAATTTTTTTAGGCCGCCACAAAAAAGGGGGACCGTAGCTAATTTGGCCCTCACCAGGATCCTCCATTGTTTCTAAAGCTTAACAAATAAAACGGTAAAATAGTGAAAATGTTCACTTTTCATGAATTCTTACATTCCTTTTGATTTTTCTTTAAATTCTTTAAAAATTCCTTGACACTTTCGAAATTCTGCATTTTCCTAAAAATAAGGCAATTGGAGATTTTGTTCCGGGTGGTCCGGATTGGCATGATCTACGCACCGGCCGGATGTGAACCGCGGTCCAGACTTTGAGACGCCCTGCTTTATAAATTCATTATTGACACACATAATTGAAATAATGATGATGATAATAATCACCATATATAAGCTTGCGGGTGCACCATGTGAGAGAGAGAGAGAGAGGGAGGATTAAGGAGTCCTGAAAAGGTCTCTCGGTAATCTTTCTTGTAGTCACCATGATATTGAATTACAAATGTAATGTTATATTAATTTAACAAATTGTAAAATGTGAAAAAATGACAGGAAGAAAACGAATGGAAAAATACATGGAAAGAGACGAGAACATTACAAAGAGAGAAATCGTAATTATGTGTAAAAAGCTACGGTTCGTGTATCATCTTCATCTGATTTCAGTTTCATAGAAAGTACTGGCAGTAAAATTCTTTAAATGACTTGCATTTCAATCCGGATAGACAATTTTACGTATTTGGCATCATTAAAATGAAACTCACGTATTCTCGATATTTCCTGGTAGCTATACAGGAAAAGGGGAAGGGAGTGGACGCTTGAGAGAGAGGAGGGGGAGAAGAGGGAGAGAGAGAGAGAGAGAGAAAGGGGTGAAAGGGGAAGAGCTATAGGAGGAAAACGGGAGGAGGGTCGATGAAAAGGAGAAGAAGGAGGTGATGGGAGGAGAGAGAGAGAGAGAGATGAAGAGAGACAGAAACAAACCAAAGAGAGGAAAGAGGAGAGGAGCTAGAAGGTAGAGAGAGAGAGAGAGAGAGAGAGAGAGAGAGAGAGAGAGAGAGAGAGAGGGGGGGGGGGGGCTCGGAGGCGTGGCTTAAGAATTATAGAAACTCGTATTTGACGGTTAATGAGTTGCTGTCTGATAGAAGAAGGATGCTCCAGCTACCCAGGGAAATGTCAGTTTAACTGACATCTCCCTGAGCATGAGACCCCTCTCGATCCCGCGAGCTTCGTCTTCTCCTTTTTTCTGTTGGCAGTAATTTTATCAGAATTTATGTTTCACTTTCCGAAGTTTAATATATCGCTCCTTGAATGCAAAAAGTGGGAAACGAGTCATTGTAAGGGGAAATCTCCTAACCCGTTTGACGATCTTCCTGAACGGCAAGTGTGAAAGAGGAAATCATATGCGGATACGAAGTTTGACAAACCATGGGACGTAATGGAATTAATTATGATATCGAATGCCGTATAGAGATATCGGAGAGGTATACGGTGTCCGGGTGCAAATCGAATGGGGAGAAAAGAGAGAATAAAAGAAAGAGAGAGAGAGAGAGAGAGAGAGAGAGAAAATAATGAAAGAGGGGTAAGGACGTAAAAAGAATATGATAGAATTCCTACCTATAATTACCACCCCTTCTATCTGCGGCCTTGTTAATTCGCATTTCGGGGGGGGGGGGGCACAGGTTGGAGCAAATGAAATGGTGATGAACAAGAAGAAAAGGTCATTGGGGGGGGGGGGGGGACTTTGGAAGAGCAATGGACCAGAATGATATGACCCCTCCCGCATCCATTAACAGTTATTGTCGGCACTGTTGATTTGCGTTGCATTCAACCGAGACGGATGAAAATAATGAAATGCAAACAGATCGCATATGAGTAAACGTGTGAAAATGGGAAAGTGGGGGGGGGGGGATCATCATAATTATGTTTAAATTGCTCCCCTCTTCACCATCTTTGCCCTTTATTCCCTCAGTCTACGTGCATGCACCCCCTCCAGAGCGGACTAGCTGGGAAAGAAATTCTGTTTGGACTTTCGATGCGTTCGAATATCGAGCAGCCAGTGGGGGGAAACCCCTTGGTCATTTACCTCTCCCCCTCCCCCCACCCCCACCCAACCCAACCCAGCCCAACCCATTGTAGCTACGTCACTATATCGTGATCTGTCAACCATATTGCATGAGAGTATATGCCTAAACATGATAGGCCTATAGTGAGCATGTTCAGAGGGATACGATTCCAAAAAGGTAAAGCTAGACCCAACTTCCTGTTCTTGATCGTATCAATCACACCGACCCACGTATGTAACATATCCTCCCGGTATCCGGGTACCACGAAGTACTACTGCCCATTTGGCTTTCAAGAAACGTTGAAACTTTTCCCAGTAATGGTACGGGATTGCAGAGAATTTTTCGGTTAACGGTCATGACAACCATTAATTACCGACTTGGTTACCGGATCATAATTTTATTTTGTTACGTAGGGCAGTCAGGTTGAAACATTGCATTTAGAGGACGTTCTGGCTTAACCACCTTCATTGAAAGACGCAACTGAACACCAAGGAAGGATACACTAAGTGCCGTGGTATGTACTATAAAGTATACACTCTACTACTGTAATCATATGCTGGTTGTTATTTTGCTCTTGTCAAGTTATAATGCTGTTACTTAAGTTTAAAAAGTCCCAATAGAAGACGTTTTTTTAAAACTCGTTCAATGAATATAATGCATGAATGTAAGGATTAACGGAGGGTCTCTAATACCACTTTATAAAAAAGATACAGTTATGTACTAGATTCATATTTACAATATGTACTATGTAATTATGGTAATGAGAAACTACGAAATAATGAAAATATGGGTCCTTTTGGTAATCAGGAGCGGCCATACAACTTTTTTTTTTTTTTGGGGGGGGGGGGGGGCTTTGGTCGGAACATGGGGTTCTTGCATTTATTTTCATTTACAAATCAAGATTTTTTTTTTTTTTTTTTTTTTTTGGGGGGGGGGTTGACGTATTTTAAATATATATAATATTTTTGGGGAAGGGGGGCTTGAGCCCCTCTAGAACTACTAGTTGTCGTTCCTTACGGTCCCAGTGAGTGATATATAAAAACTACGGCTTACCGTTGAATTATACTTCATACCTTTACAAAGACCATAGTAAGTGTTTTGCCAATTCCTGAAATTATATGTTTAATCAAGCCGACTGAATAACACCTATAATTTTGTATTAGCTTTTGGCACTGGAAGATAATCTAGAAGATAATCGTGACCGTGACACGAAAGCCAATTTAAAAAAACAGATGAATGCTCTGTGGAGAATGCCCTACGTTAGATTTAGATATTAAAGGGCGATCCCACCTTTGTAATTAGTTTGTATGAAAGTAGAAAAACAAGATAAACAGAATAGCAAAAGTATATTATAAATCGGACAAATAGTAAGAAAGTTATGAATGTTTGATATAATTATGAGATCCTAAGTCTATGTGAATCTCAAATAACAGTCTGGTCAGTAAATTGTGACGTAGTCACGGATACCTCTCCTGTTTGTCCTGTAGAAAAATATGGTGTATGGTGATTTCAAGAGTGTATAACGTACATCACTCAGAGGAGGAAGTAGTTGGTACGTGCCACTGCTGTAAAGTCACCATTGTACTAATGCATTGGACATACAACTGCGTTCGTTCCCATAGCCTTTGTCAGTAGCCGTAAACATCCCTTTTGAGGAAGGAAATTGAGTAAATAGGACAACATCGGGTGGTGAAACTTTGCCAGATAGTAGCGTTGTACTCATAAGACACAAACTCATCTTGGTCGTGTTAAAATTCGTTAACAATGATAATAATAATAATTTTTGGATTATATAGCGCTTAACACGAAATACCGTCTCTAAGCGCTTGAAGGATAATTAATAATAGTCCAGTAATAGGACACTATTAATGAAAGTTATAGGTTGTGAAATTGCGAGAGTGAGATTGTATATTTGCGATTTTAAAATGTCCTTTTTTGATACATATCTAATGATGAAATACTGTTACCCCCGTAGTAATCATTCAGTTTCCGGGTACGCTTTTCCCACTCGCAAAATGTAAATAGGCCTAGTGTATATTCGAGCAAGAGGTGTTAAGTTGCCTGTTAAAATTTCGTCATTGAACTCCCGAGACATTTTCTGGAATCCTTTAATAGGTTACCTAATGTGAATTTGAAATCGAATTACACTTAAATGTAAAACCAAAAAGAAATATCTCAATAAAACATCAGATTCTTGAAGTTTGATGTTCCGTTCATGATGTTTACACTTTATACACCTAACAGAGACATACAAACATGGCAACAACAGTAGCAGCAATTGGCAACAGCCTGTCGAGCTCAGCTCCTGAAAATGTCACAATGACGTCACAATATGTATCATCACCGTCTACCTCTATATCCACGCCCACTTACGTTTCTAAAATCTTCAATTCGACGACGGCCGGTAATGACTTGACGATGTCGACCTTCTATATGATGACGACGTTGAATGACACCGACGACGACGTCGTCCCCGCAAATCCCCTGCACGACAGACTTAGATTGTTCAACAAGGTGTTATTGCCGGTTTTGATGGTGATCATTATGACGTCGATCGGATGCCTCGTCACCATCGCAGGACTCAAAGAAGCGGTAAGAAGCTGATCAGAAACCGATTTATTTATATGCTAAGAGATTTTTCTAGTTCGAGAAATATAAATAAGATAAATCACACTAAAACAAAAGCTAGCCTAATTCGACTTTGAAAGCTCATTAATATTGAGCTCTGCAGAGGATTGGACAAAATAGACCCACATTACATGCGATGTCGATATAGGATATAAAAAGGGGGGGGGGGGGGATAGGATATTCGATGTCGAGTTTTTTGATAGTGAGAACATTCATGACGATGTGAGCCAAGTATGTTATAATATCTCTATCTCTCTCTCTCTATATATATATATATCTCTGTCGTCTAGTTGTGTTGCATTGAAATCTTACAATATACAGTGCGTCCCTGCAGAAAAAACGAAACCGAGAATTATCGATGTTTTATCATAACTTAATCACAATTATAGTTGATAAATGACACAATCATATTTGTAAAGCTTAGATCCTCCTCTTTCAATTGATGCAACTCGTATGATGCATATTTCACGCATGAGTGATTGGAATTAATTTGGAGAGCGCGGAAACCAAAAAGTCATTTGGCGGACGGTATCTGAATTTCAAGGAGAAAAATCACATTTCTAGAGAGTTGAGTTTCTGCCCTTTCATATGACACCTCAATCAGGAAAAATGAGCAAGGAATAACAAAGTTCTGTTTGTTTAAAGTAGTGCTTGCATTTCCGTAATTTTCACTGGCTGCCTGCCGTAGCAACAAACGGAATTAACAAAAGACTTGACTCCGTTTCGTTGAAAATCAGCCGTATTTTATAGACGAAAGACTTCATGCATGGCTTTCTAAATAATTATGTGTCATTTATTAATTGTAAATGTGACTCTAAGTTATGAATAAACATCGATAATTCTCAGTTTCGTTTTTTCTGGTACGCACTGTATAGATGCGTAAAAAATGATTATCAAGTTTATTCTAATTCTGAAAATTCTTAAACTTCGACATCGGCGTAGCCAGAGAATTTGGCAAGCAGTGTAGATCGGGCGGGTCACGGGACAAGAACATCTTTCTTTGGAAGGAGGTGGGGGAGGAGAGACGACGTGTTTATATCCGATCGGTGGTCTAGAAAATCTAGAAAAATGGGGGCATTATGTTGCTCTCAGCTATCACTTGCTTGTGGCTACACCGTTAGTCTTCACTCTTAACAATGATAATTATGATAGTAGTTACAGCTGAAAAATATTACTTTTCCCTATGATCATAACTTTGATCTTTTTCCAATTTCTTCAAACTATAGATTCGTCGTCCCGTCGGCATAGCAATTGGTTTTGCTGGCCAGTTCGTTGTTCTGCCTCTCTTAGCATTTTGTATGGCCGTGGCACTCAAAATGGAACCAGCGCATGCTCTTGGCATGATGATGGTTGCTACGTCACCAGGGGGCGTGTCTTCCAGTCTCTTCGTCTATTGGATGAATGGAAACATTTGTCTTAGGTATGCTCACTTACTCCTGACTCTCGTAATTCAATTCAAATCGTTAGAAACGAATAAACCCTACACAAATAATTATGTACAAGAAACATGTAATATAAAATGAAATGCAGGTGTTCCAGAGCAAACCAAATCAATATATATTTTTTTTTTTTTTTTGGGGGGGGGGGGGGGGGCGGGGTTTCGTTCAGGGTTGTCTCCCGCCATTCTGTTGTGTTTCTTTGAATATGAACAAAAAAAGGAGGAAACCCGATAGACCACTTTGAATTTTACTGTGATGTTGTGTATTACCTTCAATATAAACATTCATTCACATGGAAATTTTAAATATTATGTTAAATTTCTTTAAAAATTAATGAGTCAGGTTTTTTTTTTTGCATCATCGTGAATCGTTCGAGTTTAAATTGAATGATAAAACCTAAGGCTTCGATAAAACAATCATTAATAACGCGATGACGATTATCGTTGGATTTCCTTCGTTATTCTACCAATCTAAACTATTATCATTGACTTTTTGGCGACGACTATATAACCATGCATAATTATTTCGTTCTTCTTCCTTCCATAAAAAAAAAATGCAAATCTCAGTCTCTGCATGAGCACGGTTGCTACGCTTGCTTCGGTGGGGATGATGCCTCTCAATCTCTTCATCTACACCAGGTATTGGGAAGCGGCTCAAATCAATATCCCCTATCTCGAGATAGCCACCGCCCTGGCCCTCATCCTTATCCCAGTCTTCATCGGTATCCTCATCCGACATAAGAAGGAGAAATGGACGCCTTATATCATCAAGGTACGCTGAATATTATAAAGTTGTCAAGTGTGACGTCATCAAAAAACTGTTTTGGAATTTCTCTATTTGAACTTCATTTTCCGAAAGAGCATAAAAAATAATGTCCACATGTGGAAAAATAATTAAATATGTTAAGTATTGGCTGATATATGACCATCCACTGAAGGCTTCAATAGGAAATCACTGTTATTTTGCTCTGGTTCGTAATGTTATGAACCAGAGCCAAATAACAGTGATTTCCTATTGAAATCTATTTATTCAGACGGTCATATCTCAGCCAATACTTAACATATTGAATTGGTTTTCGACGTTTGGACAAATTTTGATGTTCTTTTGGAAAATGAAGGTCAAATTGAGAAATTCTAAAAATAGATTTTTATGACATATCACAGCTTCGGTAGTCGATAGACCGCTTTACTAACATCTTCAAATTTATGGATATTTCTTTCCTGGGGGCCTTGTGACGAGGTATTCCATTAACCTGTTATTAATGAATGTATCACAATACTTGGAATCCAGTCTGCATACATTGTTTGTTGCTATGTGAGGCAAGTCCCTGACAAGCTTTTAGATTATCAAGTACAACCTTTCTTTCAACAGTATGTATAAGATGGTCTATCGAGTACCGAAGTGTGACGTTATATTGGCCAAGTTGTAAAGGTTGCTGTTTGCAAACAATGCTGTGCTTAACAATGGTGTGGTGATCACACCAGTCCCCAAATTTTCCCCCAAATTTTCCCTGTTCAGTCCGTTAATTGCTTGAATGATTTTGCGGTGAACTTCAAAATTATTTTGTTGGACAAAAAAAAAGACGAAAGACTTCATGCATGGCTGATCGTCAACGAACCGGAGTTGTTGTTTGTTCCTTACGGCAGGCAGCCAGTGAAAACAAATTCGTTTGATAAAATTATGGAAATTTTAAACAAACAGAATTTTGTTATTCCTGGTTCATTTTTCCTGTTTGAGGTGTCATATAAAAGGGCAGAGAATGAACTTTCAGGAAATGTGATTTTCTCTTTGAAATTCAGATACCAATCTGGTTCCCTTTCTTTAAATTGTTTTTAATCACTCATGCGTGAAATATGCATCATATGAGTTACATCAAATTAAAGGAGAGGATCTAAGCTTTACAAATATGTGTCATTTATTAATTATAATTGTGATTAAGTTATGATAAAACATCGATAACTGTCGGTTTCGTTTTTTTCTGGGACGTACTGTATATTACATGAATATGGTTGAATAATATAATATGAACCTTCACTGGGTGAGGATGTAGGTTGCGTCGGATTGTAGATTTCCAATTAAATTGGTTGCTCATAAAGTTGGAAAATAGGTTTCTTTCCTCTATACATTAAATGATTGTGACATTTTTTTAATAGAAAAAATATAGATGTTCTCAGAACATTATTGATCAAACTTTATTAATCAATAAAGTTTTGGAATAAATGAATGTTCTCTTTCACGAACAAATAAATTTCCTTTTGGTTTTTTTTGTCTTGTCTTGATTTATTTAGTATTTTTTCTGATTTTTGCTGTCGGTAAATTTGGAAATCGGGTTACATTTTCTTCTTCTTTTCTTGTCAGATAATTGTCGGTTAACTGGTCAACAAATTTAGTCTGATACCCCCCCCCCCATATTCAAATTGGCATAGCCACGCCCCTTTCAACAAGTATATTTTATCCAGTGAACAAATATAGCGACTCTAAATGAAAGAAAAGATGCGAAAGAAGAAGAAGAAAAAAGGATAAATTTGATGCATTCTTGACAGTTAAAAGTAAAATTTGCTAGTTGTGCTTTTATTCGGAAAGTCAACGAGGTATTGCTCATGATAAGTTTACTTTTGGCTAATGATGTTCATGGCTAAAATTTAAAAAAATGTTGATTGATTAATATCTTGTAGATCGGCAGATAAGGGTTAACGGAAACAGCGTCTGCTATTATTGAGTGGTGCATCAGAATTATGGTATTATATTATTTGATTTAAATTTTATTTTCATTGAAAAAGAAAGTTAGGACCTATCTTTCATGATTATACCAATTAAAATCAGAGAATGTGTTGACGATGTTTCAGAGATGAGAGGAAAACCATATCAATCATTTCTCTCATTCGTTCACTTTTAATATAGGCCGGCAGCATACTGGGTCTCATTGCCATCCTCATCAACATCATCGTCAACACGGTCATCAACAAAGCCATCTTCATGACATCGTGGTCGGTATGGTTCTCGGCCATCTGTCTTCCTTTCTTCAGCTTCGGTCTCGCGTACCTCATCGCCTGGATCCTTCGACAGGACCCCACCAACTGCCGGACCATCGCCGTCGAGACCAGCTCGCAGAACGTCGCCCTCACCCTCGCCATCATCGGCGTTTCCTTCGCCGATCAGGAGCTCGACGCCCTGGTCGTCTACCCGTCGCTCTACAGCATCTTCCTGACCATCGACGGGCTCCTCATGATACCCATGTATTGGGTCGGTGTTAGGTATGTTCTCCCCAAGTTAGGATGGGGAGAGGTCCATGAGAAAGATACAGAGAGCCCTGCAGACCCCGAAGGAGGACTGAAACCCGGCGAAGGAGGGCTGAAACTCATTATTCCAAAATACAAAAGAGAACAATCGAAAGACTCGAATGTGACAGTAATGACCCCGCTAAGCTAGGAAGCGAAGGTGTATTTTTTTTTAGATTGGCGACTAACGATAAATAGCGAACAATATGATTACGCGTTAATATATATATATCTTTTAACATTCCTATGTTTTTAATATTTCGATATCTTCGATATTTATTTCTTTCATTTGTATGAAAGCGCTCCTTTCATGTCGGTGTGTGATTCTTACTCTTATGTAATTTTGTATGAGTTAATTGTATATGCTGAAGAATTATTTAATCACCCGTGTTCTTTCTTCCAGCATTAAGAGGTAAAGAGCTTTTATGATTCGGTTTAAAACTATTTTTATAATCTTGAATAACTCTTTTGATTTCCAAAGATACCTCAAACACAAAATGTTAAGTTCAATACCAGTTATATTGTCTGTGATATCATCTTTGAAAAAGAGGGCCTAGCATCTATTTGCAAGATGCTAAAAGATTTTAGCTTCATTGGATAGAGCATTATACATTCCGCGCCAATGGTTTTGTCTCGAACCTCACCCGCAGGTTGGAAATCGCGTTAGAAGTCGACATTGCAATCCTTACTCGCATTGGCATTTCCATAATTATCTATGACCGAGAATTACGTACTAAACTATTAAACATTTAAACATTAATGTGCTACATTATACTACGAAATGAGTTGATATGACATCATGAACGTTAACACAATGGCACGTGTGACATTACGTTATTAAAATCGTCGAATAAGTACACACCACCTTTCCTGGTAAAAGTTTCAAGTATAATCTCTAGGTTTTATTTTTCTCTTTCTCCTTCAAATTTCATTTTTTTTAAACGAGATATTCGTACGAAATTATGTAGATATGTACATAATTTGCGGCAAAGTTTTGAACGATCTAAAGTTACTATATATTATTGTACAAATCATTGCCATATACTACATCTATTTTCACAAGGTATGTTTATTTTTCATTTTCTAATAAATTGCGAAGCGATCAAGTACAGTGATGTATGATTGTTGAATAAAATGTCCTCTATGAAATCAAGGTGGAAGTTTATAAGTTGTAACGTTGCTTCATTTTACCAACCATCTACATGTATGATGCTTTCAAAAAGTGTAAATTGAGTACGCCTTCTCTCAATTAAGTTTACCCATTTGTTTGGTCTTTCTATCTTTACTAAATGTTTCCCCCATCTATCCAATAGCTACCTCACTCGTTTCTATGTACTCAGATAGTATTTCCCGTTGTTAATTTAATATTCATTGCTCACTTCTCCCTATAAACGCTAGTTATCTTTCTCTTTCTATCCCCCTCCCCCATATTCCAGCTCCCCAAGTACCCCTTTCAATCCTTTTTATACTTTCTTCTCTCAACACTTCTCTCCTTTCTACTCCGTCTCCACCCCTCCCTCACCAACCTCTCTCCCACAATCAGGAGACAGACTTTTACACAAGCCCCGGCCTTCATGTCTTGTCTCCAAATACTTCCATTAATGTGCATGTTTATATTTTTCCATTGTTCTTTGTGTCGTCTGCTTATGTTATTCTCATGTTACATCTTGATATTATTTTGTGAATGTTCTACGTGTTTGTTTACCTTTGTAATATATTTAATGAAAGTATTGAATAAATTGAACTTGAACTTAAACATATTCTCTAGGTCTGTTAACTGTCTTCCTCTCTTTCTTTGTAATTTTCCAGCCTCCTTTCTCTATCTCTCGCTTTCTTTTTCTAAATGTAGCTCAATACCCAACTATTCAAAATTATTTTGTCAGTGCAAGACTTGATTCATCAGGAAATATAAAATGATTGTCTAACATACTTTTCATAAACTATATATTCATTAAAGTTTAACCACTAAGCAATCATGTTTCTTTCATTGATGTTATAATCACTCTTTCAGTTTCAATTCCATTATACAGGAAAGACATGAAGCTTCTACACATATATTCTGCAACTAAGAAACTCATTTCAGAAATGTAAACGAACATATCAAAATGCCAAACAAATGAAAAAGACACTATCGATGTATAATCATTTTTCGTACAAATCCACTTCTTTAATCTTCCAAAATGAAAGTCGAGCAATATACAGAGTCAATGAAACTCTTCCTTTTCTTCAAAGTATGGTCAAATATACATCACTTGCATAAAGACTGAACTACTATATACACTTCACATTATTAACAAAGAATGCCATGTATCAACATAATGCATGTACTAGGTGGAGGGATAAAAAATGGGAAGAATTTGCAAATTTCAAAACTTTCTCCAAAGGCAAGACATAAAGAATTATAAAATCAAGTGTTGCTTTTATGATCATGAAACTTATTTTAACATAACAGAAACACTAGGGGTGCACCTGAATATATACCTATGTATACACAATTTAGGAAGAAAACAAAGGCATTTACATTGAAAATAGATGCTGGTAGTAGTAGCTTCCAAGGATTTAAAGGAAAATATCAACTGGATATCATTTTTTCAGACAATATTCATATTTTAATTTTAAGATTTAAAGAAATTTTAAAATCCAGCCTGCTGGAAAAATAAAGATTTAGTTTTAAAATGTCAAAAAGAATAGTCATTACATCTATCATGTTACACATAAGCAGCGAAAACAAGAACAGAAAATTGAGTAGAGTCTAGTTTGATATTGATAACGTGATCTTTGATCCCAATGATAATCAGAAGACAGACAGATTGTTGAAGAGCATTTTGAGAGGTCAAATATTATCTTGAACCCCATGATAAAATTGGTGAATGAAGAATAAATTCACAGACTGCTTTTTGAAACATACAATTTTGAGGTGTATGTAGAGCAACATATTTTCTTATTGTCGACCGAAAAGTATTTCCCCAAGACTATGGTATGTCCTGACAGCCGAGATTATCTTGTTTCTTATATTCAGTTGACTGAGTGTTTGGAATGAACATAATTTTTGGGTTTAAAAGTGTATATCCATTTATTTTTCTTGTTTTTATATTTGTTTCTACTTATTGGACTACCAGTTAATCTATTTTCTCTTTCTTATGGCAAACCATCAGGATGAATTTGAAAAAAACTATTTATTTTGACTGGTCTAGCAAATACTTGTACATTTCCTTCAAAGAAAAGGCTGCATAGCAGAATTTTCTAACTATTAATGCATTTAGCCTAGGTATATACATTTGTAGATCAAAACTTAAATTTTGTAAAAATGCTGCTGAAATTTGATTAAACTTCAATAATACTGTATCATCTCCATTGATGACTTTCTCTCAGATAATTGCACAATTTAAACAAAAAACAAAAACATGAAGACACTTATTCAGCGCTGTATAAGTAACGTTTTTATTATTATTATTATTTATTATTATTATTTATTATTATTTATTTACAAATCATGCAGACCTAGATCTGTGAGAAATACAATTGTGCCCTTTCAAGGATCTATTGAATACAGTCTTGCAGATGATGATTGGTCACACTAACTTCTGGATTATTAAGTGTAATAATGCCATTTGAATCCACAGAAGGAAAAATTAATTGAGGTGTGATGGCTTAGTGGTAGCTGTCTTGTAACTGGAAGGTCCCAGGTTCAAAACCACATCAAGCCCTTAGTATTGCCCGTGTGCCCTCCCATAAAGCATTCATCCTGATATCACGAAGTGGAAAGGACTTACGTGGTTGGTCCAAATATGAAGAACCATGTACTTGCTTTGTTAGAAGTCAGTTGGAATAAACATAAAAATACTATTACCTGGGAAAAAACGTCCATGGAAAATTCTTGCGATGATCTTGTTATTCACAATGAGACAGGGGCCATGGCACAGAAGATGGGATTATCTCGCTCTGGCTATAAAATAGTGACTAGTCCATGTCACATCTACTGCATTGGCAAAGGAGTCCATTCAATGGAGCTTCTTGTTCATGTTTTGCTCACTTCGCTTAGGAAGTGACAAAGTATTATTGCACTGTACATATAGGTCTCTATCCTTTTCCCCTTTTATAAAGCTTTGAAGAGGAGCAGATTATCTGGATCAGTGTCTTCATAGAGAATGCATTCCCACTCATTCGCACTGAAAAATCACAACATGTCAAGTCCTGGTGCCAACTCTCCCCAAAATATCCTCCAGTCAAAGATCTGTTCATCATTGCAGTCCTACACTACACTACATCTTTTGATCCTAGAGGGCTTCGAGTATAGGGGCAAGCCAGGCTTCTTTGGGTTACGTTTGGCCATCTCTCTGTTCTACATGATCTGAAGCAGCGACAGCATGTGTTGCTCTATCACTCTTTGCTTCAGTAAAAAATCTGTTCATCATTGCACTATATCCGTTCATCCTAGAGGGCTTTCGAGGACTGGGCATGTCTGGCTTCTTTGGGACACGTATGGCTGTCTCTCTGTTCTAGGTGATCTGAAGCAGCGACAGCATGTGTTGCTCTATCACTCTCTGAACTGGAGGTAGAAAATGAGAAGAAAGACAGTTAATAATAAAAGGGTAAAAAAAGTGGTAAAAGGTGCTGCATAACAAATCCGTTTCTTGATGAGTACATGAGTGATGATCATGATAAACATGAGTTATTATTTGAGACTGCTTGCATGCTAAGACGATACAGTATCCTCTGTTTGGAGCCAGAAGGGAGTTAGCTCTGTGTTGAAGGACATCTGTGAGTCAATGCCCTTCTGGCTCCAAAAAGATGATCTGATCTAACCATGAAGTTAAAGCATGAACCCAAATTGGACCTAGAGTAATTCAGCCTTTTGATAGGAGTGTTATTGTAATAGTTGGATGAAAGAATGGTTGTCTCAATGGATCATGAGATATTTGAAGTATTCTACTGCAAATGATACAAAGAATACAAAAACAAGAAGTGATAGAAAAGCTGAAGAAAACAGCAGCAGCAACAACATATTAAAACAACAACAGTCTTGCCCGAAACCCACACCATGAGACACACTGTACACAAGGAATGCACGAGGGAAAGAGTAATTGGATTCACATTTCATCTCTTGTCAAATTTTGTGCCTCTTATGTTATTTTTTATGTTGATTTGATGAATAAAATGTTAATTAAAAAAAGGGGAAAAATGCAAAGAAAGATCAATGAGAAGAGTAATAATAGAGAAAGAAAACAGATGATGTAAATGACTCACCCTGTTTATGACCCAGTACCATAGATAGACTGAGAGGGGTGTGTCCGGATTCCATCTCTTGCGTCATGTCTGCCCCGGAATCTAATAGCATCTTCACAATGGCAGGATGGTTGTGATAAACAGCATACACCAATGGGGTCCCTCCATTCTGAGAATGAAAATATTATGTACAGGTAAAAGAAAAATCCTATTTTCATTATGACTGAGATAAATTACAAGATTTATAAGCGAGATTCGGCACAGACTTGCCAATTTGTGGTTGATTGATTAAAAAATTCATAACTTTCTTATTTTTCTAACGGATTTTGCTCAAACTTTCACTGACCTGTTACACCCATTTTTCTGCTTCTATCAAAACCAACTTGATATCAGGGTGGACTGCCCCTAAGAGGCTGTATCAATAAATTTGAGGGTTCAGTGACACAAAGACGTAACTCCATATTTTGCCAAAATGAGTATTTAATATCAAACTGCTCAGAAAAATGTGGGCTGTCCAGGAAACACAAAGAACTCCACCCAACACCCCATTGAAGTCAATGGCTAGTGAAACATAGACTTAACTCCTTAATGCCCAAGTACTCAGTGACACATAAACCACTTTTTCTCAAAATGGCAAAAATAGAGTTACGTCTTTGTGTCACTGACCCCTCGAATTGATCTCTGATGTACTCACATAGTCATACACATTAACTGGGGCTTTCTTATCCAGTAGCATGTGTACTATATCCACATTGCCTACACTGCACGAGAAGGCGAGACTGGTCTCTCCGTCTAGGCTGGCCTTGCTAGGGTCTGCGCTGTTGTCCAGTAGAAAGCGCACCATGTCTGCCTGATTGTGCTGGCATGCCCATGTGAGGGCGGTGTGACCCAACGAGTCGCTTTCATCGATATCTGACCCCGATTCTAGCCTTTCTGTGATCAACGCCAACTCTCCCTGTGCTGCAAGCTGGTGGATACTCTGTTCAACTATAAGTAAATGGAAAAAGGAAAATGCAAATGAAGGCAAATCAAATAAATTAGAGGGTAAATCAATGAAACTAGAGCACAAATCATTTGAACGCTATTGTAACAACACTCCCAATTGTAAGAGGTTATTCTATCATTTTACAAATCAACTTAATTAAATATTCTTGCTAAATATTGTATTATATAATATTGAGAGCAAAACAACACAAAATAGACAAACAATCAATTTTATCATTAAAGTAGTTGTTTTGTATAAATTGGTACTACACTGTATGGTCAGTATCATAAAAAATAATAAAGACTTCTGGAAAAATAATCTGGCAAATTTCACTACGAGGTACATGTAAGGTTCACAAAAAAAAAAATCTTCTCAGAGATATGCATAAAACTGAGAAATAGCGAAAAGAGAGTTAAATGATTTCTCACTGAGGCGATTGGATAATACAAGTAAATAACAATTCAAATGTGGAGGAAAGCTTGAAGAATTTGAAGTACTACATGTATATATAATTTGCTTTAAATTTTGTTACTGAACAAAAGAATATAGAGGCTCCAACTCATACAAGATAACCATTTCCTAATTACAAAAATTCGCTACAGTTAATTTACACCTTATTCATCAAGAAACTATCATGTGATAAATTTACTTACCCATAGGAAATGTTGGTGTAGTTGTTTGGATGTTGCCCCTCTTTGTATTGGTGAAAGTGGTAGATTGCTGCATGGTGAGTAGTACAACAAGGTGTTTACAAAATAAAAATAAAAAGATAACTTTAGACAGAGCTAGCAGTCCCACTAAAGTCTGTTTAAGCATGGTCTGTGAACCATACATGAATGCCTCTAAGGATAAGGAGCAAAAAATGAAATAAGTACGAGCACTCTACTCTTTGTTTGTCAATGTTTATTACTGTCTTCCATGTTCATACCTTCCCACCACCACCACCATTTTTGAAAGGTTAACAGGATGGATGTCAAAACATGCTAAAGGTACTGGTAGTATCGTATGATGTTTGTGTTTTTTATGTTTAAAGAGAAAGATCAGATCCTATCACGTCCAGGAGCTCCAAAACCACCAATGACTCTGCTAGATTGCTTAAAAGGGTTACCTTGATAATAGTGTAACTTACAAATCTATTTTTCTTGTGGTTAAAAGGGTATAGACCTACATTTTTTAGTTTAAAGGGATAGTTGAGTTCTGTTTTCAGACCGCAAATGCCTTCAAAGTGCATGGCTATTGCTCTTATTCATTTATGACATTTCTAGTGCCCTATTAGGACCTAAAATTGCTATGAAGGTAATTTTAGACCCCAAAATGTTTGAAATTTAGCCAATACGATCATACCAATTCAGCTCCACTTTTAAAAATATATGGTGACCGTTAATTAATTATTTAATTAAAAATAGCAATACATGGGCCGGCTGGTTGTGTGTAATATAACCAACACAAAAATGCCAACAAAAAAGCCAATATCGGCATTGGCTGAAATACGACGTAAAAGGCGCTATTTCTTTTTTTCGTTTGTTTTCAACTGCTTTTTCAAATTATCTAATATTTGTGGTGGTACACAAGTATTAGAAATTGTTATATATCAGCCGTCTCTGAACCGATTTTGATCAAACAAATATGATTTTGTCATTTAAATATTAAATTCCTTCAAATTTGACACTCAGTTTTTCATTATCTCACAAAAAAATTATTTTGTGTAGCGCCCTCTGCAACAGAACCCAACTATCCCTTTAAGGAAAAAGGACAATTGAAAAAGATTAATGCAAAACAAACATCTTTAAACAAAAATTGTTAATCATTTTGTCTTTATGTTTTTGTGTGGAAACTTTGTTAATGCTAATGGCAAAAAATTGGAGGGGATTTTTTTATTTAAACATTAAAAAACATTGCAATATCATTTTCTTGGAAAAATATCATACGCTAATAGTACATGTCGAGGGTTCAGTGACACAAAGACGTAACTCCATATTTTGCCAAAATGAGTATTTGATATCAAAATGTTCAGAAAAATGTGGGCTTTCCAGGAAACACAAAGACTAAACTCCTTAAGGCCCAAGTGCTCAGTGACACATAAACCACTTTTTCTAAAATGGCCGAAATGGAGTTCTGTCTTTGTGTCACTGACCCCTCAGTGTATCCTGTGCTGTCAACTCACACTAAGACCTCGGCGAGTCTTCACTCAATACACAATAGTTGTTGTACTAAAGTGTTGTAATAAGATGTCAAATATAGGGTCTGTGCTTGCAGACTATATATATATATATATATATATATATATATATATATATATATATATATATATATGTGGGCCTGTAGGAGGGGGACTACAAGTATGGATGATTAATTTCTCTCCCCTAACTTACTTTTGACTACAAGTGCTGGTAATAAAGAGATGTAAGACTAGAATTGGGGCGTTGCAAGGAAGTTGCAATCAATTGCAAATCCCCCAAATCAAGCGTAAGTCTTGTGATTAATTGCAAATTTGCAATTGATTGCAACTCAACTTTCTTGCAACGCCATATTAGTAAGAGAGAGAGAGAGAGAGAAAGAGAGAGAGGGGAGAATAAAAGCTAGATCTAGTTAACTTTATTTAATTGTTAAAACTTTAATCCCAACAAAATCCTAGGAAATTTAGGAGACTAGTGGGGCGTTGCAAGAAAGTTGAGTTGCAATCGATTGCAAATATCAGTTGCAAATTTGCAACTTGCAATCAATCGCAACTTTCTTACAATGCCCCATGTCTTTGAGTAGAGACTAGAGGACACTTACCCTCATGGGTGAGTAGCTGGACTTGCTTGATGCTTTGCTTGAAGATGATGATCTACTTGGACAAATCCTCTTCACTGTGGGCAGAAGTCCTCTACTCTCTGTAAAAGTACATTGTATTGTAAATTGTTGTTGTTGTTTTTGTTCATAATGGAAAAACAATAACATTAACATTAGTAGAAACAACAATAACAAATAAAATAATGATGATGAAGATGATCATGATGATTACAACAATGAAAAAAAAATTCATAATTAATTTGATTATGTTCCTGCTCAACTTGACTTGTCCAAGCATTAACTGAAAACTTTGCTTCAATACTTCCATTTATGTTGTTACAATCAAAATCAAGTCAAGGGAAATTCCTGAAATAGGAAGACATTACCAATTTTTTTTCCCAAGTGAATTTCATCAGCTTTGTCTTCATTTATGTGGGTATGATCTTAGAAGTATTTTATACTGTTCCATGCAAAAACAGTGAGCAGCATTTTCAGTTTACTTATGGAGCATTCCTTACTAAACATCGATTCAACACAGCTATGGTTAATGAGTAACTCAAAGGCAGAATTGTACAAAATAATGACTAAACAGGATAATTTTTCAATGTTATTATAAGGAATAGCTATAATTTTTTTAAGTGTTACAGACAACACAAGAGATTTTTCCATTTATTTACTTTAAATAATCAGATAACTTATCAATATTTTTGTTCTTCTTTTTCTTATAATGTTTTTCAAGTTAAAGTTCTTCTTTACCTGGGAACATGACAGACTGGACTTCCAGATCCATGCTGGCCTGGTCCTGATCAGAGAGCGAGTTCAGCACACTGGACAACCTTGACATGTTCGGTCTGGACTCCTCTTGATGCCCTTCCCCCATCTCAACATCTCTTCTCGTTACCATAGCAACACCCGATGCGCTCATCCTGCCCCTCTCGCTTGACATATGGACTGGGGTCGTTGCCATGACACCAGCTGATATTCTGCCCCTCTCTGGTCCTTGGAGGCTGCCGGTGGGGATGCCATCTCTTCTTGCCCCGGCTATGACAACTCCGGATGCATTCGACAGGTGGATGGGGAGGATTGAATGTTTCTGGGCGGCTAGGGTGGGGCTAAAGTTCTGGGTGACATTGGCAACAGGCATCATCACAGTCCCTTGCGGGGTTTGAATGGGCGAATAGCTTATCTGAACTATGGGACTAGGATTTGTCTGAATGCGAGCGAACATCTGGGTGCCGCTGCTGGAAGGTCGGTTGGTGTCCATTTCGGTTGGGTGTGTTATTTCATGTCTATCATAAGAGAACAGCAAGAATGACAAAGGGGTTGTTATATTTTAGTGATTCACTGAGTGCTCTTATTGCATTACAAAAACAGAAGGACAAACCTTTTATTCTGGAGATTCTCACCATGACCATGAGTGAAGGAGTTGATATATACATGTACATGTACGTAGAGTGGATACCTGGACATTGTGGAATCAAAGGGAACTGGATGGCTGATCTCCATGCAAAGGCCACATTAGTGAAGAAAATGGAAATTAATACAACTAATAAGTACCAGTGTATACATGTACGTTATCATCATCATCATCACCTACACATTAATATGTGTAATATGTTGTACCCTTACAGGGACGACATTGACTGTCATTACAAGGATTTACAACAGATATCTCAAAAGCCTTTGACAGGGTTGACCATACTGTCATGCTTAGGAAATTGATAGAACTAACTCAAGGTTTCATTGTAAAAATGGATCTCTAATTTCCTGACTGGTCGCATCCAGCGTATCCGATACCAAGTTTGTCTGTCAGAGAAATCATCACTGAAAGCAGGTGTGCCACAGGGTACAAAGCTTGGACCAGTTATGTTCTTGATACTTGTCAATGATACTCTCTCTACCTCTGGAGTTGGGTATTGGAAATACATGTATGTTGATGATATGACCATTGTGGAATCAAGACCGCGGGTTGCAACCAGTCAGGTGCAGAGTACTCTTGACTCTCTAAATGGTTGAATGCCAGTAAATGTAATTTGATGTGTGTAGACTTCGGGAGAAATGGCCCAACCTCACTGCACCCGACATTGAACGACCATACCCTGTCTGAGGTTAAGGACTTAAGTTAATGAGGATTTTGGGCGTCCACATCCAATCTGACTTGAAAAGGTTGATAACATGCTCAAAAAGGCTAACACAGGAATGCTCATCCTTCGTTCCATCATTCCCTTCAGAGTACCTGTTGGCGATCACCTTCTGATTTACAGAGAGTTCATATGCCCATTGGTAGAGTATCACCGAAGACAAAGATCCCTGATAGAAAGAGATCAGATATGGGAATTTAGACTCATCTTAGACTCCCAGGACCTAACGTACAATAAGGCACTAGGTGTCACATAATCCCAAACTCTTAAAGATAGACGTTCTAAAATTGTATCAGATTCGGTAAAGGTCTGATACTATATCCTGGGTCTAAAAACTGGCTGCCTCAAGCCCTGCCAAATCAAACTACCGGTAGGCAACTCAGAAACCCGTGGAAATTCTACCCTATAAGTTGTGCAGGACTGAAAGGTATTTATCCCAATCCTGTTCAATGTAAGGGTTCTAAATGAAAAGTGATCCTTGGTCTCTTTTCTTTGTGCATGATAGTTGGGTATCTCTGGAAGCTATAAGTGTTATCTCTCAAAGTTTGGTTTTATAAATGGGACCATACTTCCACTCCTCGACATTTGAGTCTTCTTTATTAAAACCATACTTGCCTTCATCTCTTTCATCATGATGTTTTATACTTATAATTGACATGTGTAAATAGAGATATATTCCTAAAGCCTGAGTTTGGCTCTTTCTCTTACTTTACACTGTTGCACTCCTACAATGCATGAAGTCTAACCGTAAACAGGATGGACCTCATACTAGCATTAACGTGTAAACTAAACAACCCATTTTTTAAAACTTTTTAAATTCACTGGTAAAATACTCTACTATTACAGCATTACGTGGACTATCAAATCATTAAAGGAATTAAAAAGACATTTCTGTCAAAAAGGCTACAGGGCCAGATGAGATCCCAGCATTGTTTGTAAGACGATCTCACAATATATTGCCAAACCAATATGTCATATTATAAATATGTCCTTGACACAAGGAATTGTTCCGCTTCAATGGAAAATGTCAGGTGTAACTCCCATATATAAAAAGGGAGATAAACAAGAAAAAAGCAATTACAGACCAATATCGGTTATTCCAGTACTAGCAAAAGTGATAGAAAATTTGTTTTCAAGCAGATATATGAATTTTTAAATGACAACAACATACTATGTGATAATCAGTAAGGTTTTCGGCCAAAACACTTAACAACTACTACACTTTTAAATATCATTAATGATCTATCTGATAATATAGACAAAGGGTGCACAACAGGGATTGTTATGCTCAAATTACAAAAATCATTTGACTACATTGATCATCACATCCTTCTGCAAAAATAATGTTTCATCATTATGTCTGAAAAAGTTACCAAATGGTTTGAAGGTTATCTAATAGGAAGAAAGCAATTTATTACAATGAATGGTATAAGCTTGAATACTAAGGAGCTTACATGTGGAATACTGCAAGGTACTATCGTAGGACCCATGCTGTTTTCAATATATGTGAATGACCTACCAACTGCAGTGAAGCATTCTAAGGTATTAATGTATGCTGACGATATGTGTTTATATTTCAGTAGTAACAATGTTCAAGATTTGACAACATCTTTAAACAAAGACCTAGAATCTGTATGTGAATATCTAAAATGCAACAAACTGAAATTAAATGTTAAGAAATGTGTGTTTCTTGTTGTAGGTACCAGAAGTTAAACAGACTTGATCCTAATATACATTTACTAGTAGAGAGTAAACCCATTCCGAGAGTTTCATCGTGTAAGTATCTTGGCGTAATTCTAGACGAAAATCTAAGATGGAACCTACATACATGTACATGTATCAACAAAATAAGAAGAACAGTTTTGTTTAAATAATATATACTAAGGAGAATTCTTCCGATTATTATACCAAGCAGAATTGTTTAATAAATCCATGATACAATGTCATTTTGATTACTGTGATATAGTCTATGCAAATACAGGGGTTACGAACTTAAGAAAACTTAACAAAATGAAGCGCTAAAAATTGTCTTAAGGAAAGACCCAAGATTCCCAACAGATGAGCTGTTCCTATTTTTGAATTTAGATAACATTTTAGAAAGATTTTAAAAAAGAACATTAATTATTTTATAAAAATGCACCAAAACCTATTCTACATTTCTTTGAAAAGCGCAACCTCGTGTATAATACCCGACACTCTTTTCAAAATTTCGCATTACCTAAAGGCCAAACAAATGACAAAATAAGGAGTGTAAGTTATGGGGGGGGGGGGGGGGCAAAATGCTGTAACACAATTTTACAGGAACTGAAAACCATAGAGAGTAAAAAAAAACATCATGTCACAACCTAGGTAGCGAGGGGGGGGGGTGACCCTTGGGAGGAGAGTCAATCAGACTCTCGGTTTACAATACACTTCTCTGTTAATTATCTACTTTTGATTCATTGTATTTTGTATATTACAATAATTCATGTTTTTTTTTCTTCTTCTTATTCTTCATAGTTTCCCATGCCAATTATGTTTTCCTTTGTTTTGACTTTATCTATTTATTTTGCATATATGTTTATGTGTTGTTATCTATTGTTACTGGTTTTTGTTTGTGATATAATTTGCATATTTTTTTATTCAGTTAACACAGACTTTCTGAAAAACAGCCGTTTAGGCTGAGAGAGTTGCTGTGTTTAAATAAATAAATGACATGAAATGAAAATAAATCATATACCATTTTGGTACATGATTTTTTTAATGCTTAAATGGAAAGAAAATTTTGTAAACTTATTTTTAAAGCCCCCCTCCTCATTCTTGATAGACGACTGCTTAGTTCCCTCTTCCTGATATCGATAAAATCAAAAGGCGTTCGTTATTGCGGACACTCTACCAGTGAAGTCATTTAAAGCAGTTGCGCAATATCTGACGAGTGACTGTAATCTCAGATCCTCATTAAATTCATGTAAGTACAGTACATGTAATTCACATTATGAAGATGATGATCATTATTATTACGGTCGCTAACTTCACGCACGCTCGCGCTTGCATCCCTTCAGTATGCATTCGTATTGTAATTGTGCAGCGATTTGCTGTGAAACCTGTGAGAAATTATTATAATGTCTTCAATTTTAGGAAAAACACTCTAAAAGAGATGAGAAAATTGACACGAAACAGGCGAGAAACATAACAACTTTGAAATCATGACCATTATTTGAACAATTGAAATTTTAGATAGGTCTATTTGGAGTTACGGGTCAAAAATGGATACGAAAGTACACTCGATCTAGCGCCCACTCCAGCAAAGCTAGAGAGTCAATGCTAAGGTGTATTGACTAATGCGTATTGACCAGTAAAGAAAACGACTGAGAAGACTGAGAAGAAAGAGAAGAAGAAGAAGACTTTAACTGCTAGAAGACTAACTAGATCTACTGCTAGCACCACGTTCCATTCGGCATTCGTTACTTTAATTTATTTGTAATCAACAATGATTCATTAAATTGCTTATCATAATCATTTGAAAATACCATACAGCAGGTTTTACAAAATATTGAGTGAATGTACCGCAGTACAGTGTTGCCCGTCTTAATACACAGCCAGGATATATGCTGCATGCTATGTGTGCGATGTTACAGACTCTACACTCGATTACACAGCTCACACTCACACTCACAGATCTGTTTTCAAGGCAAAGCAAACAAAATTTGTAGTTAATGGGACTGTAATCTATTAAGGTTAATTAAAGTTAAAATTAAACTCGCTTTGATTGTGTTTATTATTGCCCCTATATTATATCTACCCAATATACATTTTGATAGACATCCTAAAAACACAAGAGAGCACCACTTACCCAAAACACTCGGTTTATATTTTATATTCTCCGCATTCCAGCCATAAGTTCACGTTCATTCAGTCAGCTCAGTACAGCATACAGAGAAATGGGGTTATGGAGAGCGGTTACTCCAGTCGTTGTTGTCGATGTATTGTGTAGTTTAGTTATTGACGCGGGTGTGATTGTTATTTGACACAATTTTAACAAGTTTTGTTATTGCTTTATTATTTTTTAAGTTTCACTTGATTTCTTTTGATTACTTCCTAGATTTATATTTCACCAATCCAGGCACGCAAATTCTACTACGACAGTTCGGCAAAGTTAAGTTTCTTTAATTACAAGCTCTCTGTCTGTGATTTACAAGACTATTGAACTCAACATTCCCCATAATTATGTACCATAGCTGTACTAGCATAGACATGCTTACAGCTCAGCACAACTTTGTTGTATTCAGCATATATTATACAAGCCCGTTCCTCACTCCTGTTTTAAATTTTCAGCCTCCTTCTTCAAGTTAAAGGTAAAGACCAGTAATGGTCATGCGATTGCATTGTGAAAGAAACGTTGTGGAATCGAGCAGAAAAGGTTGATCATCTAGCATCTAGCATCTGCAAGGTTCTGGAATCATCAAAATGATAAGAAATTTGGCCCATTCTTCGTAAAGTTACAAGCACTATACACAGAAAGATGTATATGGGACTACCCTATCTCTCTCACCAGACCATGAGAGAAATAAGTTTACCAAATATATGAATTAGTAGGCGGTTTCCCGGCAAATTTTTTATCATCATGTATTAGTCAAAACATATTCTTTCACATGATTGGTAATGAGAGCTTCCATTTCATTTTTTGAAATTGGGGCGTTGCCAATACTGGTCTTTACCTATAACATGCACCCTTAATTGTATTTAGGATTCTTCTTCTTCCTGAAAAGTGCAGGCTTCATGAAATGAAGATTAACGCACTGTGATTGTTTGTTTTGCTATCATAGTTTGACGTGGAACAATGGCTAGCTCCTGATGAAGCTGTAAATCTTTTTTTTTTCATTTCACTTTGCAGTGATGGGATCATTTAACAATGTTAAATCTGAGATATACGGTCCTACATTTTAACAGTGTCTGTGATATGGTGTAATATTGAAGCCCTAAAAAAATCGCGCTTAATCAAAATGATCAAGAAGTGCCTCAAAAAAGTAAAAATCTTTGAGTGACCGGTTTTACCATACCGGTACTCGTTTTCCCCAATAGACTGTAGTGTTATGAAAACCGTTCGGTGAACGGTTTTCAAAATTTGTAATTCCAATCATTAATATCTTGATAATCAGACAGGCTTGTAAAAGTCATGGAGTTCCTTAAAGTATTAAGAAAAAAAGAAAGATTGTAAGTTATAAAATGGTGATAATCAGTTTGTCAGTGAATTGAGAAGAAACAAGAAATAAAGAGTGAAAAGTGGAAGAGAGGGAGAGGGAAAGGATAACGAGAGAAAAAAAAGAGTTCAATTCATGACAAAAAAATGTAAGCAAATGAACGAGAATTGAGAATGAAGCACTGTAAAAGTAAAATGCACATAATACGGAAATGTTGAATGATACATTAATACGATTGCCATTATGGAATTGTTATTATACTGTTTAAAATTGGTGAACATTATTAATGAGTAATTATCACATTGTCAGAAAATTGAGAAGAGGAAATACAAGACAGAAATAGAGAAACAGTGGGAGAGGGCAGGAGGGAAAGGAGGAGGAGAGAAGAAAGAAGAAATAAAGAGTGAAAGAGTATAAATGTTTTTAATTGTTATTATTAATATTCTACCCCTCCTCAATGCATTTTGGAAATAAAAGGAGTGAGACAAACATCATGTATAATTAATCATTTATTTTTCAATCATTATTTTGTTTTTTCCAACAAATGCAATCACAGAACATAAAAATTGTATCAAATACGCTCTCTTTGAAAGTTACAAAATAAAGACTCAGTGTACCAAACAACTGAACAGTGAGAGTGTACACAAAAGTTTGACGATCACCTTTTTAACATCAGTATTGCTTTAAGCACAGCACATTAAAAAAACTACAATCCCCGTTTAGGCCTCACCAAAAAAAATCCAAAAAAAAATCCAAAAAATCTACATACATATCTTTATCAACTGAAACAATACATGAAATAAATAAAGAGAAATTTTGATTAAAACTCATAATTCTTGAAACATACATAGACATGTAGTACCCTTCCTAGAAAACTCAGAAAGTTCTTTATAGTACGAAGTTACAAAAAGAGAAGAAAAAAACAGAAACGGAACATTCACTCAAACTAGGATACAAACCTATGTAAGAAACTGCGTCTGAGCATATATCGATGTAAGAAACCAGTGGCGAAATTGCAAGTGCAGTGAATAAATGTCATCATATTAGTGCCAATTCAAATATCTGGGCAGCAGAGTTTCAGACAATTTTCTTTTTTGACAGAGGCACTTCCAATTTCCTAGCCCTTTCAAACAGCTCATGATCATTTATTAACATCTCATCAAAAGAAAATAAAGCTAGATCAGTTTCACATTCCTCCCAGCTGTCGTATTATTTCCAAAAGAGTCATGATATAAGTTTTTAGTGTGAAACAAGGTATATATTTGAGTGAATTTAACCCTATTTTGTGTGACAGTACAGCACCAGAAGGACATACAAAATGACTCTAGACTATATTTGCTTGAAATAACAGTTGACATTGACTTCTCGACTTGCGACTTAAAGTGTACCAATCATCACAGCATGTTTTGTTTTTAATATAAGAGGTTCCATGTCGCTCAACAACCGTTTTCTACATACGAGCTTCAACTATTACTTCTATAAAGAAATATTGAAGTATAAACTCGGTAACTAGTGAAACGTTTTGTAGAGTACACTAGATCAAATAGAATAGGGCAGGCAAAGAAACAAGTCTACAAGTGCCGTTTTATGTTTGTTGTTTTCTTCATACCCCTTAAATGATTGTACACATTCTAGCAATACACCTTTTAGGTTATTGGTACACTTTAAATCAGAATGGCTCATAAAACTGTCTGAATGGTCAGAGGAAGAAAAGTAAACAAACAAACAAACAAACAAACAAGGAGATGTGACTTCGTCCTTTCATACAGAAGTGATAAGTATACACATACTGAAAGGACAATTATTTGTTGCTCAAACAAAGTGAGAAAAAAATCATACTCGTACATGAACTTCTCATTACTAATACAATGAGCTCACATATATAGAAAAATAACTAAAATGTTGACATTCTAATTCAGATAGCCACTCCCAATAGAGCACCTGCAATAGAGGAACTGAATATTTAGTAATCGAATCGAAGTCATTGATTTCATTACAGAAAAAACATCTGTATTCCACCTAGATCTTGTTTTTAAGTTTACCCCTACACAAATGAGGTTCAGGAATACTTCATGCATGGGCACTGGGTTTTCAACTCCTATCAGAATGGAACAATATTATCTTCTCTGGGCATTCAAACCCAACGACATAGGAACTGGCCATCCAATTGGAGGCCCCACTATCAAACAGGGATGTATTTAATAACCTGTCAAAGTAGCTCTATCCGATTAAACAGAAATTCAGTTTATCCCCCACAGATTCCGATTACCTCCTGTTAAATCGTAAACTTGCGTGTGATTGAAACTTTCGCGAATTTCTGGAGTTATTAGTATCGCCACAAAATTATCATTCCGCAAACATGATTGAATTGTACCTTGGATTTCCTTCAAAGAGCCAGAAGGGCGTTAAGTCCCGTTTGTTTACAGAGCGTTAATGCCCTTCTGGCTCTAAGCTGGGGGAAAATGTCTTGGCGTGAAAATGGCCTTCATGAAAATATCTAGTTTAACTACACTCTCCAGATAAAGATATATCTTTATATCAATAGTCCCTAATCTTCTCTCCATATTTGTTGTCTGAATGTCTATAGGCGGTGAATTCTTATTATTTGTTTACTGATGGATTTTTTTTTTACAACTCGGTCTTGTCTCCGGTGTTGACTGGTTTACTTGTGGCTTCTTTTTTGATGAACTTGATAAAATCGGGGACCTCTCGACCACCCTCGTACTTCTTGGGACTGGATTTGTTGTTCTTTGGTGCCCAATAAAGGGTTGGGAACCTAAACAAATTAAAAGATACAAAAGGAATGCGATTCATTACAATTTCATTATACACTTTGTTTTTTTTTCAAATCACAGTACAGTCTATTGCAGTAAATTATTATTTATTTACATCATAACAGATTTTGATGTAAAGATACATTCCTACTGGAAATACAACGTATTTAGACAATTTGTATAGAAGAAATTCCCCATTCTAGGGTCTTGTATAAATCTGCAAGGCTCATTGTGAGTCTGCAATGACATCAATTGACCTCTTCAGAACTAATTTCTTTACACGATGTTGTTATCTAGTCTGTATGCCCCTTTCGCATTACAATGATTCTTTATACGCCGTTTCATTATAGCTGTTTCTTTATACGCTGTTTCTTTATACAAGTTTCGTATAAACTTCTTCTAGTCTGAACAGGTCAAGAGATACTTACCCTCTGACCTCAAATGCTGGGGGTACATCATTGGCGGTAGCGTCCATCTTGGCTATGACAATGTTATTATCTCCACTGAGCTGTAATATTGAAGAAAAAAATAAAAACATGATTCAAACAGTGAACATGATGCGACATCAAGGGAATCACTTCATCAATTGTTAGGTTAGCTTACCTTTGGCACAATTAACTGATAAACTAGATGGACCTCTGTTGAAATTGATGCTTCCGCCATAGAGTGATTTTACAAACCAAGACAGAAGCAATTTTTAAAATTCAAGATTGATTGTAATCCATTAACAGGTTCTCAGAATATCATGATTACATGCTAGTTTTCATATACATAAATGACCCTTGATCTTTGACCTCATGACCCTGAAATCTCTGCAAGATACATACATGTCCTGAGTTTGATAGTATTAGTAATCCATCCATCAGTTCTAATGATAACACGATCACAAGCTATATTTGCAAACATAATGAGCCCATGACCTTTGACCTTGTGACCCCAAAATCTAATCAGTTCATTGGCTCTGCAAGATACATACATGACATAATTTTGGCAGTAATCCATCTTTAGTAAATAGAATGCAGCGATAACAAGCTTTATAACCATGGTGCTGGTGAGATTGATTACAAAGCAAAGATTTCGTCAACCATGATAACTACGGGAGCATGGCATCAAAAGGACGGATAGATGGACAGACAGGCATATATGGACGGACGAATAACCTAAAACGTAATACCTTCTCAATTTGTTTTACTCACCGCTTCTCCCAATTCATTGTATTTAGGCTCCAAGGTCTTACAATGGCCACACCAAGGTGCATAGAATTCAATGAGGACGTCTTTAGTCTCATCGTTTACTATCTCATCAAAGGTTTTGCCAACAACCACCTGAAAAGCAAACACACCAACAAGAAGAACTTGATGAAAATGATATTGATTATGATATTTAATTTACTGTATTTGCTGGAAACGTCTACATAAATTTGAGATCTTAAATAATTCTCTGATTACAACAAAAACAAAAGTATCAGAAAATTATCATGTAAAAAAAAATAGGTCAGCAGGGTTTTGAAATATGAAAGATAAGTTTATATCAAATATTTATTTTAAAATCTTAACTATAAATAGTGTCTGCTCTCTCTTTTTTGTTGCTGAATGTATTTACCTTGACTGGGCCATCATTGGACGCTGGTATATCTTCGCTCTTGATAAAAGGCTCTAGCTCACCATTTACAAAAGCCTGGATGAATGCTTTAAGTGTTTTAACTCTGTAACCAAAAAAAGAAATCAATAAGAACATATCTTTACTGACTGGTAGTGTATGACATTGGAGTTACAGTGTTCCGAGCGGTTGGTGCTAGGGTAAAGATGAACATGAAGGAAAATATACCTTCCTTATGGTCCCAAAAATGTATAATACACCACTTCGAGTCAATCTGTTGTATTAGATAGACTTGTTTTTCTCAAGCTGTTCAACCTTATGTGTAAAACGCACGCAGTTTTACACTATGCAAACAATTTTTGCTTGGATGTGGTATGACACAAAACATTTGACTATATTATTCATGTAACCATCTAACCATTTACGCAGTATTGATGATCCTCATAATCGATGCCACAATATGAGCTGTGGACCAATCACACATTTGTATCTGTAAGACCTTTCTAATATTAAAAATTACATTTACACTGCTAACAAAGTATGCTAAATGCATCTACAAAGTAACGTGGCTTCAACCGAGCTGCCCCAAGGTAGAGAAACCATTCAAGAAATAACTTCCTACAGGGTCACCATTTACTCCACCTGGGTGGAGAGTGGCAAATGTGGCCAAAGGTGCACCATGGGATAGAAATAACATACAATAAGATCCATAGTCCAATTATCTATCCACATTATCACAGCCATACGTACATGATGACTATCTTTAATAGCTGCACCATGTGTTCGATTCATTCAGTTATTTATTAATACAATTTGATAAATTCTACTGCAACGTTGCTACACTGATATAAAGTAGAACAAAGTTGATCAATCAAGAAAATTCTTCTTGAAAATCACTTATGGTATAGTAAAATTACCATCATTATTATTGATGAGGCTGTTAATCATTAGACACATAGTTCTTATTGAAATCCCTTGTGGTTTAGGGAAATCAACATTATAATAATCATACAAGTAGATGAGGTTGATGGTCGTAGGACAAAGAAAACTTACAATCCCTTCACCTCTAATTTTTAATTTTCAATCTGCATTGATTTAGGAATCTCTAAGAAGATGTGCTTAAAGATTGATTGTCATTGGAAAAAGAACTAATACCATTTTACAGTCTACGTGTATGCTTGATTTGTGCATGCAAGCCAACCACACCCCTCCTCCTCCACCTACACACAAAAAAAGAAAAGAATTTGTCAACAAGGATGAGGCCAACTCACGTGAATTTCTCTGGCATGACAAACTTCTCGCCCTTGGCCCCTTCAATAGCAACCACAGGAGATCCACCTTCTGCGTCAAAACTGGTGTCGTAGTCGTCCAGCTTTCGTTGGAAGTCACTAGCAGAGGCGATGGACAGGTAGACCGAACCGATGAATTCCCGACCAACGTTCATTACTCTGGGATGGAACAAACGAATCAAAACAATAAAAACTTATACGGATAAAAAGGCTGTTTATTCCGTAAACAAATAATTCTTTTATAAATGTAATGCTTCCTTGGAGAAATTTCAATTCTTTAAACATATTTGTGGCTCACACCCAGTAATTAAACATTGATTGATCGATCTGTAATTGAAAACAATTCAGAAAAAATCTTGGAAACAGCGGGATTTGAACCTGCTATCTACTGCTTGCAGGGCTTGCAGTGATGGCCTGGTGGTAGAGTCGCTGCCCGGCAAGCAGTAGATGGCAGGTTCAAATCCTGCTGGTTTCAAGATTTTTTCTGACTTGTTTTCAATTACAGATCACTTAATCAATCTTTATTTACTGGGTGTAAGCCACAAATATGTTTAAACAACAAATACTTCATATTTGAGCGTCATTATGAGGTGGGCTCCTTTAAAAAAAAAATTTGTCTCAGCCCAAATTACTTCATTGTCAATATCTCACCCTTTGAAATATTGCATCATCAAATGTTATTCAAAATCAATGGATGAAAGGAAATTAACTAACCTGTTTCTCCAGTAGTTGGTTCCTGTAAACAAACGGGAAAAAAATATAACAATCAATATTAATTTCTTCATGATTGCATCTAATATTATATACCTCACTTAAGTAATCCAGCAATCTGATTGGTCGAAATTGCATTCATAAACTTTAACTGTTCCCGAAAATTCCCGGTAACCATGGTTAAAAAACAGTTCAAAATCCTAATAACCATGGTTATTGGGAAAATAGGTCAGTCTCCATGGTTACCCCATAGATTTACATGTTAAAAAATGGTCTGAGCGATCGAGGATACCGTACGTGTGCGAAGAATTAGTCGGTAATTTCAATACAATTGAATCTCGATCGATCTTACCGACAATTTTATCTTGCATTGTTGACATTAAGACGAAAATAAACTTCCAAAAACAAAAAAACAACATCTGCCGATAGATCTTGATCTAAATTCGTGCCAATATGCATTGCAAAAGTAAAAGAAGGGCCTGTTTAATGGAGCAGCCGCGAAGCTTTCACCACGCGAAGCCGTTTTCAATCCATTTTAATGTATATATACAAAAAAACTGTTACGTATGGTAACAGAGCGCGATAGCCGAGCGGTTTAAGTCGGCGGTTTTCGTTACATCACTTTTGGTACGCAAGAGATCGAATCCCATCTTCGACAAAAGTTTTTTTTTTTTTTTTTTGGCATATAAAAGTATTAATGACTGCTTTAATATTCGAGAAATAGTTGTTTTTATACGCTCTCGGGAAGGTTACAATTGGGCTATTGCCCTCGGCACGCCTCGGGGCAATAGCACAATTCTAACCTTCCTTTGAGCGTATAAAAACAACTATTTCTCTCAAAGCAGTCATTAATACTATACTATAAAACACATATGAAACAATGTGCAATTCAACTACAAACTGGTCTATTAGAGTTGGCCACGGGAGGCGTATTACTAATGCTCAATGATAGCAAGACTGAATACTTTGTCTCAGCATCATTACCCTATCTTATTCTGTCAAACCTTATGACCGACGTCAGGCTGATGGAAAATGGGAAACCCCTTTAAAATCTGCACCTTGGTCCACAATTTTGGAGTAGTATTTGAACCACGCTACACCAAATGTGACACGGCACCACAAAACCACCAAAAAGTCGACAGAAATGATATCTTAGTTTAGGTCCGATTCTAAAAGAATATTTATTTGCTAAAAAAGGAGGGTATCTTAGCACGTAAAGAGAGTATACTCTTTCAGGAAATAATACAAACTAAAATTTGACCATCTTGACCGAATACACCTGAAAATCACACACCATGCAACTTTTGTGTGGGTTTGTGGTGCATGGTCAAAGGTACTCTGTGGATTGGAAAGAGTGACATAAAACACTGACCTTTCTTGTCCAGTTTATAGTCGACATTGTAATAGGCAGTCAGGAGTGGCTTCTTGGTGAACTGTGCTTGATTATCTGCTGTCATGTAACCACAAAGTCCATGGCTGCAGGCAATTCAAACAAGAAAAGAATAAGTGACATTATAAGGTTTTGCTCAGATTATAATCAATCTATTTGTTCATATACTGTATTATCTATCGAAAAGTATTGATCTACTATACTAACTATCTACGAACCACACAATCCTATACTGACAAACATTCCAAATAAGTAAACTTTCAGCAAAAACACTACTGGAAAATCACAGAATAAGAAATTACTGCCTTCTTAAAAATTGGCATGGAATTATACCTCTTGTTGTAAAAAAAAAGGGGGAGCTAATAAAGTTGAGTTGAGTTTGGTCAAGTTTTCATATGTTGAAAGAAACTGTGGAAACAATTGGGAAAGGATGATTGGATAGTATGACATGAATCGGTGTATACTTTGAGGTTTTGGAGTCCTCAAAATTATTGGAAATTGACTGAATGTTGGGGAAAGTCATATGCACTGTACACACAAATATACTACCGCACACACACATGTCACATTAATGACTGGTCCACACTTTTCAGCTATATATATATATATATATCTCTTGTGATATTTTTTAAATGAGGGCATTTAACGACGATCCTTTTCAGGGGATGATTACTTTTGTAATATGTCTTACTCCAAACTAACAAATAGAATGAGAAGGCTCACAAATTATTTATTTCAACTGCATAGACTATATATACAGACGCAGCTAAGTAACACACAATCAATCAATCAACACTTAAATCAGTACAGAACAGTTAGCTTTAAAAAGGTCAACACCTTCAATGTTTAATCTGCTCCAAGCAAACAAACCATCCAACATCCAAAATTTCTAAAAACAGGCAGATGTACAGACAAAAGTTTGCTTAAGCCTCGAATGTGAAGGTTAAATTCTGGGGAAGGTGAACAAATATTTTGTGAGCTTTTGTTTCATGAAAGTGTTGAAATATAATGTTGAACTTTGAATCACTTACACATTTTCTCTGATGAATTTCTCAACATCCTTCTTTTTGATGGCTCCATCGAACACCGCTTGACTCTCTTCAAATTTACTCGCGAGTTGTGGCGGTCTGAAGAGAACCACTTTACTGTGAGACAAACATAAGGACAAATATTGTGATTATCAATGAATTTCCTCTCTTCCTCTGCTTCTGATCATGAACACTCGTATCTTATAAATACAATGCAACCTCTAAACCACAATATTACCACTTGATGGCTTTCTTTGCCTCACTGCAAGGTTGCTCGTCTGCCACATGTGCACTTTAACACAAAACAGACTACCAGTAGGTATCACAGGACAGAATTGCTTTGTGCAACATAATAGCTTTGAAAAATTGCCAATTTCCAGTATTTATCACAACCTTTTTGACAGTGGCATAAAAAATCTTACGCTGGAAACAGTAAAATAGTATCAAAGCCTTTGGTACATCTATCCCAAGATAAATATATTGTGGCACATGGAGATTAATTGTGTGGCTTTAAAGGGATCGTTTAACAATGTTAAATCTGAGATACACGGCCCTACGTGTTATCAGTGTCTGTGATATGGTTTAATATTGAAGCCCTAAAAAAATTGCGCTTCAAAATGATCAAGAAGTGCCTCAAAAAAGTAAAAATCTTTGAGTGACCGGTTTTACTGTACCTGTTTCCCCCAATAGACTGTAGTGTTATGAAAACCGTCAGGTGAACGGTTTTCAAAATTTGTCATTCCAATCATAAATATCTTGATAATCAGATAGGCGATCGGCTTGTAAAAGTCATGGGGTTTCTGACTGACCTAAAGGTTTATAATTATCATTTCATCATGAGCTAAATCCAGAATTTTATTTCAGAATCTGAGACAAAGTTACCGGATCCCTTTAACAATAATATGACTTATATAGAACTCAATAGCATCTTTTCCAGAGGATACAAGGCATTTATAAAGAGTTAGTGATTAAATAGTGAAGGTGATAGTAATTAGAGATAGAATAACTGGATTATGAAGGAAAAACAAACTTGCCAAACAGAGAGTAAACAATTACAAAAGAAAGAAGTGTGAGATGAAAAGAAAAGAATAGATACAAAAAGGACGATCCGGTCGAGAACAAACTGGGCATTGATTTCTGATCCTAATTGGGTTGATGGCCTTTTGGGCAGCTTCTCGAAAATCATCATAAGTCTAAGTCCTTGGACATCCCTTAGAAAAATGCGCTATAGGATGTTTCCATGGGATGTCGAAAAGCTTAGACTTAAAACAGTTTTGAGACTAGCCCCTGGTTCTCGGCACACTGTCAGATGATGGACTTACTCTGTGCCTGAGTGTTTTTCAGCCAGACCAGAATCAAGGGTGTAAGCAAATCTGAATTCCTCAAAGAAAGCATCGGTAAGTTTCTTGAATTCCTTCAATCCAGCGCTTGTTTCATCGGCAAAGAATCCTGTTCAAAATGAGGCAAACCAAAATTATAGTCAACTTTATCGACAATAAGCTCTAGCCTAGAGCTAGATTTTTTTCTAATTATTATTTTACATGAAATCAAATAAATCTTCTAAATTTTCAGTTTAAAATACAAGGTACACTACCCACATTATTTCTTCTGGACTCGTGTCATCATATCAAAGGAGTAAAATAATTGGCTTTCAGAAAATTGTAGAGGTTTGTCCTAAGAAAGTCGGTTGACAGGCAATTCCAAAGAGATGAGAAAATCGTTGATGGCTCATCAGCATATTAGTCTTTCGGTTCTGACCTACAACAACAAATTACTACCCAAAGTACGCTGAGCTTCACATCAGAAAGCTCCATATTAATTTGTTTACCTAAATAATTGGGCAAGTTAGGAACGATTTATCACTATAGTTATTAGTTATTGTTATCGGTGAGGTCAAACCAGCCCTTATTAAAGTCCCTTACTCAGAACTATGCATTTAAACCTTTCTTTTTTTGTGAAAGGGGTAGGGATAGACATTTCAGGGGGGTGTTTCACAAAGATTCTAAGTTGAACTTATCTCTAAGTTGGACTTTAACAATTATGGAAAGCCGTTAGCATCTATGAAAATATTTTTTTAAAGTTATTTTAAAAGGCATAAAATGTTGATTCAAATCATTCATATATTCTATTATCAAGAAGAGATTTCATGTTCTTGATGTGGAATTCATAACAAGTCTAAAATATTTGAATTTTTACTTTTGAATATATTTTATTTTAAAGCTACAAATGGTAGTCCATCATGTTTAAGTTCAACTTAGGATCTTTGTGAAACACCCCCCTGGTGTCTATACGCCTGCACGACTATATTACAGATAATTCAAAGGGTTCTTACCAACGATGGCAGCAGTGGCACCGGAGGTAAAGTCGTCAAATTGTGCTTCCGTCGCGATGACGACAGACTTGGGTCCAGCCTGCTTCTTCATGAAGGAAATGATACCAGCTGTCATGAAATGGAAAGAGTTGAACATTCTTGTTATCACATTAGCCCATTTTTTTTGTACGACAAATACTCCTGTGATGATCGCTCCATTTGTAAATCCTACACTAACAATTTAATAGAAAATAGGCATAATATTTCTAAATTAGCAATGTGGAGTGGACTTTATAATCACCTTTTTTTAATGTGAAAATTAGTGATTTTCTATTTTGCAATTTTTATTTGCATAGGTTCAAATAATAAAAAATCTCAAACTATAATACAAAAACTTTTAAAGGTGAGAGATAAGAATAACTTTGGCCAAACAGAGGGGGCGAAACTGGTTTGTAACACTTACATTTCTGAAATGCTATAATTGCCTTCATACAATTCACTCCGAGATCCTAATTCAAATTATTGGTCGAAAGCAGTCACGTGTGATCCATTTATCCAGACCATCATATATTTTTGTTGTCCAACAAGAGTAAAGGGCTTTCAAAGTAAAGTGAAGAACCAATAGTACGTACCAGATTCCCTGGGACCTTGGTAATCTGAGGGTTCTCCATTGCGGAATACTTTGAGGGTAGGGTAGCCGGATACACCATAGGCACCACATGTTTGGGTGTTGGCTGTGCAGTCAACCTGAACAGGTATGAAGGATGTAAACAAAGTTAAGGACTGACTGACTGACTGACATGAATAAATGTTTCAGAACCACATAGTAGTCGGTGTCCATGTATTGCATCATAATTCGCAGACACCACATTTGGTCGAATTACCAAGTAATGTGTGCTCAGGAGGGTGTTTCACAAAGACTAAGATTGACTTTAAGTTGGACTTAACTATAGCAGGCCATTCATGCCACTGGTTGCTCTTACCATTGGTCTCTCAATTATGGTCTTTAAATATTAATGAACTATCAAAAAAATGTAAATTCTGTAGATTTGTGACCATGATTTGTACGTCCCTTGAGAAACCCAATGCAAGGAATGGTTAGAGGAACTAGTGGCATGAACGGCCTGCCATATTCAATTCCAACTTAAAGACAATCTTAGTATATGTGAAACACTCCCCATGTCTCTCAAGAGGCAAACCCGTTGTTCCACTATATATTTCTCTGAACTCCAGCTTGCCTGGAGGGTGAGGGGAGTTTTAATATGATGAGAAATCCTTATGGCGGTACATGTAGGTTCAAGGCACAGTGCATTACACAAGACCTGTTGGTCATAAAAGTGAAGTCCACTGTTTAGTTGGTGGTTGAAAACACCTGCGGTCATTGTGGTCATTTGAACCCATACTCCCATAGCTTTCTGTTTTGTTTTGTTTCCTGTTCTTTTCTTACCCGAGCATAGTGTACCACCTACATCAGTGTGTTGGGCCACAATCAGAGACAATCTCTGAAGGCTTGACAATGGTTCGAGGTGACTGGGGTTGATCTAGCATGGCAATCTGGCCAAGTAAAGCTATATACAAAGCTAGACTGGAATCCTGCATCACCATGCCATCAAGCTACTTTCTTTAAGTTGCCATTTCATCTTGCATTGATTTTCCAGAGTGAATGTTCAATCCTCATGGTACAGTACAACTTCAACATCATTATTTTTCTTGTATTTGCTTTATTTCCTGACATGTAAAACCACATAAAGATAAATTTTCTTGCATCCTACATTACATTTGGTGTGTATAAATTTTTCCATTAGTAGCATTTGAATAAAGATAATCATTCACATCCATACAGGAATGAGGGCATTTTGAAGAGCCATCCTTTCCTGGAGACAACTTTTCTATGACATTCTTCAATACAATCATAAAAAAGATAATGAAAATGCTCACAAATTGTCACCTTTTCAGAACTCAACCCTTTCTTCAAAGTGTACGAATCACCAAACAAAAAATGTGTAAACACTGTGCTGCCAGAATGTATAAAATTAACCTAAAAAAACTTTACCTGGCATTCTATGGATTAGCAGTTCTACTCACGAGTCAGTTTTGGGATAATTGAGAGTGCAATAAAATTATAAGGCCAAATAACAAAAAAACATGTTTCTCGTCCAGACTTTACAAAAAGGAGGAGGCAGGGCATGACTATTTTGCATTCTTTTTCCAAGATGGCTGCCATGCTAGTTATAGCTTGTCAAGCCTATTTATTCACAGATATTGTGTTAAGTGAGTATACCAATGCAATGTACATGTATGACAAAACAAATGATTTGTATCCCTTTAGAAGCTACATGTATTAAAACAAAATGTGAAGCACATGCTTTATTTTCTTCTGGCATTTTTTCTTCTGAATAGTAAAAAAAATGGAGGCGGCTACCCAAAAGGAGGTGACGGGGATGATAACACTTCATTTTTTATATTTGGCCCAACATGTAACTTGCAATGTTTCTCTTTGGAAGTAATTTGAGCTCATATCTGTTTAACAGAATAGCAACATTGAACCTCTAACATACAAAACAAAATACTTTTTGGTGATTAGTACACTTATTAAATCATGTTTGATCATCTATTTGCTTACCTTAGCCAAGGCAATTGGAGGACTCTCCCTCTGGAGGGTGGTGGCAGCGGTCTCGAACTCTGGAGCCAATTTCTTACAATGGCCGCACCTGAATCAACACAAAACAAAAAAGAGTGACAGTGCAGAGTGATATAGTATAGTTCCAGTTCAGCTAATGGATCAGTAGGCGCCCTGGTCCTAGAATGAGGATCATCTGCATGAACGAGGATATCCTCATAAATGCAGATAAATTGTGTCCTTAAAAAATAATGATCGTACTATTTCTGCCGACGTTTTTTTTTTTTTTGCTCTGCAGGTGTAGGGTTCCCGATCTGCGTGCTGGCAATGCAAAAAAAAAAGGGTTCCCATGAAATAAAATACCCCCAGTTCACCGTCTTCTTTTCCAGACTGTCTGTCTTCCCAAGGATTTATCGTTCTTATGAACGTCTATGTGCTGTATAAGTGAGAAATGCATCATCGCGGAATCCGTTTTTCACATCACCAACGCACGGAGCGGTAGTACGGATCGTCCACGAATTTGCCCACGATCCTTATTTTTTAGGACGCGATCTGTCCCATTCACAAAGATATCCTTATTTATGCCGACTGTCTGATGATCGACCAAAGCAAAACTGAAGTGAAATCCACCGTCGGTGTGCACTTGTAATATTGTCCAGCGGTTTGCCATGAAACCTGTGAGAAAGTGTTTAGATTAGACAAATGTCTTCGTTTTTAGGAAAAATACTCCAAATTAGAAGTCTAGGCTACCAAAAAAAGAATAAAAATTGACACGAAACTTCACGATAACGTCTTTTAACGACTTTTATTTTTAAAATCATGCCTGTTAGCGTTATTTGAAAAATTGTGGATGATTTATTTAATCTTATAGTAAGGTATCTCCACGCCGAAATTACGGGTCCAAAATATTGTCACAGTTGTGAAAAATCGCCCAGACATTAGGGGAACTCAGCTCAGTTTTCACATAGCCTACGCCCCCACTCATATAATAAATATGTGGGACTAAGTAAGTAAGATAAATGGCAAGAGATCAAATAAAGTGTACTTACCACGGAGCAAAAAACTCCACTAATATCAGTGAATGGTCTCCAATGTTGTCTTTGAAGTCATCATCTGTAAAATCTATAACATCACTACCGTAAGCAACTCCAAAGAGGAGCGAAATAAGCAGAAGTGCATTCATTTTGAACGATGTGTCGGTCTTTTCCAGATCCTGTCTCCACAGTGCATCAGCAACTACAGAACGTCTAGAAAGATGGCGATCCACGTGTACTTAGCGTTGGCGGCCTCTGATTGGTCGAAAGCGGAGTGTCTGCTAGTAAAAAGTATACACGTGCATAAATTATGCAGTCGTATTCCTGATCTATATGATCAGAGGAGCATTTAAACTCATGTGGTAATTTCATTATCCAAAGATATACGTTTATTTCTCTGTGATTGACTGATTGTGTAAATTATTTTGTAAACAATCAAATAAGTCTGACAACTAGACACTTTGGCGATACTATCTGCACATGGGCAGTTTGTAACTTTGTACAAAACTGTAAAACCCACCGGATTCGACTGCTATAAATATGCCCCATATTATTATGCTGAATATTGTTCATGAACCAAAGTTATGCTATCATTATTCATTTATGAACTGGCGGTACATTATATGATGCAAGATGGAAGTATTCTTTTCAAGAGGGCAAACAGAAGGTATAAGTAAAGCACACCCATAAAATTTGGACGTCTCCATGAGTATTTTTTTTTGATATTTGCCACTTTTGTACAAATTAAGGCTGTCCATGGATTATTTCATCATGCAATTATATAGACCTGTGCTATCGATCGACAAAATGACCCGTTGTTCACGGGCATCTATCTAAAATGAGTGAATTTGCACGTCTTAGACCTATGTTTTTAGTAAATATTAGCTTCGAATAAAACCATACACGCCGTTGCCACGCCGCTTTATCTGCCACGCCCAACCCACTATAGACCCACTGAGATGGACAACCGCTTGGGGAATAGTAGCTATAGGCAGTGGCGGATTCAGGAGGGCACAGGGGGCACGTGCTCCCCCCCCCCCGTAAACAAAGGAGGAAGGGTGGAGGAGGAAAAAGAAAAAGGGAGAACAGGAGAAAAAGAAGAAGAAAATGAGGGAGGAGAGAACTAGGAGAGGAGAAAAAGGAGGGGGAAACAAAAAGAAAGGGAAAGAGAGAGAGGAGACGGAAAAGGCGGAAAAACGAAGAAAGGGGGAAGCGGAGGAGAGAAAAGGGCCCTAGAGGAGGATAAGAAGAAGGAGGGGGAGGAAGATGAGTGAAGGGACGAAACAAGGAGTTGAAAAATCATATTTTAAATATTGGCTATAGGGAGGCCTATTTAATGAGGGGGGGGGGGGAGGGCGTGGTCGCGTGGAGTGTTTTTCTTTTTTTTTGGGGGGGGGGGGGACTACAGCCCCATACCCCCTATGCGACCTCAATCAGGAAAAATGAGCCAGGAATAACAAAGTTCTGTTTGTTTAAAATAATGCTTGCATTTCCATAATTTGATTAAACGAGTTAAAGGTAAAGACCAGTAATATGGTCATGCGATTGCATTGTGAAAGAAACGTTGTGGAATCGATCAGAAAAGGTTGATCATCTAGCATCTAGCATCTGCAAGGTTCTGGAATCGTCAAAATGATAAGAAATTTGGCCCATTCTTCGTAAAGTTACAAGCACTATACACAGAAATATGTATATGGGACTACCCTATATCTCTCACAGACCATGAGAGAAACAAATTTTCCAAATATATGAATTAGTAGGCGGTTTCTCGGCAAATTTTTATTATCATGTATTAGTCAAAACATATTCTTTCACATGATTAATGAGAGCTTCCATTTCATTTTTTGAAATTGGGGCGTTTCCAATACTGGTCTTTACCTTTAAGTTCGTTTTCACTGGCTGCCTGCCGTAGAATCAAACAAAGTTGATAAAAGACAACTCCGTTTCGTTGACGATCAGCCATGAATTCGTCTTCTTTGTGCATGGCTGATCGTCAACAAAACGGATTTTAGTCTTTTGTCAACTCTGCTTGTTGCTACGGCAGGCAGCTAGTGAAAATGAACTCGTTTAATCAAATTATGGAAATGCAATCACATCTGTAAACAGGCAGAACTATTAGTCCTGGCTCAAATTTGAACTTTCTAGAAATCTTATTAATTCAGATCCCGCCCGCCAAATGACTTTTGGGTTTCCTCTCTTCAAATTGTTTTTATCGGAAATAGGCATCATATGAGTTGCACCAAATCAAAGAAGAGGATCTAAGCTTTACAATAATTATGTGTAATTTATTAATTATAATTGTGATTAAAACATCGATAATTCTCGTTTTCGTTTTTTGGGGGACGCACTGTATAGGTCTTGAAAGAGTGTTTGTTTCAATTGCATGTAGTTTAGACTTCTACCGACCTCAAAATAATAATAATAACTTTTACTTATATAGCGCTTTTCATAAAACTTTATATCAAAGCGCTTTACAATACGATTAAAACTAAACAGAGTAATGACAGGCAAGTGAACAAATTTAAAGTGAAATTATGAAACATAAGATAACAAGGTAAGGTAACAATTTAAGAACTAGGTTAAATATGCATTTTCCATTAGGTAGGTATTTAATTTTGATCTAAACAAAGTAATATCAGAAATGCAACGAATGGAGGCTGGAAGAGAATTCCACATTTTTCAAAATCTTGTATGCAAGCTTTCGTCCACTGTGTACTTCTGATTATAACTGAAGCGAAGATGAATAGCCTGAGTCCCTATAGGCTATATTTTGTTTTTAATATTAGTTAAAGTTTATACCTTTTTTAACCAGATGAATTTTTTTCACCTTTCTTGACCAGAATTTTGTTTCAGACTCAATAATTATGAGCAGCATCTCATTTGATGTTGTGTCATGTTTTGCTATATACAGCTTAAAAATGTTCAATCTGAGTGTTCGTTTGTGCTCTTTTTGTGCTTGTTATTTTGTTTGTAATCGCTTTTTTGTTGGCAGGGGGGGGGGGGGGAATCTGCAAATTTTAAGAAATATTATTATTAAGCTTACTTTGAATAATGTGTTAGATCAAAACATAATACACCCTTAATATTGAAAGTTGAACGTAAAATGTGTAAAACAATTTTATCTGTCTAAAGAATGATGTGTAAAGTATAACACTTCTGATTGGCTTTTGATTGATACTGAAATTACGAATGCGTTATAATAAATCATAAAACAATTGCCTGGGGATAAGCAATCAAACAGCACTTACGAACAAGCATAAGAAACACAACCACTTAACTACCGGCAACAACAAGAACAACAGATACAACACAACTATTTTCCCTGTCCTTTATTCATATATATATATATATATATTATTATTTTCAGGGGGGGGGGGTCCCTTGCCCTCTTCTTGAGGAGGGGGGGGGGGTAGGGTTGCATGATGTCAGTTTGTGATTATACGTCAGCTGTCCAACCATGGGTTTTGTGTTCATTGGCAATAAATGGAAGGGAAACAAAATTTGATACTTTATTTTCATCTTGAAAACCCAAAGTTTGTAGCACGCTTTAGTTGAAGAGTCTTTGGATCAGGTTTTTATTTATCATATGTTTAAGTAAATCCAATCCTGATTCTATGAAATGATTTGATTTGATTCGATTAGATTTGATTTGATTTCATTGACTCTTTCGACCCCCTTTCGGAGTATATTAGGCCTACAGTTTAAAAAAAAATTAAACAAAATTAAAAACAAAAAATATCAAGACGTACATGTACTATAAAATAAGAAAAACAATACTATTTGTTTATAAACTACAGTAGATAAACATTACAAACAATAAAAACATTTATTACAAGTTTTAAGTGTTTTAGGAAAGCTATAGACATTACAATAAGGGATACCATATGTGATTGATACTTTTTATTTCAATAGTTTTTTTTATTGATTCCAAACAATATAAATCAATATTAAAAATAAAATACAGTTGTTTTTTCATCTTGACATGAATTCAAAACATTTTCATTATATAGATTGTACGATTGATGAAAACAAAAATGAAATCAGTTGTAACATAAAACAAATAACCCCATCCAACCAAACAGACTACTACCCTCCCCCTTCCCCCCCCCCCCACCCCTCCCCCACCTTGCGACACACACGTCTGTAAAAAAAAAAAATTAACACCCACAGACTAAACTATAATATACATGTAAAAAATAATTATTTACAGGTCGAGCCGTTGAGGTGGCTTAATTACACTACCACTACATGATATTACTTCCTTTCATACACACTTGTTTGAGTTATTAGCTAAGTGAGAGAAAATGCTGCACAATTTTTCTGATTAGTTTTTTTTCTAGCGCAGCAGTGATGGGTGCATGCTTCTCTTTTTATATAAGTGCCCTCGTAAGTGAAGCCCCCCCCCCTTTCCACTTTGAGTTATTTTTTCGTCGCCCCCTGGTATTAACTGTAATTACTATTAAGTCTCATGGCAACTTACTTATTATTATTATTATTATTATTGGTTTCGTTTTTTCCAGAACTGAAATCTATTAGAATAGAATGCAATGTAGAGTCCCTTTTTATAGATCTACCCCTCATCACATACAAAATCTAAAAATCTAGATCGAGGTTAGAGCGCCACCTACAGTTGATTGGCCTCTTGCTTCAACGCTGTAATCAAAATGGTTGGTGAAAATAACCCCGAAATTATATCCTTATGATCAGAGTTATCATGGCCTTTGACGCATTTGATATTGAAACGAAAATAAAGCTATTTATTTTAGTTTCTTCTCATTTAAGCCCTTTTTTGCCATTATGTCATACTCGCATGATTTTTTTTATTAATGTGGAGATGTGTTGTCCGTAAAAGAAAGTTTCCATATTCAGTCCCACGTATAGGGATCGGAGGTTTGCGTTGTTGTATTTGCAAAGAATAAAGTTGTGTAGAGTATGCGGAGGCGATGTTTTCTTCTTCTTCTTCCAGTATAGTACAGTCCGCCGTTGGCGTATTATCGTACCTTGTGTTTGTCAAGTGCCGAGTGTACAGTGCAAGTAAAAGCCTAAACAAATTACTTGATAAGACATTAAGTGGAGTAACTAATTATGAAGTGTTAATAAGTTATAATACAGAGTCTAGGTCTAGATCTAGGTCTTCTTACCAAAGTAAATGCTGAACTGTCTGAAGTATGAATTGACATCGCAATTTGCATTTTGATTGTGACTTGTGATTGTTGTGCCATATTGATTTTTAAGATGCAAATTAAATTATAAACCATCCACTCCCATACCGAATAACAAAACTCATGATGAATTAATATAAAGTTACATATTGAAACCAGGTATGATTTACCTGATCAGTAGGAACACTGGTTTGAGAATGAGGGTCGTCCGCTTACGAAGACAATCCTTATTCTCAGACCAGCGCCCCTACTGCTGATGGCTAGACCTCTATCTGGAACTCCATCCGAAAAAACATGAATAGATCTAGAGTCTATAGATCTAGACTTCAAAGCGATGTGTTTTCACATTCATGAAGATGATCAATTCTATAATTTCTAATTTTCTACTCATGATCAAATTTGCAGGGTCGTGTCCGGACAAAGACGGTGAAGAAGGCTGCTAGGGTGATCATTGAGAAGTACTACACCCGCCTTACACTTGATTTCCACACAAACAAGAGAGTATGCGAGGAGATTGCCATCATCCCCAGTAAACGTCTACGAAACCAGATCGCTGGGTAGGTATTCAACTTAGTTTTATTGATGAATAGGAATAATGTCATCAAAAGGAAAATAGAATTAGAAAGAGAACATTCAAGCCGTCATTTTGATTCAAGCAGGATGAATAAATTGGGTTAGAAACATTGATGTTAGAATAGGGCAATTCCACGGTAACGGAAGGACACTCAGACAAGATTTTTGAACTTCAGGTTCATACTAAAAGAAATGTTTTATTAGTATGTATTAAACTATGGGGAACAAAATGTGTTTCAGTCAAGTGGAAAGCTTCATCAACTTCACAAAGTTTGGATAAACACTAATTAACTGGAAAAACCATGTCCATTTTTATGTCCTTCCGTTACCGAGATAATTAATATGCACATTCTTAAACTACTTAACTATAATGACAATTTTTTTGGGGAGAATTAAAGGCACTTATATAGGTATTATATCTGTACTGTTTCACATCTTATACTAATAAAACAGTTCTTTTAGTATGAACCTGAAGTTCAAAAATCTTGTCTGAGTGTCCTTCCGTTACCGTGGAATTGCCCAATAGTAAAACGGCTTTCTAAAAAAAGTATTAAACAGCAAGTTAAATCTGTTTTTACTTCTGAAAGGTATTTATTGATAATGATATTGATATTCTGGGTTTATAAAGTGCGTAATACAATGATGCATTTAAAAGTACAGCATCTGACCGGTAGGAATTGTGCACTCCACATTTTCCTGCAGATTCGTGACACATCTTATGAAGCGTATCCAGAAGGGTGCTGTCCGTGGTATCTCCATCAAGCTCCAAGAAGAGGAGCGTGAGAGGAGGGATAACTACGTTCCCGAGGTCTCCGCCCTGGAACAGGACATCATCGAGGTCGACCCTGACACCAAGGACATGCTCAAACTCCTGGTGAGTTCAAGTTGTATGGATAGGTTTTTCTGTCTCTCTCACTCTTGCCCCATAGGGTCCATACCATGGCTCAACACCACTGGAAAAAATTGATATCAAATGTTTCTTCTTTTGATCATTTTTGTTTTTGGTCAAGATAAAAAACAAAAAGGCACACAGGTCTGTATTCTTTTAAAATTTAAACCTGATGCTGGGTTTAGGCTTTACAAGGAAGATTCTGAGGGCTATTTTTTCCTGTTGTTAAACATGATTTTAGACCCAGCGTCACATTTGTGTTTTTCATTGTTAGAACTTCTTGATTCACTTTGGTTGATTGTTGCAAAAACTCCTCCAATATAACTTTTTGCTCTGTAACTTGCTATGCCTTTAACTCCTCCTCTCTTTGACTTCTTTGAGATTTCATAATGTCTTTCCGTCTCTCTTTGAGTGTCTCATCTTGAACCTTTCTCTGCCCTCGTATCTTCTGTTTGTACTCCTTGTCTTCCAGTTGCAGCCATTGTTGGAGTTGCTATTTTGTAACAAAAATGAAGTTGTGTGTACACTCCATTTCGCATATAATTCATAGATGGCATCAATCGTTGTGGGATTTTCTTAGAATAATAATTTATAAATGGAGAGTTCTCAAAAAGATGCCATTGATAAGGAAATCTAGGCTTTGTTAATTGAAAAAAATCCTGTTTAATATGTAGATCATTACATACATTTCAGAAATTAAAGTGGCCCAGTCTGTAAATCTGTAGGTTTCTAAACAGGATCTTGCTTTCGTGTGGTGTTGCCTAACCTAATATCCCTCTTTACATGGTTGAAACTTTCGTTATGAATGCATTACAGGTGAAGTCCTGGCAGAGTAGACGGGGCATTGCAGGAGGGGTGTTGGTGATACCCTCCTCCCCTCCTCCCCCCCCCCCTCCCCCCATTAACATTATCTGTTTGCAAATTTTAAATCTTATAGCCAAATCCCATGACTTTTTTTAAATGCGTGCGTGTGTGTGGGCGTCAACAAATACAAGTCTGTGGTCCTTACCTTTTTGAGCAAAACGCTTTTTGAAAATTAAAATTAACTTTTCATCAAATTTGTTCACACAACCTCCCCACTCCTTTTGAAAATGGTAGTGACAAACCCATTCATAGATGCCCCAAGAACAACAAAGTTCAAACAAAGTAATAAATGTGGCAAACACTGGTTAATCTGTAACACTTGATCAAGGTCATTTTCTTTTTATCTTCATCTTTTTCCATTTTTGTAGGATTTCAACATCACCAACCTCCAAGTCACCGAGCCAGCAGCCCCTGGAATGGCCTTCCGTGGTCCTCGCCTCTAAGCTACTTCTCACAAACAATCTTCAAGTACTCAAACTTCAGTCATCTCAGATATATGATCTTGGAGTTGTCTGTATAACAGCAATCCAGCACAATGAAGCTCCCATCCCAGCACACCCGATACCAAGCGATAAAGCGTCAAACTCACTTCGCCACGGGTAGTTTCCACCTTGTCACCGTCATCTTAGAGGTGTTGTGAACAAGTGAAGAACTTTGTGATCTATAATCTACCGTGGCATCCACATGGAATTCTCAAATAGAATAAAGTGACACAGTTCAACCCAGCTGTAAACACATGCTGTCATGTTTACTTATTTTGTGTTTTGGTCAGAGTTGTTTTGTCTGGAAAGAGATAACTTGGTATTGTATGGATGAATGGAGTGAATAGTTTAAATAATGACAAGAGATTCATATTCATTGATTGATGCAGTAATTATTATTAAAGCCTCTCAAGTGTTGGGGGCCCACAAAGTATCAACAACATTTGATAACAAGATATCACTTAAATGTTATAATAATGTGAAAGAGGATGCTATTTAACACACAATTTTGCAAGGATTTGATGATGATTCACAACATTTGTATGGCGCCATTTATCTGTTTAAAAAAACATTCAAAGGATTTTCAAAATGAATGTCTTTCAAGCTGAATATTGATAAAAAAACACAGAATTAAGGTTTTGTGTTGTTCGTAGGGAACCTACTCTTTGTATTCTTTCATCAATATTCGTCTTCAAACAAATTTATCTTGAGAATCATTGCAGAATTCATTGTTCAATGTCATCTTCTTTCACTTCATTGTACAATTGAAGTGAAGTTTTGCCGTCAAATTTTTGGGGCTCCCAACACTTTAGAGAGGCTTTAATAACAAGACCACTTCATATACTGGAGAATGAGAATATATTCTTGGGAGAGAAGTGTCAACTTTATGTCTTGATGAATGAATCTTTATTTCGAAACGATCATTTCACCTACTGCGGTAACACATTTGATATTGATGGAAGGGATACTATCTGGCTCATACATGTATACATCGCTCAACAGACATATAATTTGCATTATCCCTGTGAGACCAGATAATATCTGAAAGAGCAGACATGTTTTAGAGAGAGAGGGAGGGGGGGGGGAATGCAGAGCAGAAGAAATTGTGAGAGAGAGGAATGTACAAGTCTTTTTCATAATGGAAGAGAGGGAGTGTAGGAAATTAAGGATGGAGTGAGAAGTGAGAACTGATCAATATAAATGTGACAAAGTTTTGAAATTACTCCCATACCTGATATCAACGGTTTTCAGAGTTATTGCATTCTACAATTTCATTTTTGAAAAAAAAAAAAAAAAAAAAAGCACACTCGACTTGGATAAGTTTTCTTGATTTTCGTTCTCCCTTCATTTCTCTCGAGATGAATTACATGTATTATCATTTATGACCATGTCCAATTGCCAAGGGGGAGCTTTTATGAAAAATTGCTTTGTTGCTTATAGCTTTCACTTCCTGAATTCCATATTTGAACCCTATAAACCAAAACTATACCTAACCCTAAACCTACTGTAATCTTTTATGGCAACCCTGACCCTTGCTATACACTTATGTTTTTACAAAACGCTTACAGAAATTGTCGCTCACTAGAGCAAAAGTTGGAGCATCAAAGAGAGTGTTGAGATCATATGAAAATGAATGTGAGCTTTCCTCATTATTTCATGTGGAGGAATGTCAGTACATCGATCAATGTCATTTGTTCTTTCTTTGTTCGAGTGGTTGACAACTTCTGTAAAGATCAGTCAATGCTGGTTGAGAGCCAGTCTACTATATTATCGGTAGACTGGTTGGGGTTGTCTAATGCCCATGTCTAATATCCATTTTGGGGGGCAGCAAAAAAAAAATAAAATAAAATTAGTGCTCAGCTACCATGACAGTGCACGGTACCAATAAAAATATCGAGTGAATAAACCATACATTAGTAGTTTTAACGGGAGCTTGCGGCGCATGTGGAAAATTAATGCGAGAACCCCCTCAACACCCACCCCCAAAACGCCACTAATTTGTTTCCTTCAAGAACTGCTCCCAATGCCCCGACATCTACATATTTCATATAGACACTTTTCATAAAATGCATATACTTCCCCACCCCACACATCCCTAAGCTACAAAATCCTGGGGCCAGTTTATTGAATGTCAAAATTAATCTTTTACAAAACTACTCAGAGAGGCCATGATTGCACCAGGGACTCACAACTCTCTGGTTGCACCACTGCCCCGAAATGCCATGCAACCCTCAATAACTTAGGCCCCCAAGTAAAGGATTGAGGATATCAATAAATATTTTTATTATTAAAAACGAATTCTTAACTTTATTTGTATAATTATATAGAAAGTTATATATATTTGTTTAAAATAAGTAGAACCATGCAGGTACTTATGTTGACAAGTTTTGTTTTTATTATAGGAGAGCACATATTATCTGCGTACGCGCGCACGTACGTACGTACGTTCATATGATTATTATTCATTGTGAAAATATTATCGGCTAACTTCAGTTTGCGGCGCGGCATGTGAGCGATTTCTATTTTCTGTTATGTCTCAATCTTCGAGAAAGGAATAAAAATGCCCGAAGTCAAGTGTCATTATGAGGTGTTAGGTGTTCCTCGGGATGTTGAGGACGATGTTTTAAAAAAGGCGTACCGGAAAATGGCCCTAAAATGGCATCCCGGTGAGTATGCTCTCAGTTTTCTGGAATCATGCTGTGACTGTAGTCCCACACCTTAAGCTTCTCGTACCTAGTTTATCTGTAAATATGAATTCACTAAGATTTATTTTTGTAAAACGTAAGACTGAAGGCTTGTTCTATTAATGGTTTAACTTGCCACCTCTTAAAGTAATCAACCTTTTAACAGTAGGGGTGGTGATCCGAGAGTGAGGATCATCCACATAAACGAGGATATCCTCGTAAACGCGGTAAAAAAAAATGAAATCATGTCCTAAAATAATAAGGATTCTCTGCGAAAATAAGCCGAGGCTCCATATGCTTTCAATGATAGCCCTTTTTATTCTTCTAATCTTATATGTATTTATTAAATGTAGTCACGCGGCGGGGCTGTTCTATTTACAATAGGATGCTGGTTCGAGAACATGGAACGTCGGCACATTAAAATGAGGGTCGTCTTGGTAAACGCGGACAGACGCATCTTAAAAAATAAGGATCGTCCGCATTTTCGCCGACAATTCTTATTTCTGGTCCTCGTGTTGGTGATGCGAAAAACAGATTTCGAAATTATGCGCTCGTTGATGCATGTCACACCTACTTTGTACAGAGGCTTGCACGTTCCTATTAGGAACAATAATCCTAGGGAAGATGCTAGACGGACAACCCATATGAAAGTAGACGGTGAACTGGGGGTATTTGAACTGATTTCACATTGCCAATTTAATGCTGACTTTACAATAGTGATTAGTTTTGTGTACTAAGGGCACGCAGGGACTCCTAGCAGGCACCTTTTTACACTAATTGCTATTGATGTAGAGTAAGAACTTAGAAGAAAAAGAAGAACAACAAGAAGAAGATGTAGAAGAAGAAGATGGAGGAGGAGGGAAAAAATGATAAGTAGATGATCAATGATGAAGAGGGAAAATAGGGAAGGAGAAAAATGAGGAGAAAGAGGAGGAACTACAAATCAATTGATTCATCTTATTTATTTTATTTGTTGCCTTTTTTTATGGAACACCCCCTGAAGTCTTGTCTGAACAGGAGAGAGAAATCAAAGTGGGAGAACAAATGGAGAGTTGGGAAGATTTTTAAAAATGTTTCAACCACGCGTCATGCCAAAAAGTGCATATTAGGCAAGGTTGAAATTGAGAGTCTCTGCACTCTTATGAGTCTTATCCTCTTTAATTTGAATATTTACCTCCTTTGCTAATGTTATAATAGCAAACAAAAAGTTTACAGGGTAATTCTTTAATCGGTAATCAAATCGTTTGTTGTGCCATTCATGATTTTTGTATATGCGTGGGACAAACTAGCTTGGACTTGCCAAGGTTTAAATTTAACTTATACATGTACTTTTTTTTTTTAATTCAGACAAAAATCCAGATAAGGTAGAGGAATGTACCAAATACTTTGCTCAGATCCAGACAGCTTATGGCGTGTTATCGGACAAACAGGAGAGGGCTTGGTATGACAAGCACAGGGAAGCCATACTCAAAGGAGGTAAGCTTGTACTTCTGATGAAGCTTCATGTTCTTTATGTGATTGTTTTAAGCTTCAACTTAAGTATTTTTTTAAAATTTCACACGACTCTCACTGAATGTATGTATCAGGTTCCATTCAGAATTGCAAAAGATGAGAAAAAATTTCTGACTTAAAAAAAATTGCTCTGTATTTTTATGTGTTTGAGAAAGGTTTACAACTACAACGCCATCCAGTAATTCATCATCATTTAATGGCAAAACCAGAGCCAATAGTACTTCACTTGCATGCCTGGATAAAGTTGAGCACTGTTTGCTATAACAAAAATCTCTTCTAGAAATGAGTAAAAGTATGTAAAATTGTTTTTTTATAATTTTTTTTAAATAATTTTTTGTACCAGGGTTCGGGAAAGACTATGAAGATAATTTTATGGATGTTATGCAGTACATGACACCAACAGCATACACAGGATTTGGAGATGATGAGAAGGTGAGTGAAATCAAAACTTAATCTAAAGAATTTAAGATGATTTTTATTTTGTATAGTTTTTTCGTTTGGTGCTGCTTAGTAAACATTTGTTTCTGATATTGTAATTTTCTAGTTAATGCATTTTACATCCTTGCAATTCTGGCTGTGCAAGTTTGCCAAAATATTCTAGTTGCTGTAAAGATTAGAAAGATCTTTCTAAATACTTGAATATATTGAGAAGGTTTGGAAAGTCATATTTTGCTGACATTTTTGTTTTTATTGAGAAATGTCACATTCCTCTATAGTGATGGATTTAAATGATTATATTAATTTAAATTAAAAAAAAGTGTTTTCCTGTACTTCTGAAAATAATTATGTACACTGAATGTAATACAGGATGCAAGAAAATGTATCTTATGTTGTTGTACATGTCAGGAAGTACAGCAAATACAAGAAATAAATAATGATGTTGAAAGTTGTACTGTACCTGTACCATGAGCATTGTAAATTCACTCTGCAAAGTAAGAGCAGGATGAAATAGCAACTTAAAGCTACGATGGCATGGTGATGCAGGATTCCAGTCTAGCTTTGTATATAACTTTACTTGGCCAGATATGATGCTAGATTAACCCCAGTCACCTGGAACCATTGTCAAGCCTTCAGAGATTGTCTCTGATTGTGGCCCAACACACTGATGTAGGTGGTACACTATGCTTGGGTAAGAAAAGAAGAAAAAACGGGGGAAAAAACAACTTAAAGCTACAGGTTCAAATGGGGAAAAAAAAATCATTATCATTAGTAATGAATACATTTTCTTGTCGCTTTCCTCTCTAACTATGCAGGGTTATTACAGTGTATACAGAGATGTGTTTGCTAAGATTGCAGAGGAAGATATTCGCTATATGGAAGACGAGGACTCGATCACTGGCATCCCGGGCTTTGGAGAGTCACAGAGCTCATATGAAGAGGTAATGCTTGCCTTGTTACCAGCAAGCTTTTCGGCACAAGCTTGTTTACCCTTTGTCAATATGCCATATATTCATGTTGTTATCAAATTTAATGCATTAGTCTTTGTTAAATTCCTCATTACCAATTATTTTTAGTACATTACTTTGTTCATGTTATGAGTGGTTTAGTTTGTTGCAGAAGTCTCCTGCTACAAAATAAGGGAATCACACCAACATAATTTGCAAATGGTTCTCAAAAGTGGTTTACAGTTTGCCTTTTCATTGTTTGATTCAGAGTGCCTTGAGACGCCAGTGGAGTTGAAATATTTACATTATACCCGTATATGAGGCTGATAATAATTAATCACAAATAGCATGTTACATTTTGATAAACCTTTGTTAAAATAAATCAATCTCTGTACTTGATGTGTATTTTGTCTTACGTTTACATGTATCTCTTGACATCTTACCTCTTTCCAAAGGTTGTGCATGTATTTTATGCATACTGGCAGAGCTACCGTACCTCCAGGTCGTATGTATGGGTGGAGGAGTTTGACACGCGCGAGGCACCCAACAGACGAGTAGCTCGACTCATTGAAAAAGAGAACAAGAAGAAGAGAGAAGCCGCCAAGAAGGAATGGAACCAACAAGTTCAGGTAAATACTTGGAATGTTGTTGGATTTCAGATTAAAATTTTCATCCAGAAAGTTGCCTAGCACTAAGATTATTAAGAGTAAATGATTTCTTTCTTCAATGGGTGTTACTGTTTGGCTTATCTTGTTAAAGTAACAAGAAAAGTATTACCAGTGGGTGCAGTGGGGGGAGGACGGGGTGGGGGGGGGGCCTGGCTTAGGAAGTTTGAGCAGCCCACCATCTTAATTCAAACAGAGTGATGCGTATGCATGAACCTCCAAACAACAGGCACTCTGCTGATTTTGATATGTAGAGATAAGTCCCCTTTCAAGTTCCTAATCTTGTCAACTTTTAATGTCTACCTCTACTACTGGTATATATATTTGCCTACCCTGAAACAATTAAAGCTTAATTTCTATCTTTCCTCATTTGAACACTGTTTGTTCGTACTCATCTTATCTCATTCCTGTAGCTTCTGGTATCATACGCAAAGAAGAAGGACAAGAGAGTTCAAGTACATCGGGTGAGTATTAGTGTGGATATTGTAAAACCAAAATTTTAGAAACCTTCAAATTTTCCAAGAGGTCAACACAATTACAATTAACATTTTCTTACGTACTCTCCTCTTATGCTTCTTTCTGTTCATTATGATAAAGAGCTTTGGTGGAGGAAGCATTCAAGTGATTGTTTTTTTAAAAATAAATATATTCATTTATTCATTTTTTTTAATTTTATTTATTCTATTTATTACTATTATTATTATTGTATTGTTATTATTATTATTATTATTATTATTTTTATTTTTTTATTTTATTTATTTATTTATTTTTTTTTTTTTGGGGGGGGGGAGAAATTGATCAGTCCTTTAAACAATAAATGGCAATCATTGAAACTATTGAATGTTTTCCAGCATGTTGACATGTTTCAACCACAAAGTTTGGCTTTTTAAAATGTTAGAATGGCACCTTTACCTGTCAAATACTAAGTTGGGCTTGAAAGTGCATCTTTTATTGAAATAGGTTCTCATTCAGCATGTTGAACATGTTTTTACTATAAAAAAACAGCCAAACTGATATGAAGATTAATGATTTTAGATAATTATAAATGCTTGTACTTTTCTAGGAAATTAGAATAAATGTGAACCGTTTTATTTCTTTTTTGGATGTTGTATCAAACTTATGATAATAATTGTTAAGATTTATCCAGCTTTGATAATAAGTTTCAATGCAATGATTATTTTTCATCAGAAATTGATGGAAGAGAAAGCTGCAGAAAAGAAGAAATTAGAAGCAGAGAGGAGAGAAAGAGAAAGAAAAGAAAGAGCAAGGTAACTATAAAAATAGAAGTCATTATTTTGTCAATACCATTATAAGAATTAAATCAAAGGAAACACCTGTTACATGTTGTCTTTTTCAGGAAAGTTAATTCCCATTGAGAGGTGGTCTTGATTGAAAGAGGTTTTTTTTTGTAATTCTTGATTGAAACGAAGGAAAAAAATCTGGAAAATGATGCTTCACTTTCTATGTCTTACAGCACACAAATAAAGATTACATTATACAAATGTTAGACCTTAGTTGCATTCAGATAATTAAAAAAAACACCTTTTTGTTGAGAGCCATACTGTACTATAAGTACTACCACAAAATCCTATGTAGTGCCATCTCAGGTAAGCTGTATCAGTAATTGTCACGTAACTTGCCGCTTCCGTAGCTGCGCTGTTGGTTCTCTCATAGAGACCTCTGTCTGCGAAGTGGAAATCAGGTATTTGGTTACGCACTGTTGGCATGTTGACCATGAGATGGCGCTGTGCAATAAACAGTACGCTAGGGCAAACAGTTCATCAGTTCAGTATCACTTTAAAGATAAGCATGTGAAATGCTAACTGTGCTGCTCAGTGAGGATTCTTGTGTTTGCTTGATTACAGGGAGCATGCAGAGCTAGCTGAGCAGGGTCAAAAGGTCAAAGAAGAGATGGAAGCCGAGCTCAAGGCCATGGAAGCTACCTTTAACAAAGAGTATGGAATAGACAGTGATAATATGGATTCAGGTGAGTTGTAGTAGTAGCAGTAGTAGTATTAGTAGTAGTAGAAGTAGTAATAGTAGTAGAAGTAGTAGCAGTAGTGTAAGGCTAAGCTTCCACAAGGCCCATGCCCCACAATAGTTCTCCAGGTAGGCATTGCTGACTACAGTGAAACTGGACCGCCTATGTAGGAATGTCACCCATCTTTGAAAAGATCGCTTTTAAATTGTTTTCTTAAATGTTGTTTTCCTTTGAAACCTGTATACAAAGTCCACCTGTAAAGGGGCCATGACATTGTTCTGCCAACAGTTGCTTCAGGCTTAATTCTATCAAAGATATAGGATTAGAGTTGTGATTGGGTTTTGGGTTAGTTTAAGGGTTAGGTTTAATGTTACGTGAAGTGTTTGGTCCAGGTTTGAAGTAAGAAACTCACCTAGTGTAGGGAATTTCCAGTTTTTAAGGTTAAGGTACTTGGAGGTACAGCAAAAAAAAATTAAATTAAATACAAAAAAAAAAAAAAAATTGTATTTTGTAATTCACAATGTAATTTTGTTGCGTTTCTTTTAGACTCCCAGGCAGACAGCCTTGAAGATGAATTGGATGACTTGTTCTGTGTTGCCTGTAACAAGAGTTTCAAGAGCCCCAAAGCGTGAGTACATGTATATATTGAGCTCTTTCTGTCTGTCTGTCTGTCTGTCTCTCTTTCTGTCTGTCTTTCTCTGTTCGTCTGTCTCAGTTTGTTTATCTCTCTCTATGTCTCTCTGTTTCTCTCTCTGTCTTCCTCTCTGTCCGTCTGTTTCTCTCTCTGTCTCTCTCTGTCTCTCTCTGTATCTCCTTCTTCTCATCTCCCTTCTTTTCCTTAACTCTATGACTCTGTGTTCCTGTCTTTCTCATTGTCTATTCCCATTCCCCCTCTGCTCTTTCCCCTCTCCTATCTTGTCTGTTATATAAAAGTTTATCTCTCCCCTTTCTCGTTCATCTTCTTTTTTTCAATTATGCAAGTCCCCTATGAATGCCTTCAAAGAACCAAAATCAAAAGAGATAAAATATCCTGGCTGAGAAAACTGATATGACATGATTTTTTCAGGCCCATACGAATGGTACAGGCATTTTTTTATATTCTTATTTATATATAAATATATTTATTTTTAGAGGTTAGCCAGTGGAGAATAGAGATCCCAAATCATACACATGGAAAGAATTTCCTGACAAAACGTAATTTGTGGAAACATTGTACAACAAAATGTGTTTGAATTTTGTGTTTCTGTACTAGATTTTTTTTTTTTAGAAAGTGACTCTCGTGTCATTGGCTCATGGCAGTCGCATATCAAAAACTTAAGTTTCCATTTTATTTTCTTATCCTTTAGAGAGAAATTCTTATGTCGGATTCTAGTTTTTTTCACCATGTTCATTCCAATATTCCAAAGAAGCTGTTAAGAATGTCTTTTTTTTTTCTTCTTCAGGTTTGCAAATCACGAAAATTCAAAGAAACATAAAGAGAATATAATATTCCTGAAAGCCCAAATGGAGGCAGAGGAGGAAGAGTTTGCTGGGGAGGAGGAGAGCCAAGAGGAAGATTATGATCTGGAGGAGGGAGATGGGGAGGAGAAGGAGGAGAGCGAAGATGATGAGGAAAGGGAGGTGAAAGATGAAGAGGTAGACGATGAAGATCTTGATGAAATGGAGATGGAAGAGCAAGCCAAGGTGAATGGAGCAGAACCACAAAGAAAAAAGTGAGTAAAAATCTAGGCTTGCACAATATTTTAGATTAACGTCTTGCCAAAGGAAATTAATGCTGCACCTTTTTAAATACAAATATTGAGATTTAAATTAGTTTTGTGCACATCCACAAACTGAGGATGCAAGCATCCTAAGATGAGGACGATAGGTAAAACCAGCACAGATGAGATGGGTAAGGTGTGTGAATCATTATTATGTAAATTACATAAATAATGAAAAGTTATGTTGCTTCGTTACCGTCTCTTTTAGAAATCTAGATGAGTATATGTACTGTTTTTTTCTTATCATTAATATATTAATGACTGTTTTCTTCCACTACCAGACTCTCCAAGAAGCAAAAGAAAAAGAAGAGACAGCAGGCAAAACTAGACGAGTCAGAAAACATTGAGGAGGAAGAAGAAGTAATAGACGCTGTACAACCCAGTGATGAAGAAGATGATGATTTTCCTGTTAAAACAAAGTAAGGTGGCTAACAAAAACAAGTTTTGTGCACTCACCATTTCTAAGGGTACTTTCAATATTCTTGTGGTAGTACATGTGATCTACATAGTATCTTTAGAATTTAGTGTAAATTCTGGTAAGAGCCTATTAAAGGAAAAAGAAACTACTATATTTGCTATTCTCAATTAAGACAAGATTAAGAGTATGGCATTGCCAGTTGAATGTAAGCTTCCTGATTAATTAAACGTAAAATTTTCTGAGGAATGTGTTTCCTTTTACAACGCCATATAACATTTGTTAGGTTTGTGGTTTCACCATGTTAGTAGTCCTTGAAGGGACTGTTGGGTTTGAAAGAGGATAGAAAGTAAAAGGAGAAGGAGCGAGAAGTATTCTTTCATGCATTGTCCTATTAAGGACTACTTGAGATTGTTGGAGGAGAAGTAGAGAAATCACTACCAGGTTCCCATTTCTCTCCTGGACATGGAGTGGCAAATGTTGATTAATGCCTTGCCAGAAGACATTAGTGCCATGTCGGGGATCAAACCTACAACCTTTAAGGATCAAACCTACGACCTTTGAATTTCAAGTCAAGTGCTTAAACATCCCAACCATGACACCTCTACTTCTTCCCGCTGTCTTACAGGTTGTCCAAGAAGCAAAAGAAGAAGAGGAGACAGCAGATGAAGGCTGATGAAGATCAAGAACCAGACCCGCTGAAGGATCTAAATAATCAACATGGTGATGGAGAATTGGAGGAAGAGGACTTCACAAAAATAAAGTAAGGATGGTCAAAATGATCATGCATGATAGTATGGAAATATGTAAATAAACAAGAGCATAAGGGTACCGTTGTTGTTTGTTGCATGGAATTGTATTGCATTCCTACAAAAGAGTTCCTCCAAATTCAGATTTACATTTTGCTACTTAAGGAATAAGCTGCTAGAAATTGCAAACTTTGATGGATATTGATGATAGGAGAACACTAAAAATCTAAAAAAATAGCTGAAAATTTATGTGAGGCCTTGTAGAAATGAAAATAGGAAACTGAGCTACTGCTGTAACGATCGTAAATTATTTGCAACATTGCCAGGCTTTTGTCAATTGACATACATGTTTAACATACACGTAATTGGTAATTTATCCTGACTTTCATTAGACAGATCTTAATTTACTCTTGTAAATGATGATAATAATCATATTTGAATCTGTAATTAATCTGCTAATGCGTAATAGGGCTGTAATAGTTCACTATCGTTTTTCAACAGGTTGTCTAAGAAGCAGAAAAAGAGGAGAAAACAACAAAGACAGATGGCAGGAAATGAGGAGGAGGAGGAAGAAGAAGAAGTGGAAGATCTCTTATCAAAATTAGAGACAGAGTAAGCTTGCTATTTTTTATCCAACTATTTACAGCTTATTGGAAAGAATCTTGAGGGCTATATGAGCTTTATACAAGAATCCAGTATTACTATTGTTATTATTATCATTATCATTATTATTATTATTTGATTTGATTTGATTTGATTTGATTTGATTTGATTTGATTAGATTTTATTTATTTTTCCACTCAAATATCCTAAAATTAAAATGACATATATAAACCATTCAGTATGATAGAACAAATGAATTATAAAAGTAACAAAATACTGATAAGTATGTATGTAAGTATGTATCTTTCGTATATGTCAATTCTGTTCTGATTTCCTTTTGTAGGACTACAAAACCAGTCCCAGATGATACAAGACCTGAATGTAAAGATGAAGAGCTGAGTTTATCAGCTGATCTCCAGGAGAGGTTGACCTTAGAAGATCAAGACGAGGTGTCCAGTAAACATCAAACACCCAGGTAGGCAAACTTCTCAATGTCTTTATAGTAATATTAAGAGGGAGGTGCAATGGCTCAGTGGTAGAGCAGTGGTCTTGTAACTGGGAGGACCCGGGTTCAAAAATTAAGTCGATGTGCTAGTACCCTTTGGTAAGGCATTAATTCTCATTGCCAAGACCCTCGAAGAGGATTTAAGGCCGTCAGTCCCATGGTTGCTTATTTACAAGCATGCTTTCTTAGTAGTAAGGTAAAACACACAAAATTTTACAAGGGATTGCTACGACTTGAAGCTTAGTTCATGTGGCAATCCTTCTTTATGATTATTTGATGTAAATATTTAAAATTACCCATTTACTAGTGAAATGTGATACAATATATTTATTTTCTTTGCCTGGGAATTTCAAGAATAGAGTCATAAAACCTGTTTCATGAAGGCATCTTTAGTCTAAGTTCATTGATGTCCCACTTAATTATGATGATGTATTATTTCTATGGTTTGTTTGTTGGCAAAGTAAATCTGGAAAAAGACCATGAACAGAAATCAATCAATCAATCCAAACGAGCAACAACAACAAAAAAATTTAAAAAATTGTATTGTGACATCACATAGCCTATTCAAGATTATGTGCCATAAACATGTCACTTTAAATAAATTTGTATATATTTTGCTTGTACACAGTGTATCAAGACTTGCATATGTATGAAAACCATATGCTTGCTATCAAAGCTTTCAAAATAATTGGCTTAAGTCTGCTTAAGCAAATCACCCTCTGTCTTTAATAGACTGAAGGTGACATTCTTAGCCAAAAGATTTAAAGATGAAGTTGAGTTCTGGTCATGCGATTGCATTGTGAAAGAAACGGTGTGGAACCGACCAGAAAAGGTTGATCATCTAGCATATAAGAATTTGTGTGTATTGCAAGGTTCTGGAATCATCAAAATGATAAGAAATGTGGCCAAGTCTTGGTAAAGTTACAAACACTTGCACAGAAAGATGTATATGGGACTACACGAACACGTGGCGTAAAAAGCCGGCCCCCGATTTTTACGATGTTACGTGCATATTTAGAATATGAAGGCATTTGAAGAGCCAAGCTTTACAGGGAACATGTCTTAACTGATGTTCTTCCACACTTGCATAATAAGAATGAGTAATGCTCACAAATTATTTTTCACATCTTCCCAGAACTCAACCTTCTCTTTAAGTGAACAGAGAAGTTAGCAAAGTACACTCTGTAAGCCGAAAATGTAATGTAATGTGTTCAGTGAAATCCCATTAGAATATGTGTTCTAAATCAAAATTGCATTTTAAGTAAATGTCCATGAATTTAGACCAATGATGATTCATGAAGTAGATGCCTGGCTTCAACAGTTTCTGAACATTGATGTGTCATTTTTCCCACACTCTCATTTTTTCTATTACCCATCACTTAATAATCATTTGATTTTATATTCATTTCAGCAGTAATGTCAAAGTGAAAACAAAAGGTGGAGATGTACCATCAAGTTCCCAGGTAAGACATTTGTAAAGTTAACTAATCATCTAAAAACACTTTGCTCCTTTTGTGGGGATTCCATTGTCACTATATTATACTCAATATATGAGCTTCACATATTACTTCTTTAAACAGTTGTACAAGTACTTTCACTTTACATAAGAGCGACTTGCAAGTAGACAATTCAACGCACTCTCCTAGTACCTGTACAGAACTAAAGTCCAACGTGGGTTCCATGCGTCCGACTTTGGTTCTATTTTAGGACATCCCTTAGTTTCTTCCTAGTCATTATCGATTAGCCCATATATTGCAGAGTACAAGTTCTTATGCCTCCGTTACGAAGTAGCCCGAGGCATTATGTTTTTGGGTTGTCCGTCCGTACTTACATACGTCTGTACGTACGTACGTCCCGTTCTCGTGATCGCGTTATCTGAAGAACCGATTGATGGATTCCTGCCAAACTTTGGTCATGTATGTATCTTGCAAAGCCAAAAACTGTATAGATTTTGGGTTCACAAGGTTAAAGGTCAAAGGTCACAGGACTCATTTTGTATGCAAAAACGGCTCGAGATCACGTTATCTAAAGAACTGATGGATGGATTCCTGCTAAACTTTTGTCATGTATGTATCTTGCAGAGCCAATGAACTGATTAGATTTTGGGGTCACGAGGTCAAAGGTCAAAGGTCACAGGGCTCATTATGTATGCACAAACAGCTCGTGATCGCGTTATCTCAAGAAACGATCGTTTCCTGCCAAACTTAGGTCATGTATGTTACTTGCAGAGCCAATGAACTGATTAGATTTTGGGGTCACGAGGTTAAAGGTCAAAGGTCACAGGGCTCATTTTGTATGCAAAAACAGCTCGTGATCGCGTTATCTGAAGAACCGATGGATGGATTCCTGCCAAACTTTGGTCATGTATGTATTGCAGAGCCAATGAACTGATTAGATTTTGGGGTCACGAGGTCAAAGGTCACAGGGCTCATTATGTATGCAAAAACAGCTCGTGATTGCGTTATCTGAAGAACAGATTGATGGATTCCTGCCAAACTTGGATCATTTATGTATTAAGGCTGCGACGGGTAGTCGAATGCTCGAGTACCCGCACGGTTGACAACTACTCGGGTACGATTTCTTGTACCCGAATATTCGGCTGCAAAAAAAAAAAAATGTCCAGGCCAGCGCTTACCCGTGCCAGGGAGAGCGGCGTCCGCTGGCATGGTACCGTCGGTAAAAATGTTTCCCAACTCAAGCACTGTCAAACTCACCTTTCAGAAACTGGGACCAAATGTCCAGATTTCTGTTTGGACTTGGAGGAAAATGGATTATTCTGCCATCTTTGGTTTTTAAAACAGCATTGTTTACTGTTATTATTTTAATTAAATTGGCGCCTTCAACTGGAACTCAAAGTAAAGTTGCATGCGTTTTCAGCGAGGGACATGAGAAACTGCCGAGTGGTATGGTAGTGGCAAAAAAGAAAAAAAATCCAAAAATCCAAAAATCCAAAAATCCAAAAATCCAAAAATTCAAAAAAATTCAAAAAAATTCAAAAAATTCAAAAAAATTCAAAAAAATTATAAAAAAACATGGCGTCCGAATATTCGAGTATTCGCCTGTGAGCCTGGGAGTGTACTCGGGTACCTCATTACACTGTTGTGCACAGCCCGATCTTGCAGAGCCAATGAACTGAGTAGATTCTTGGTTCATAAGGTCAAAGGTCAAAGGTCATGGGCTCATTATGTATGCAAATATAGCTTGTGAACGCATTCTCATTAGAACTGACGGATGGATTACTATTTAACTCGGGACATCTTGCAGAGCCAATGAACTGAGTAGATTTTAGGGTCATGAGGTCAAAGATCAAAGGGTCATATATGTATATGAGAAATTGCTTGTAATCACGATATTCTGAGAACCTGTTAATGGATTACAATTGAACATGAATTTGAAAAATTTCTTCTGTTTTGGTTTGTAAAATTGCTCTATGACGGAGGCATCATTTACGACTGCACGCAGTCGAAGTTCCATCTAGTTAAGATTAATTTGATACATTGCAACTGTTATCATTCGCAACTATGTACATAAGAGATAGAGGACTGCATACTTGCGATTGATTTGGATCAATCAATCGCAACTCTTTATGAGATGGGGCCAAGAGATATTTATAACGAGTTTTCACCGTTCTAAAACAACAAATTCATAGTTGAAAGTCAGTTTGGATAAACATTGTATGCTTATTATAAATTCTCCTTTCCATATTACAGTCTACATCATCTTCTGAACCTCCGATATGTCACACCTGTTCGTCACGGTTTCCGACTCGGAATAAACTCTTCAAACATGTCAAGTCTACGGGTCATGCTTTACGATTGTCTGAGGATACCCCAACATCTCATCATAATGCATCTTCTGCAAAGTCGTCCAAGAAGAAGAAAAAGAATAAAGGACGGAATGAACTAGAATGAATTTTTGCATCAAAACTCTATTTAATGCTGAAAATATATTGTTTAATTTACCACTATTTAGCTCAAAGGTTTTGGTTAAAGGCCATGTAGAGTAAATGGCAAGTTTCACGGCAATATAGAAATACAGCGTGATCATGTTCTTCCATCGATTGTCGAAACTCCACAGAGGCAACAGCTGTTTACCTGATATCTATTTTACAAATTTTCTGTTTATTTGTAACCATTCGACGAAAATAAAAACACAGCAAAGAACATTAAGTATCACAGTTATAGATCTGCATCTTTATTCATGTCTTATCTGTGTCACTGTACTGTCAAAGGAAAGCTGTGGTGCTGCTGAGTATTTCCATTACATGTATTTTATTTATCAACTTTAATCAGTGAAACTTCATGAGTCTTGCAATGCTTTCTGCTTACAATTGCTGACATGAGCTTGAACTGTGTGCCTTGTTACGGGACAAGGCAAATGTTGAACGAGAAATTTATAAAACAGGCCATTAATAATTACTCAACTGAAATTAAAATCCATGTGTTAGGGCAAAATCTTGAATCAAGACTTTAAATTTGAAATCCTCCAAAATAAAGTAAAACAATGAAGAGTATATTTAATTGCTAATCATTTGATATTGATTTCACACTGATAATTTGGGAAGGTTGAGTTACAAATAAATATCTTTAAAGTCAGAGTGCTTACCGGTATCATGTTTTGTGTGTTTGTTTGTTTTTGTTCTTATCACATAATGCAACATGACACAAGCTTATTTATACTGCACACTGTCAAAACTCAAAAGACTACACAATGTTTTATTGAGCTAAAAAAAAAGTAGCCTTCATATTATGGGAAACAAGGGGCCACTCATAATTTCAATCTTGAATTGATAATGTCAACTCATCCTGAAATATTCTAAGAAATCATTGTAAAATGGACAAGTCTTTGAATGGGTTCCCTTGTTTGACCTGTAAAGAAAGAAACGTCAGATTTCAGCTGCAAAATGAACGGCTCAAACTGAGTTAAGTCTATCAAAAAAACACATCTCAGTTGTCCGTTTGTTGTGATGATTGAGAGACCTCTGCACGACACATGATAGAGATACGTCTTCCCCTCGTCACAGGGTTCCCTCTGAAGACGGATTCTTCTTCTTTAAGGACCTCATGGGTGTAGTCATACCGTATCTTGTCTCTGTGAGGACAACAATGGGGGAAATCATTAAAAAATAAGATAATTAAAACTGTTTCTAACTATAATAACAGGTAATAATCATATTTATTGCATTTTCACTGAGTGAGTTTATTTTATATGTTCTTTTATATGTGAAATAAATACAAAGTAACTTAAGAAAACGAGAGAGAGAGAGAGAGGGGGAGTGAGCGAGAGATAGTGAATCGGGGGAGAGGGGGAGGGAGAGTGAGAGATGGGGAGAGGAAGGGAGAAAGAGGAAGCATGTGCAAAAGAAAGGTGATTATTACTTCAGTATTTTCCTGCTCCTCATGGACACCTTGATCATTTCTAAACTTACCAAGACAAGACTTTTTTGTAATAAATGAAACTGTAAAATGATATTTGGCTCATTTGCTTGGCGACATTTAGTTTGGACTACCAAGTGTTTATACATTATGAACAAAAAACGAGTGAATATTCTGTGAAGGATTGACTGGCAAAAACATAGGAATAAAACTTTATCATAAGCAATATCAGGGAGGCACATCCCAATGATGTATTTTGTATTCTCTTCAGAAATTTTTCATCAATCAGTTTGGTACATTTACAAAAAACTTGCATCATGCTTCCATGAAACCCAAAACTGCTAATTACCATACCTCATGATATAGAGACTTCTTGGGCTGAGAAGTGCATTGACCCACTGATTGCTGTTTTCTTCATGGACTAGTCTCATGACCGCAGGAGATAGAAGGGACAGGCCAGCAATGGTAGAACCACAAAACTGTACAGGTAGTAAATAAGAAATACAACAATGGATAGTTTTATTTAATGAAAAACATCAATTTAAAGCCTATCTGCACTAGTTTGGCCAGGAGGGCCAAGACCTGCCTGCATGGTCACTGACAGGTGGTTATCTCTTCAAATCAGCTCTCAATTAACATAAGAAAAGGGGGACTATGGGGGACCAACAGGTACTGCTTAGGCATTGTTGGCTATATAGAGGGCGCAAGTAGATACAAGTAGTGCAGTCCTGCTAAACAAATCCTATTATTGTACTATGAACAAAGATGGTGGGGAAAAAATTGGTACTTGCAATGTCTTGCAAGACTTGGTCAAATATAGATTAAGACCATATTAAAGTATAGTATTAATGACTGCTTTGAGAGAAATAGTTGTTTTATTACGCTCAAGGGAAGGTTAGAATTGTGCTATTCCCCGAGGCTTGCCGAGGGGAATAGCCCAATTGTAACCTTCCCGAGAGCGTATGAAAACAACTATTTCTCGAATATTAAAGCAGTCATTAATACTTTTATATGCCGAAAAAAAATAGACTAAAAAATAAAAAATAAAAAATACTTTTTTTTTTGGTCGAAGATGAGATTCGAACTCTTGCGTACAAAAGGTGATGTATCTAAAGTCAGCGCCTCAGACCTCTCGGCCATCGCGCGCTATTCACATGCTTGGCAGTTTTGTACAATATATACATTAAAATGGATTGAAACCGGCTTCGCGTGTGATGAATGCTTCGCAAAAGCTCCATATACGGACTCTTCTTTTACTTTTGCAATGCATATTGGCACGAACTTAGATCAAGATCTATCGGCAGATGTTGTTTTTTTGTTTTTGGAAGTTTATTTTCGTCTTCATGTCAACAATGCAAGATAAAATTGTCGGTAAGATCGATCGAGATTCAATTGTATTGAAATTACCGACCAATCCTTCGCACACATACGGTATCCTCCATCGCTCAAACCATTTTTTAACATGTAAACCTATGGGGTAACCATGGAGGCTGACCTATTTTTTTAATAACCATGGTTATTAAAAATATTGAAATGTTTTAAGCATGGTTACCGGGAATTTTACAGGAACAGTTGAAGTTTATGAATGCAATTCGACCAATCAGATGGCTGGATTTCTTAAGTGAGGTATATAAATTAGTCTACAAACTGTTTTTGGCAATGGACACTAATGCCGTGGTAGTGATTCAAACAATAGCATAGAAATACAAATCAAAGTGCAGTTACTTAGACTGAACTGTTTGATTTACTGGACCACAGGCCAGCAACTCATCTTTCAAACCAAAAGACAGAAATCGCTCAAGTATCGAACCTTTATGCACCTCCTATTCCCAGATTGTGTTACATTGAGGCCAAATTATTGGAATAAAGTAACAAATATACGTACAAGTACACTAAAGCATCACTGGAGAAGGCTAGTGACATCCCTTTAAAATAAAAAACTGCAAATTTTAAATATATGTAACAGGCTTACAGCAGTATTAGCAATTTGAAGAAGAAAAAATGGTGACCCTTTTTCTTTTTTTGCTTGATGAAAGAAAAAATTGTACCTCTTTTTAGCAAATAAGAGAAATATGAGAACCATTTTTTCCCCTACATACTTTTTGAAAATGTTGTCCAAACATGAGGAAAGAATGGTCTAGCAACAGCTGTGATGAGAGTGCACTGCATTACCTTGATACTATCCACGTGTGGCTTGATGTAACCATTCTGGGCCAGGTCCAAGACATGGACCAGAGTGAGCTGTGCGGAACCCTCTGGGAAGGCCTGGTCTCGGATCCTTTGGATGATAGGACTGTTGACCTCGGACCAGCGAGACTTCTCTGTTTCTCTGAATCCATGTATTGCCTGCAGAGCGACAGATGTTGGGGAAGAAAATTATATGTGAACTTCACTTTCAATCTAAAGACTTTCACATGAGCCAAGGAAAAAAAAACTCTACAAACTTGTCTAACTTTAATAATGAAAAATGCTACATCCCCTGTAATATACCATTTTAATTTCACTAGTAAATTTGGTGAAAAAAGGGTTGGGTTGCGTTACAAAAAGCTAGACATTGTTAACACTTTATCAATCATGTTAAACAGAACAATATTCCCACAATTAAAAATATGAGGTGCTCCTACTTTGAGTTGACCTCTTTTAGAGTAGAGAGTCTGGATGTGTTGTTTACTGGGTCTCGTAAGCCCATATTCTAAGTTAATGAAATCAAACATTATGCCGACTCTAATCAAGTTTATCATAAATTAAAAAACTAAGACCTCAGTCTAACATTGTTGAACTCTTTCTATGGCAAGACCTAAACCATACTAATTTTAGTACAGTCAAACCTGTCTATAGCGACTGCCTACGGGAAACACAAAACGTGATCTTTGTAGACAGGTTCCTTTAGTACAAGTTTCAAAGAGAAACCATTTTCAAGGGGAACAAAATATGTGGTCTTTGTATAGAGGTGGTCACTATTAGAAGCAGGTTTGACTGTATCAGGTAAATTAGTAGAACATACATGTAGGCCTTAGAGATTATTTTAAGCAATAAATGTTTGCATTGAACAATTAACTCACATTATCCCAATGGTCGTACTCATAGCGCACTTTTTTCAGGAACCTTTCTGCTTCCTTCAACAACGAGTCCTCCTCTTCCTCTGTGATAAAGTTTTGAATAACAATAAAGTCTTTCTCCGCGATTTCTTGAGTTTTCTCATCACTGCACTCGAGCAATCTCGAAGGCTCCCTCGAGGGACTAACTGAGTTTGCGGAAGAACTACACAGCCTCGATGACTGTGATGCTGATGGTTGAAAAGGAGATGTTGATTGCAAAGGTGATATTGATGATTGCCAAGATGATGTTGATAACTTCAAATGTGATGCTGATGCTTGCAAAGATGTTGCTGAGGATGATGGCAAACATGGCGATGATGACGGGCCTGACTGGAAGAACTTGTTGTGAATGAGGTAAGAACATGAGTTGGTTGTTCCATTGTGATTACTCCTTCCTAGTTGGCAGACTAGTTCTAGTGCTTCCAGTCGACCTTTCCTCACTTGGCGAGTATAAGACCAGGTGGGTCCTCTGTTGAAAGCTTGAAAGGACCGTGATCCAATCATATTAGAAACTTCTGAATGTTTTACCTGTAAAGTGTTATAATGGAGACGGAGGAAAACAAATAGAAAATTAATATTAATGCATAACCACAAGAGAATCATTAAAAGGCCTGAGATAATACCCCACATTTCCATGTGAAAAGGAAACTGGCTAAATGGTAATTGTTTAAGAATATTTTAAACTGTTTAAAGTTGCAAGGGAAATGATTGAAAGTAAATTCTAATTTCTCAGTCTCAGCTGTCAACAGCATCTTTACTTTACTCTTTACTTTAGCAACTGATCAATTAACAATGAAAGAAAATGACAGGTTAAATCACAGACAGTGTTAGTGCACAGAGTCTAGCCCAAGCAGGCAGTTGCCAACATTCAATTAAATCAAATCACCCCCCCCCCCCTCCAAAAACAAACAAACTCTGGCTCTGCAGACATCATGCCAGCGCCACCGGTATCTGATAGTCATCCACCGGAGAAGGTCGGGGAGGAAACGGGAAGCTTATCAGTGTCTGCTTCCGTGAGCTATCACCAATAATTAATTTCTTCTAAAGTGAGGATCTATTTAATCCATGAATGTTCAACGGTTCAAATTATGTATAGTTCATATAACTTACCGATAAATCTACTTCTTAAAACTATATAAACTTCAATATCCAAATTATTAGGCTTCTTCGCAAGTCCTAACTTCAAGGATTTCACAGCAGCTAGTAGGTAGCGCTAGCAGCGCAGCAGCAGAAAAGATGACAAAGTTGAGGCTAAGTTGCCAAAAGGGGGCGCTATTTCAATTCAAAGAGATTCGATCATACGGAGAAGCGGACTGTGCAGAAGCGGAGTTGCACAGTATGTCCTCCTACGGAGGACATACTGTGTATGATCGAATCTCTTTGTTCAAAGTTTGAGCCGAGACAAACCTTTTTATTTATAATTATGCCGAGACAGAAACTTAGTCGAGGATGCAGAAAGTTTGACGACATTTGGGAGAAACAAAATGTATAGCTCCACAGGGACAGACACAGAGAAGGGGCGGGGGGCATGGGGATGCATGCCCTCCCCCACTTTTATCTTCCAAAAAAGATATATATTCACATAATTAAATGTTCAGTTTACTCATTCAGAAATGCCCCCCCCCCCCTGGGAAAATCCTGGATCCGCCCCTGTACATGACACCTACTTCCTAGTTTCTCAAAAAACAGAGCAAAGATATCAAATCATTACAGTATTTTACTTTATAAAATACATATCGTGAAGCCATTCGCGATGGTAGACCGAGATATCTCCTAATTTTATTTTTTGTTTGTTTGCGTGATGGAGGGTCCATGGATCTTCTCCATTAAGAAGAAAGCCAGAATTATAAAAATGGTAAGTGGGGGAACAGAGCCCAAGACTTCTTCAAGTACCCCCAAAGTGCCCCTTTTTACTTCAGATAAGTTTCCCTTTTCATAGGTGCCCCTTTCCACCTCTGATAAGCGCCCCTATTCAAATCTGAAGATGTTGCTTTTACGTTGACAAGTGCTCTTTTTCCTTTGTAAAAAATGCCCTTTTCCCTTCTTGCCCCTTTTCACCTCTGATGGGCGCCCCCTTTTCGGTATGATAAATGCCCCCTTTTCATTTTCGATAACTGCGCCCCTTTTACTTTGGAACGTGCCTCTTTTTCTTTCTCAAAAATGCTGCCTTTTCAAATATGACAGTTTTCTCTTGTTACTTTTGATAAGAGTGTCCATTTCCCTTTCTTATTATGTGCCCTTTCAAATTTGATGTGTTTCCCTTGTTACTTTTGACAAGACAGTGTCCATTTTCCCTTCTTTATAACTGCCAGTTCATAAGTGCCTCTTTTTACCTATTTTTACCTCTTACCTAAATTTCTCATTGTCACTTACACAGTGTGTCCTCAGTTTTGAGGTCATATAAAGTTTCAAAGAATCGGAGCAGTTTTGTGTAGTAACAGCCAAGTATACCCTATTCTGCACCACGACGAGAGGCAGTAGCCGGGGGCTACAGAGGGCACAGTGCCCACAATTTCATGAGAATGTACTGTGCTCTTTTCGTTTTCAACGCTATCAAATATTACTCCTCTAGATAAACTATTTTGATATAAGAAGTTTGCCATTTTTATTCACTTTCATGTTACCCTTTTTAAATGCTCCTTTTGTTGTTTTTGGTGCATCCACACTTTGAGGGACGATATGACGCCCCAGACGTGTCGGAAATGCAAGTTCATACATGAGGGCTGGGTAGTGGGTATCATTTTTAAAAGCAATTAATGAGAGGTGCGAAAACTTACAGCTCCGATGGCAGGTGAGCAAGGAAAATTCATATAGTTGTCTTATGGCCCGGTCCTATGGACCCCAATCCCCCTGTGCTGCTGCTTGATGATTAATGAGAAGACCTTAACGAAACAAAAATGTTGGATTTTTTCCCTCTCCAAGTGATGACCTGTCTTATAAAAATCATGTAGGTCTTACTATACGAGTGTAATGATAGGCCCAGGCGCGTACGCAGGGGGGGGGGGGTGTTTTGGGGGTTGAACCCCCCCCCAATTTGTTATCTTTTTTTTATTTTATTTTATTTTTTTTTGGGGGGGGGGTCTGCCCGACAGTACAACAAGAGCATAATACTGGTTTCCTGACAGCCTGTCAATTTTGTTGAGTTCTGACATGGCAAGGATCTCCTTTCGTGCATTCTGTTCGGGGGCAGTATAGGAGGAACCAGGCGCGGATCCAGGTTTTCCTATGGGAAGGCCCAAATTTGAAATCAATTTGAAATTTAGTGTGCCAGGGGGAGGGGAGCCGTCTTCTTTCTTTTTTTTTTTGGCCGCGGGGGGGGGGGGGGGGGGGGGGGGGGGGGGGGGGGTAAGGCCCGCTTGGCCCCCTGGATCCGCGCCTGCCGGGAGGAACGGCCCTATACAAACCCAACATTGGCTCTTGCGGTTGTCAGATCATGCTTCATGCTTAACTCACTAGTTGCCAAAAGTTGACACACGTTCACATCGTCGCGCTTTGAATATCATTTTGCATATAAAGGATCAATAAAAATGTTGGGACTCCCCCCAAAAAGTGTCCGCTTACCCCCCCCCCCCCCCCCCCCCCCCCCGCTTATTCAGCGGCTGGCTGAGTCGTTGTGAAATTTTGGGCACGATTTTAACCCCCCCCCCCCCCCTTGAAAAAATCCTGCGTACGCCACTGTTCTTTGGAAACTTATAAATTCACACAGCGAATCATTTTTCATCACTTTGCATATGACACTTTTTTATAATCTTTCTTATTTCTGAATTTTGTTTCAGTTTCAGGCAACCTTTTCTTTTATTTTGCCATTTTAGTATGTATTCAGATTAATCGGCCCCCGCTATTATACCCCAAGCTCTAGGCTGTTTCCAACAAGAACAAGAAATCTTCTTTTTCAATTATCCTTCATTTTTGTTTGCCTATATTAAAGTCCCGAAAACTGGGTCACAAATATATAGAGATAATTGATAGCGCAGACAATCGATGCATTTTTTAAACCATTTACATAATTATTCATGTGTTTCAATTTTGGATGGACTTCATGATTGCGAGGACAATGGATTTTTTGTTGAAGGTTAAGATGAGTCAGTATTTCGTCGGTGATGGTATGTTGCTCAAAAGTCCAATGCCACCGATGATATTGACATTTACTAACTGTTTCTTATTGTTGACATTTTGTGAATGAAAGGAATAAAATAGTGTTGGTGAGTCAACTTGCATCTATGCGCAGGCGTCGTCAAATTTCAACTGGGAGTATAGTGACGTCATCATGTGGAGTACGTCACTCTTCTCTGAATTTATACATGGCCGGTATTTGTGTCTGTTGTTCGCCGTCTGAAGCTGTCGTATGTTAGCACAAAGACACCTACCTTTCTCCTCTTTAGTTGCATTTTGTGGACTGGAATCTGTAAACTCACGGAATACATTAATTTCTGAGTGGTAATGTATACATTGGATTAGTGTAAGAATCGGAGATTTTTCGTAAACATTGTGAAAACCCGCATCCATCATGAACGGGCTTTCGTTTAGTGAGCTGTGCTGCTTATTCTGTTGTCCACCATGTCCGTCTCGTATAGCTGCAAAGCTGGCGTTTCTGCCACCAGAACCTACCTACTCAATCGTAACTGATGATACTGGTACTCGTGGGACATTACATTTGACGGATAGGGCAGAATGGCAATTTTCAGATCGAGAACTAGAATCAATCGAGGTGTTCTACACCCGAAATAAGCGTGGGAATAGGATAGCATGCATGTTCGTTCGATGCGCTCCAAATCCAAAATACACAATCCTTTTCAGTCATGGCAATGCTGTTGATATCGGACAGATGAGTAGCTTTTACATCGGCCTTGGCTCAAGATTAAACTGTAACATCTTCAGCTATGACTATTCTGGTTATGGTAGTAGTAGTGGAAAGCCTTTGGAACGTAACTTGTACGCAGACATCGAGGCAGCGTGGCAGGCTTTACGATCGCGATACGGGATAAGTCCGGAGAACATCATTCTGTATGGACAAAGTATTGGTACGGTACCCACAGTGGATTTAGCTTCACGCTATGAAAGTGCCGCAGTGATTCTACATTCCCCGCTCATGTCTGGAATGCGTGTAGCGTTCCCGGATACTAGGAGAACATGGTGGTTTGATCCATTCCCAAGGTAATTTTGAGTTGTGAAATGTTTTTTAATGTAAACTTTTTTTGTAAAATTTGCAAAGTCTGTATTTTTCCCCAACAGATTTAACTTTCAATTTGTTACAATTTCAAAATTATTTTATTTATTTATTTTAAAATACAATGTGATTTTCACGGGACATTTGAAGACTTAAAACTGTTTCAGCACAATATTTTAATAATTTAGATAACAGATGTTGTATTTTTGTCACACTGTCATTGTTTTTTTCAAAGTCATGGCCAATTTCACAAGTTTAACCACCACTACCATTTGTACCAATGACTACCAGTTTCTTTCGAAAAACAAGTATTTTTTCAAGTTTGATTAACAAATATGCCTGCATGTTTTTGATTGAAACTGCAATTCACATGTAGTAGATGTACTACCGGTACTGCAGGTGATGGAGTGCATACAGTGTACATGTTTTTTAATCATTTATATTGCAGTTATATCTTTTGATATACACTTGTACACCCTGTTCATGTATGGTATTGTTATCAATCAATTAATCAATCGATTGATTAATTGATTGAATGAAAAATTTAGTCGTAAAAGATTAATGAAATAATGCTTGTAAACTACAGTACCTAAAATTGCTGTTTTACATGTAAATCAACTGTCCGAATACACAATCTGCCTGGACACAACCTCTGGGTAAACAATAAATGAGTTTTTTTGTTATATTCCTGTCAGCTTTTCTTTTTCTTTCTCTCCTTCTTTCTTTATTTTTGTGAGGGGGGGGGGGGGGGGGCTTCTACACTCTGTAGTTCATGTAAATTACTACTCTACAATACATGTACATTGTACATGCTTCCCCACCATTAACTGTAAGTGTCTATTCCTAAGAAATTAATTGGCAAGATAAGAGAGAATGAAAGAAAGAAAAAAAAAAAAAAAAGAAAAAAGAAAGAAAGAAAGAAAGAGAGTAACATGAAACCAGGATCTTAGCATTGATGTCATGGTAACCAATACTCGTACACAACTTTCACATTATCACTACACATAATTTAAAGGTTATGTAAGTGTAATAAAATAACATGTTGTACATGTAAGAAAAGTGCTGAGTTATTGAGTAAAGTGATTGAAATCTTGAGACTATTTTAAGAATTTAACCTTTCTGACTCAAGACAGATTTTACATGTACGCTACAGTGTACAATGTATGCAATGCATGATGTACTTGAAGATACATGTACAGGAGGAAAAGTCAAGTCTCAAGACCATTTTAAATGTACATAGTACCCCAGAAAAAGCATGTACATGTACAGTACAGTAAATAATAAATATTTGTTTCACATTAAATGAAGCTTGCATTAGTACATGTAGTTCATGTAGTTCATGTCTGACTAGCAAGACCAATTTGCAGCACATATTTTCCCAAGCAGTTAAAAAAGAGGGATGGAAGTGATTCAATAGCTGTGGTGATATGAATCATACATTGCATGAACTTAATGGAGTAGTGAGATTCATACTGGTAGTGGTACAAGGTACAGTATATGTACAGAACATTGTACTTGTATGCTATATGAAACAAACTTTCAGACTGTACCGCACATGACAACACACCTAAACACCATTACAGCATCTTTTGGAGGAATCCTACCAAGTACCAAGTACTACCACATAGAGTACCGAAGCTGTGGCTTCATATAAATCTATTTGTATAAATCTAATTTCTCAATTTTTTCTTCTTTCTTTTCTTTCCAAAAGAGCATCAAAATTAAAAAAAAATGTCCGAATGTCGAAAACCAATTAAATATATTAAGTATTGGCTGAGATATGACCATCTGAATAAATAGATGTCCTGTAGGAACTCAGTGTTATACATGTATTGCCCGGCTCGTAATGTTATGAACCAGAGCAATATAACACTGAGTTCCTATAGGACATCTATTTATTCAGATGGGGGGGGGGGGGGGGGGGAGTGAACACTCCTTTTTTACCCTCAACATCCACCTGACCACTCCCCCCCCCCCCCCCCTTGAACAAAACAAAACAGATACATGTAAAGAGTGTCTTTAAAATTCTAAAACACCCCCTTTTGCCAGGGGGGGAGGGGGGTGTTTGAACACCCCAAACACTCCCCCTCGATACGGCAATGGCTGTGTAAGCTTTGATTAGGTTATTTAATGGGCTCATGGCATTAAACTTTCCATGAACCTCGACACTGAGCAAAATTTTGTGTGTCAAAGTTTCAAGTTTTTGAGGCACTACAATATACACTGTACTCAAATTTTTGCATTATAGACTTTTCTGGTACACATACAGTATTAAATGTACTTAATTATACAAGCCTAAAAAGGCCTTTCCAATATAAATGTACACTAAACATTGATAAAGAACTTGGTGACTAGTCATATCCTGGAGATCTGAACACACATATATGAATTCTGTGTTGCAGAGTAGCAACTACAGTACATGAAGCAACACCAGGTAGCTGTGGCCTAGACACTGAACGGTGGTGATTCAAAGGTTATGAAGGTTAATTCAAGGTCAGACTGTCTCCTATCCAATTGGGGATTAATTCTTGAAGAACAGGACAACTTGACAAGGCACTTGTAAATTTCAAATGACGTTAGACCATGGACTTACGTAAGTCCATGGTTATACCCCCCCCCCCCCCTGAATAACCATCCCCAGATATTTGAGGGGATACTGATTGGACAATATACACTATACATGTACAAGTACATGTATCAAATTGTCTCTACTCTCTGACTCTACCCTCAAACTGGTTTTTTTTTAAAAAGAAGAAGAAGAAAAAAAATCAACAAACAAACAGATAAACAGATTTTCTTTTTTTTTTTACCAATTTTTTTTTCTTCCCTTTTTTATCCTGATTTTTCCAATTTCCCTCTTATTTTATCTATTCTTCCCTATTTTTTTCCCCAATTTTCTTACTCGTAAGGGGGGAATGTTGTTAGATGCCATTTTCCCCCCGCGAATCCTTTTTTTTTTTTTTTTACTCAAGGGGGCGTGGCTGAGGGAGAAAACAAAAACTCTATTTTTTTTTTAGTGCTCACTATCACCCCTGGTTTTTCTCTTTTTGATTACTGCATGATTTGAACATAGTCTAGTGCTTGATTCCTACGTGTTTAGTAATGAAACACAAAAAATATATCCCATTTGTGCTGCTTCACACAAGATGATTTTATGTACCAGAAGCCCAAAAGTTTGACGTCTACATTAGCCTACTCATAACATGTGCCTGTGAAAATCCCAGAAGTGATAAATAATTAAATTTCATAATCCCGAATAAATTCACCTCGATACAGTTACTGTAACAGAACACTATCCATAGGTCTCGATATTATCAACAAATATTTGAACATAACAGGTGTGAACATAATTTGTTGTTTTTAGTTTTGTATTGCTTTTGTGTTACTTGATGTTAAATGTCATCAAAGATATTACATGTGTTTTGACTTATGACTAGAACAAAAAAAAAATTAAAGGTACATTTTCGCCCATGTGCCATTCCACATGTACAGGTAGCTATGGCTTTGTCTTGAAGAAGTGGATGGGTGTACAGTACTGTACATGTATAAAAGGGAGGCTATGTTTTACAATAAGGCTTTTGCATTAAATCCAATTAATTTTTTTGCAGTGTGATATCATACACTGTAGAGTGAAATCCATAGAGATTTGACCGTCTCTAAAATACATGTACGCTCATCTACTTTGAGAATACCGGTAATTGATTTTGTCACAGATTCAGCTTTGTTTTACAAATGTCGACCCATTTTCCCAGGGTATATTGCAAGGAGATAATGAAAATTGTGAAATCCTTCACCAACACTTTTCCACACTCTCGATGATGAGCATGATATACACTGTAGTCTGCAAAAATAGACTCTTTATTTAAGTTGACGCTTTACCACAATACCTAAAGCCGTGAGCAGAGCCTCGATCTCTGTCCGTTTCTTGTTGATATTGTACGTGTAGTCTCAATTTGCAGACACTGTTACGCATAATGACTGACTAGGGTTTATACCGGCAAACTAATGCGCCTACATGTGCACTACAAGTATTTACTGTATATTCACTATATTGCCTTACAACATTCATTATTCCTTAATTAAACGATATGCAGCTCATACAGTACATGTACATGTACATGTACAGTAATCAATTGTCGGGAATGAGTTATCAGACCAGCGAATTCTTTTTACATGGGAGCGGTGAACAATTTACATAATGTTCATGTACCTGTAGCCCTGGTAAACTCTAACAGGGCTCTGGTAAATTGAAGAAAAAAATCTGGTAAAAAAACCCCCAAAACTTAAATATCATTGTGAGTACCAATATCACACCGAAACAAGACCAAGTACTGAAGGAGCTCTCATGAACAGAAAAATATTTTTTAGACAGTCTCAGACACACATGTACGGTACATACATGTAAAGTTAAATAAAGTTAAATCAAATGTAAATCGAAAGTACCACTTTCATTTCGACATGTACAAGTGGATTGTAAATGTCCTGTGAACTTGTGAAGTTAAGATTGATAGGACATGTGAAAGTGGTTGAATTGTGCGTTAATCTGAAAGAGCATATTAGAAAATGTCATGTCAAGAGTACATGTGTACATGACTACATGTATCTCTTTCGAGCTTTTGTTCTTTTGTTCTCGATTGCTAGTCATCTTGTTAATGTTTTGATATACAGTACCAGTACTGTACATGAACATGTAGATCCATACAGTACAACCCATGAAAAAATTCACATGGCAAAGGGTTTAATGTCATAAAAATTTGAATGCTAATAAATGAAGTGTCTGGCTTATTAAATGCATGATGAAAGAGCATACAATTTCAGGCAAAATGGCAAAAAGATCATTATAATATAGGGTAAATACTAACATGACACAGACTTTTTTTGGAAATGTTTCACCACTGTGTTCATACCTACCGTATCAGTGTTATTGATCCAAATGATTTGGATGACATACTTAGGTATACATGTACATGTTGTACATAAGTAACTTTCTTCTTTCTCTGTTTTGAATTTTCATTTTCACTTATTTCCTTTTTTCTTTTTTCATTCCATTTATTATGCCACCTTCAAAATTAAGCTAATGCCCATTAAAAATGCTTGGAAAACATAGCCATTGTTTTTAAAATTAAATTCAAGTCAAGCAAGCAGTTGTACGTACAGTAACTGCTGGCTAGGAAGACCTTGAAGTTGAATGCGTCTGCACAGCGCATAATTTTGAGCAAAGACTCCCTATTGCTTTAAGTTTTTTGTGTTGCCCATGGTTTCATTCAAAGATTGAGGAAAGTTTTCGAATGAGCTAGATTCTTGGAGTGCATTGGCACAGTCCTTAGCTACAGGATACAATGTAACTTAAAACCACGAGCTAAAGTCAAAGATACAGTTGAGTTCTGGTCATACAATTGCATTGTGAAAGAAACAGTGTGGAATCGATGAAAAAAGGTTGATCATCTAGCATGTTTAAGTTTTGGTGTGTACTGCAAGGTTCTGGAATCATCAAATTGATGTTAGAAATTTGGCCCAGTTTTGGTAAAGTTACAAGCGCTGTACACAGAAAGATGTTTGGGACTACGGTATACAAACTTGTGGCATAAAAATCTGTCCCGATTTTTATGATGTTACATGCCATATTTAGAATATTAAGGTATTTGAAGAGCCATGCTTTTTAGGGAACATTTTTTATCTGATGTTCTTCCACACTTGCATATTAGATACAATGATAATGCTCAAAAACTATTTTTCACCTCCTTCCGGAACTCAACCTTCTCTTTAAAGGTTACATATTCCTGTGTGAACCTACATGTGTAAATGTAGCTGAAGTCTGTTACATCTATTCAGAGCTCCTTGGTTAGATATTACAGCATGTGTAATCAAATTTGTAATGGCAGGGTTTAATGAAATGCAAATTTGATTGCTCTGCAGCACTAGGCCTGCCAAGATCAATTAACCTACATAGCTTCTGTTAAAAATACATCTCAACGTTACAATCACATTTGCCCCTACTTGTACGATTGAACGTTCATGGAACATCAACCAAGGAACAAAAAGCATGATGAAGAATAAGGAAGCCATTAATTCAACTCGTTAAGGAACTATAATGCTATGCATGTATATCAAGATGATGAAGATTAAAGAAACGTACAATACAGTGGAAATATGGAAACTTATTATAACAATCTCTTTTGGAACAGGAAAATTACTGACATACTGTACATGTACCTCAAGTTTAATACAAGATTTTGTTATAACAGTATGTATTCTATAAATGTTCCACTGCTCATGTACTTCACAACTCATCAATATGGCACATGATTAATCAGTCTCTCTCTCTCTCTCTCTCTCTCCCTTTCGGTCTATCTATTTTCTCCCTGTCTCTCTACTCTTTCTCCTCTCTCCACCACCTCTCTTCCCACTCTCCCCTTCTCTCCCCTTTTCTCTTTGTCTCCCCTCTTGCTCTTTCCATCTCCCATCTGCAGCATTGACAAATGTTCCAAGGTGGCATCCCCCGTCTTGGTCATCCACGGGACCGAGGACGAGGTCATCGACTTCTCCCACGGCCTGGCCATCTACGAGCGGTGCCAGCACACCGTCGAACCCCTGTGGGTGGAAGGAGCCGGCCACAACGACGTGGAGCTCTTTGGCCAGTACCTGGAGCGCCTCAGGAACTTCATCACTCAGGAGCTACCCAGTCTAACAGCATCATGATCACCGTCGCATGGCTCAGGCAGGCAAGCAGACAGTTAGGAGCCACCTCACTTAGTGTGTGTTCTCCTCCTCCTCCTCCTCATCCTACTCCTTGTAAGATCTGTAAATAACCTGGAATTTCCCTTGTTCGTACAATATATATCATATTCATGGGCTGCTCATATTGGGCCTGTTCACACAAACATGAATATTGTGGTGTTTGGCACAAACTTTTTCAACATGTCGTGCACAGCACATGTGCACTCATATTAATATGTTGATTGAATTCTTACCCAAACACATTGGCTGACACTACAGACAGTCACATGTTTCTGAAAATCTTCTTTGTGTGAGATGGCCTACATGTAATACATGCGTATATCTGAAAGTTGTGTAGCATTGATTTTTGGGGACAGCATTGCTTCAATACTTTTTGGCCCCATCCCAGTATACTTTCCCTCAGTGTAGAAGGGTTTTTGCTTGAACTCTGGCATATTTATCTGTACATTTGCTTCTTATTTGCATCATTATTTCAATTATAAATACATTAGTATTATTTTTATGTGAAACATGTTTTAAGTGCATTACTTGAATTCTACATTGCAATGCATGTTGAGGGAGAAGTGTCCAGAGGGTAGCAACATAAGTTTAATAACAAAATAAGATATTGGTATTTAAAAAAAAAATTAAATAGCAATATGATTTATTATTTTTTATTATTTATTTTCCACACTCACAGCTCCAAACGTTTAAGACTGAGGACCAAATTTTGACAAACATTTACTGCCATATTACTTTTATGACTTCATTAAAAAATATGTTGACATTTTCCAGTTAACGGTTAATAATAAAAAGCTGGTATTTTTACATGTAGAGTTACAGTACATGCAAAAATGTATTGTAAATGTTTTGATACAGGGTGCATTACAACATTTACATGTAGCTATGGTGCAATTCCATGGCATTAGAATGGAAATAAACAAAGGGATAAAAAGAATGGAATTAAACAAAGGGATAAAAGGATTGAAAACAGTTTCTTGTTTAGGGATGATAACTTTTTGAATATGTAACCTCATTATGCCAGTATTAGCCAGTTAAATATTCTCTGATAGTTATCAGAGGTTATCAGAGGGTCTGAATAATGTATCTTCTCAGTAAGTCAAAAGAGTTTCTGATGAAAAAAGGAAATTAAATGTACATGTAGTATGCTATACTAGTAGATGAATGCTAATAATGCCTTTGAGATAGAAGTGTGTGTGCGACGTTGTTAGCGTGTTTAATCCTGAACACTTTTGTCACTATTGCTTTTTGCCTTTTGGAAATGGTCACAATTTTTGGGGTTTTTTGGTGGTATTTTGTATATTGTATTTGTATTTTGTTTTGATTAGTTCATCTAAGTTTCAGACTAATATGTAATTTATAACTAATTTCCTGGATTATCATTCTGTACAGGAAAACTTTTTGTTTGTAGAACAGGGCTAGACTCTATTTGGAGTAGTGTACATCGTAGTTTCATGTATAGATGGGTCTGAACACTATTACAATAAGATGTTCACGAACTTGCACTGAAGACAGTTTTGTAAGACTTTGGGGTCTTATTCATATACTTGTGCAGTTGTGCTTGTATTATAGAATGAGGATCGATCTAGAGGAAAAGCGAAATTCCTCCATTCTTGAGTTATTTATTCAAAGGGTTCGTCGAATCGCTTCCACTTTCGGCAAAGTAGCGAATCGACCGTGAGCGGAAGATTGAATTTTGCAAGCCAGAACGATTTCAGGAACCAAATTTGAATCAATGTCGATGACATCTTTCTCAGTTCATCCTTAGTTGCAGGATCTGTTTACCCGCTGACTACTGAACCCTCTCATTCCTACACAATGCATACAGGAAACATCCGGCTCCTGTAGATGTAGGGTTAATGTACTCAGAAAAAGATAGTGATAGTGATACATGATTGAGTGCAATTTCCATGTACATGTACAAGTTGGTCCAATTAAGTATACAAAGAGAACTGCTGTTAAACGCTTCATTTTATATCGATTTTTTCTCGGAATCCTTAATCTCATCATGACTGTACAAAAAGGCTTGTAGATTATTAAAGCATGAGATGGAAAATTTATAATATCCTTCAGGAAAGATCTGTGTATAATGGATTCAAAAACAAAAACAATCTCTGCATATTGTATAATAAACAATATACACCCCTACACATGCATGTAGAGTGTGCTTTTTCAAGAGGAAAATGTAAAGTTGAAGACTTGGAATGTATTTTTTACTATGAAAATTTAATTCCTACAGAAAGGTGAGAATATTTTTTTTTTTAAATATAGAAATTCAGTACCTCCATGCATGTTGTGTTTACGTAATGTATACTGTATGAAAAGTAGACATTACGTAGATGTAAGATACAATACATGTGTGGAAGCTCATACTCTTGTATTTTAATATTCATCAGTTCACTACATGTACAATATCACTAGCTGCAGGGTACATACCGAACGCGATGTTGCAACAGTGATTGCCCATGTATTCTGCACTGCAGTTGGTGCTTGCTAATGTGCCTAATGAAAAGAAAATTGGTACCCCTAATGTGCATAGAGCCCACGCAGACACTTTCGCTGTCCTATGAGTTAAAGCGACCTTTTACACGCACATACAGTAGCCTGATTGCGCAGACAATTTTCTTGTGTCCACCCCCCTCCGGAGCCCAATTAGGAAATACTGGTATCGTAAAGTGTATACGGAGTGCATGACATTTACAACATGCATTTTATATTTAGGATGAATGCATTGTCATAGTTGATAATACTTCTGGCGGAGGGAAAGATCGCCATTGAAGGTCAATTATTGGAATTGTAGTTCATGGCAAAAAAATTTCCTGCTAATCAGACTCTCTCTCTCTCTCTCTCTCTCTCTCTCTCTCTCATTTTTTCACTTTCACTTCCACTCATTTGTGTACTTGTTGTGGTATCAAAAGGCTAGATGAGGATGTGGACGACCATTGTCTTTGTACAATGTGTATACATGTAATGTATATGCAGGATTCTATAGAATATAAAACAATGTATAGACAAGAGCACGGTCTAGGATGCACGTATTATGATGGGAAGTTGGCAACCACTTCAACGAAAGATAAGTACCGGTAGGCTCTGTCTTCATAATCAAAGCAAACATTTGGGTACTGTAGACTGGATTGAATTCTATATGTACATTGTAGGCCTATGATGTACAATCTAACAGTTTTTTTCTTTTCTTTTCTTTGTCAAGAACAATTACCATTAAATATCCTCATCGTATACATGTACATGTGTTTGATGTGGCCCTTTAAATGAAATGTCGTCATTCGTGTTACACAGCAACGCACAACTCATGCATAGGAATTTCTGAAGTCAAATACACTGACAAAGTCCCTTGCAATGTATGATAATTAATGATTACACAGGATTGACAGGAAGTTAATATCGTCTAGATCTCCTTTTAAAACACAGTGTCGACTTTATAGGCCTACCGGTACATGTCTCGTGTACATTTGGATGGTATCATTTCTTTTATAATATATTTAAGACCTGTAGGCTGTAGAATTCAAGAGGGCAGGACTTGTTAAATGTAGGAATGAAGATGTGGATCTCATAACTCTATAATCGTGTATATCTAGTCAAAATATATGTACATGTAGTCTCCTACTCTGCTACTACAACTTCATCTTCATCAAGCTATTTGCAGAGTAGGTCTGTATTGTTTTAATTAACAGTTGATTAGTAGAAACAGTTGATTGAGCAGAGTGCTTACAGTCATAGCCTACCTTATGTACATCTACCATACACTGTACAGCTTTCAAGGTCCTTGTATGAGGCATGCCACTCATGCGCTAATGAATCATAGATTAAATGCACACTTTAATTTCCCCCATGAATGCATATATGGAATATGTTTACTGGTACTCAAAATGGCAAAGGATGCTTTGATGCAACTGTGATCTATTTGATAATTATTGAGTGAATATTAATTTGAGCTTCAAGGACTATGACCAACAACAAAAAAAGATTACCAAATACAAATCACATCACATGATATGATCTAGGATGACAAATACGCATACAGTATAAACTGTACCTACAATATTAAATGTTAATGTATCTGCACCAGAAAATTCCTATACCACCAGGCATGCTGTTATAGGAAGAATACACATGGGGCAGGGGCACTTCAAGGGAGGGGGGGGGGGGGCAGGGGCATTGTCCCCTCTCACTTTCCAAACTTGCCATAAAACGTTGCTTGTCCGAGATTTTTGAGAGATTTTAACTCTTCTGAAAATGGTGAGAACATTTTTTGTTAAGAGGGGGGGGGGGGGGGGGGGCTACTTGTTTGAGAATATTGAGAGATGCCCCCTCCCTTCCCCCTTCCTCTCCCACCCCTGTATGTGAACAAACACATGCCGATATAACATACCAAACCTCCTGCTTGTAACTCAAGACTAGCAACCAGTGGGTGAAAATGGTTGACGGAGCATGAATTCGCATTTCCGCTGAGACGGGATAGCCAGGGAGGAGCGATGACACGGCTTCTTAGAAACACAACCCATGACATCGCTTGAGAACAAGATTGATGGCCACTGTGTGCATCATGCCTTCCTTCTCAATATCAATTCATATCTTTACTTGCATAAATCCAAAATCAGTGTGTACTGGTTTGCTGGATATGGGAGGCACAAAAATATGCTGGTATTCTTGTTTATGCACAGCAAGATACTCCAATGAAACAGCATACCAAAGTTGTAGATGTGCATCGTTTTTTATTCCATTACCTTGTTTAGCATGTCAAGTTTATTTTGACTAAATTGAAGAAAAGAGATTTTTTTGGGGAGGGGGAGGGGGGGGGGGTGCAGGAGATGGTAGTCAAATTCTTTTACTTCACTGTGTAGAAGATAATGTTGCCTACATGTTTATATAAAAAAAAAAGGTTAGATGGTTAACCAGCACATCAAATGCTATCGTGCACAAATCATCCTTCAACTATGCCCCATCCCTTGGCTCTCCCTCTCCCTCTCTCTATCTCTCTCTATCTCTCTCTATCTCTCTCCCCTCCAATCGCTTCTTGGTTGCCAGTGGGTTATTATTGCTTGCCATGCTAATTGCCCTATGAGGTTTTCAACCCTTAAATAGCCTCTGCTCCATTTGCCCTCCGAGCTACAACCTCCACTCGTCGTCGACCCTACCCTACCATATGCTCTCCCTCTCGTTCTCCACGTTGCTCCTGCTCTCTGTCCATTACTCCTGTTCTCTGTCTGTCACTCCTGTTCTCTGTCCGTCACTCTCCCCCGTCTCCAGCAACCACAGGCATGATAGCGAATTGGAAATATAGATGATAAGAGGTCACTTTGTGAATAATGTATTCAGGATTGGAGCTCACGCTATGCACTGCCATATTCTGGAGTGCTCTTGACTCCTCTGTAACCCACGGCTCTCAGTAATGTCACTCAGTAATGTGCAGTGACAGCCGGGCGCTATGATGGAGTACCTTAGGCATACATGTATGTTATTTACATGTACATTACCTATTCCTTCAACTCTTACCTGTATCTACAAACACATGTACATGTTTATTAAGATCAACCTACTCCTGATGTGCATACACAGCATGCACTCATCTCTAGGGACTTTGTGTATTTTTACATCCAATATTACTACAGTAAAATCCGTCTGTAGTGACCACCGAAAAGAAACAGCAAAAATGGTCTTTAAGTTTATAGACAGGTGGCCACTATAGACAGCTTGGTGGCCATTTTGGATATACTGTACATCTGCAGTATGTAACATTGTATGTAAATGTAATTTTACCTTGCTTTCTTTTAGAGCCGAATATAATGATTTCAAACTGAAACTAAGAGGCCTATACTGAAAGAACCTACAATCCATATCATTTACCGCTAAATTCAAGTGTATGTTTAATGATTAAATGGTCATCAAATGCAATGATTGTTGGCTTCATATTATACTGGTATCATGGTATGTCACTTTGTTTGTACTCTCATACTGTGCACATTAACAGTTTGTTTTTAGTTATCATCATGCATAGATACTACAAGCCTTATATTTAGTTTGCATAGACCGGCGACATGAAAATGTGTTGTACGAGAGATCCCTCTTCAACTTCAATAATTTGCCTAAAAAAACAGATGCCAATTTTCCAGATCAGCTAGCCGGGTTGTGTAAAGTTGCAGATAATCACTGCTGCTGCTGTTGTGTTTAGTGAACACAGATTGTAATAACATCTCGGCAGGGAGGTTCTTTCCTTCGTCGTCTCCGCAGGGCTTGTGAGACATTTCAATATCGCTTCTGAGCGCAACCCGACTTGATTTTTTGCTGAAAACATGTACATGTACCCAGCCCCTAAAGGGAAAAGCCATTGGGAAATGGAATAGGCAGGCAGGCAGGCGGAGGGAGGCACGGATTCCCACTCATTCATTTCGGCTGTGGTTTATCAACCATCCCATCAAAACCTCCTGGCTATTTAAAAGCTGTGAGCTTTAGCAGAGTCTTCCATCTATGAGACTCCCTGATGACCTGCACTTCTGTTTAAAGTCAGCTTCTTATCTGTTGCCATGGTAACTGGCATGTTGGCCAGATCCCTGTGCGTCAGATGATTTATGGGACACCTATGAGATACATGTTCTGTTTTATGCAGCGTTGGGATATACTTGTGAAGCCTTACACGTACATTGCGATTTGCATCATTTACATTGTAAGGTTCATTAGGTAGCCCAGATTGATATGCTGACATACATGTAGGTAACTGGTGCACATTAAACTAAATCACAAAAAGGTACAAACCTGAATTCATTCTTTTGGTATTCAGTGCAGTAGCCACTACAGGGAGGAACATACATATTTCATTAAATACCTTTCATTGCCCAGTATTTTACAACTCTCTCAGGAGATCCCTAAAAAATCATTGATACCTAATGTACAAGGCAACATGTACATGTAGTGGTGTAGTCAAATCAGTCTTGCCTCGTAGGCCACACAAAGAAATACTGACAGGTCGTCTCTAAAAACAGTGTGAAGACTGATTTTTACCACATACCGTTTTTGTTATTATTGTACCATATTTAATATGTATAATGTAATTGCAAAAGCTTGAAAAATATTCTAAAATTTCTTGTAAACTTTATTCTCAAAAATCAAAATGTATATTCATACCATTGAAATCAATTGGGAACCCCCCCCCCCCCCCCACCTCCCTCTCTCTAAAAATCCTTTACTTACATGTACTTTATATGGAACCCTGATGCCTTGGAAACAAATCAAGTGGTCCCTGGACGAGTTCAGAAGGAGTCCTTTCTGTACAAGCCCTAGATCATATCATGCCATTCTTGGGAGGAAATTTAAATGGAATTCACGTGACCACTGTAGACAGGCAGCCTACAAGATAGCCATGAAATTGTCAGCGTTTCTTCAGTTCCTTTAATCGATAAGGTGAAAGGAAGGGAAATATGATTAGGAAGAAGGAACTGATGAACACAGGATGTGTGCGGAAATGCATTTTTTCTCAAAAAGTTATGATGGCATTTTGATATCAATACCGCATCCTCGATCCACATGTACGTAGATCCAATGTACATCACACATGAAATAGCCATACCTGAGTTGCCTATGAAGCGTACCCATGAATAATGATATTCTAGGTACAACTGTAGGTGCTGTATCGGTGAGTTTCAGGGGGGGGGGGTAGAGCAGCCAGCCCCAAAGATGTAATAACGTTCCATCTTTGTCCTCGCATTTATTTGGCTTGTTCTGTAGGTCTGGCTGTCGGCTATGTGGGTTTCAAGGCTATACGTTGAATACTGATGTCTGTTGCGCTCCAATTGTGTTGACATTTAGAGTGAACTGTTGTTGATTTGTTGAGAGAGCCTTGGCTGCGGAACGAAAGACCCGTAAGGTGATAATGGGGCTTCCAGTATTAAATCACGACTGTCCTACATGTATATCCCCCCCTAACCAGGCAAATCTATTTGTAGTACGGATGCAGCCAGTGAGGTACATTGATTTTTATGTACAGTCTTACACGTGGTTGGGACGTCTACTCTTGTCATGAAGCAGTTTAAATTTAAATCTGATGAAACTCTTATACATTTCTTTTGCAATTTTACAATAGTTTCTCCATTCTGGGAAAAACTGTCTGAAGTAATCATTCACTATCCTAAACAAACATTACTATTCTTTAATTTTAATTTTAACTATTTATTTTGGTAGTACACATATTACAAATTATCAACTTCTTATTCTTATGTTTTAAATGTAATGTTGATCGATGTTCCAATAGTCCCGTCTCATGATGTGATTAAAAGGGGGTTCATTAGAACCTTTGGTTAGTACATAGTTTAAATTCATACTGGTCAAACTGTCTTTGATGATCTACATAATTCTGGCAAATCATAATCCAACATCATTTACGATTTTGATCCTGAAATCAAAGAACAAAGGACAAAATCATATGATACGCCACCTGTACATGTCATACTGGGCTGATTGACAGTATGGTACAGTGCTTTACATGCAGGCTGCATACTTTTCCATTATTGATCTCAAAAGTGAGATTTCCTGTTTCGAGTGCAGGAGTCGGTGTTGACCATGCACGTGTGACCTTACGCTGTCACACGCATGTGTAAAGGTGTGGCCAATTCGGTTAATCAAATTACACTCTAATACAATGTATACCCACACACACAAGGCATTTACATAGGCCATCCGGATTTATACCATGTCAAAGTTTTGGCTCGTGATTCACAGCCTTCTATTTTCATCCCAAAACCATCTGGATACAAGTGCTAAATGCGATATATTTGATACCCCGACAAAAACAAACTCCTATTGTATGCATTACATGTGTGTTGAAGGATTTAGGATAAAACCCTGGCAGATATTAGAGGGATATTCATTATCTTCCAATCTTGTAAGAGCTGATGTGAATGTTGTCTGAATAAGTAGACTAATCAAATGTCATCTGAGGTGAAGTTGTGCTAGTCTCCTCACACAGGCACTTGAGAATTGAAACTGTTATCTGGCAGGCCTTAGAAAATGATCCTTAGAATCTTTAGGCTTGCTACATGTTCATGATTTCTTTTCCGAACAACTTCTGAGACTCTTCGCATGTGGGGAGGGGGGTGGGGGGGGGGGGGGGGGTGTTGACCATCACAAATAGCAGATTTTTGTTTTATATGAAAGATCAAAGGCTTGTATGTGTTTGATTGAGGAGGATGAAAGGGGGGGGGGGGGCAGAGGGACCATTTTAAGCAGCAGCATATGGTCTTGCATATATAGGAGGAGGGTGTTTTCCATATATCTTCTCGGTCTGCATGACACAGGTGTCATCATATTGATGAATGTAAAATTTCTATCCTGATCCTTTTGAAAGGCTCTAGCTCCTCTGAGAGTTGGGCAGATGGATCCCCTTTTCTCTAACCCCATCCTTCAAGAATAGACAGGAAATGAAAAGGGCATAATGCTTCAAAGCATATCTTCCTTTGCTGTTGGTATACCCCCCCCCCTTCAGACTTTAAAAATTCATTGTATACCGTAGCTAAACCGTGTAGCTATAAGTAATTTTTTTCTTTTGCAAATATCGGCTTAAGTAATGTCATGCAAACAAACACTGATTATCAAAACGTAGTGTTGAACATAATTTCTAAAGAAAACCCAATAAAAAATTAGGGTCCATCACCTAGATGTGAACATGATAATAACTGAAAACTATTATAGGCGGGCTTCTCGAGAGTGCACACATATATAATCGACCAAGTGCACCAATGCTAATGTTGTATGGTTAAGCAATGCTCGGGACATCAGCTGATATGGACACAAGTGTGAGTTTTCCTATCCCATGTGTATGCCTCTTTCGCCTTACACTGATCTTTGTTTAGACACTTCTTTATACAAATTAGGTATAAATTGCTGTTTGTGTGAATGCTCCCTGTCTTCCTCAGGGTGGACATGAGCGTGTACGCATTATGGATTCATAATCTGCTTATTCTTCCTGTCTGCAATGTGCAAATCTCATGGGGGTGGAACATCCATCTCTCTCAAGTCTCAACCCTGTCCTTCTCCTTCTTTTCTCTCTTTCCTTCCTTCTTTCTTTCCTTCTTTCTTTCCTCTTAAAAGTATGCCTGCAGAAATGTGAGCTGCAAGATGCATTTTACAATACTTTAAACAACGCCCAATGGAGACACATATGTGGTCTTAACATGCACATTTAGACCGTGTTCTTGATATACACATGTAGGTTCATACTTTGTGTAATTGCACCAGACTATTCTTCTTTCATACCATCTGTATTTTGAATATCCCATATGTTCTGTTGTCATTTATATGAGAATATTGGGGTACCGGTATACATGTATACATGTAGTGTGTATGATCTTGTGTACTTTGAATGTACAGTAGTGAAGCAGGTGTAATTATACAGTGTTCATGGACACTCGTCTTTTAGATGTACGTGTCATTTTTGTTTTGATAAGCAGATAGGTGTGAGAACCCTTCTGGCTCTTGAATAGATGTGTACCGAATTTAATCTACTGACCATTACATTTGGCAGTGCCTCACTTAAAACAGGTGTGGTAGCAATATCTATCATAATATTACAATAGGATGATCCTGCAGTGATCTGTGGTCAGTTAGCATGGTTTTAACCAATTATGTACATATATTCATGAAATACATTGTATTGTTTACAATAGATGCACAGCTGAGTTGGGAGCTGATCCTTGTTGACAGAATAGACATGTAGGTTTGGTTAATACCGACTATTACTATTAAAAAGGGAAATCCTTTCATGATTAAGCAGATTAGTTGAATTGGGTCAGTTTGACAAGGAAGTTCAGTAGATTTAAAAAAAATTATGATACATATTGATATGGAAAATCTTTCAATGCTGGCTATTTTGGTGAAACCAATGTTTCTTTTTGTTTTTTGGGAGGTAATTAAATCTGTGACCATTTCCAAAGGTAAATAGTAGCTTTATATAGGAATGTGCTTCAGAAATTTTCATACACTTTTTTTGTCTGTGCTGTATTTTTTAATATGTAATTAAAGTGTTGAATTTTAATCTGTATTGACAGATGTTTTTTTTTCCCTTGCTCAGCCAAGTAGCCATTTTGTACTTACTAGTTTTCAAACGCGAGCACTTGTTAAGCATCTTTACGTATGCTCAAAATGCACATTATTTGCCGTTTATTTATTTGTAAACCATATCTTTAGAAGGAAATATATACATTTCCGATTTTTCTTTTCTCTGCATTTCTTTTCGTTTTCTGGAACCATTTGAATTTTAAATATTCAATTTATGTTTAGATGTGTCGTGACTATGTCTTGTATTTTTGATGTTTTAGACACCAAGTTAAAAAAAAAAGAGAAATGTACAAATTTGAGGTACATGTACACTTGTATTTAGCCATATTATGGAAATTGATAAACATTTTACTGTCATTTATGAAAAATGTAGCATATAGTGTGTCTATTGTTAATATTTGGAATTATTTTGGAATGTATAAAATGCAGTAGAAGAAGAAATCACCGTCGAGTTGTGTTCACCATCACATATTTCAGTTACATTGCACCAGGGACTCGTTTCCTTGATTGCACTATTGTGAAATATGGGATTGTGTCCTTTTCTTCTTGAATAAGTTACCTATGTGTGTACAAAAATAATAAAAAACAAAGTGTGTAAAAGTTGAATTTAATGTGTGTATGATAATTTATGTTTTCATTTAAGGACTGGACACGCCTTCAATAAAATCAGATATTCAGTAGAGTAATTATCATTTTGAAATTGGAGTTTTATTTCTTGTTGAGTGGAATGGTTCAGCATACGAGGGTTGAAAAGGCGTGGTGTGTGTGAACACATGGTATGATCATATAGATGATATATATTTGTTCATTTTAATATTTTTCATACAAGAGCTTTCACAATAGAACAGCAAAACATGTTTTGGTGTAGGGTAAATGTAAATGGTTAAAGTTCCTCTGCACTAGTTTGGCATGGAGGGATTAGACCTCCCTGCATGGTTACTGACAGGTGGTTATCTCATCAAAATTAACATCTCAATTAACATAAGAAAAAGAGGATCATTGGGGGACCAATGGTCACTGATTAGGCATTGCTTTATATATAGAGGGACAAGTAGCTATAAGTAGTTCAGTGGGGCTTTGATATTTTTCATATAAGAACTTTCATAATAGAATGGCAAAACACGTTTTGGTGTAGTATAAATGTGATTAGTTAAAAGTATACCCCTTTTATTTTCTCTCGCCCAGTTTTGAGGTTTCTGATCACATTCAAAATTACAATTTGCCCCATTTTCATATTGGGGCAAGATAAAGAGACAGGTAATGAAAAATAGATATAAAAGACTTTTATTTCTCATTTGCAACATCTCGTCATTTAATGACAAAAATATGTGAAACAACAATACATGAATATAATTATTACACATATCAAAAGTATAAATATTAAGGCTGACTATGAGTCTACACAGTCTACATTTTTCATTAAAATGGCATTTTCTCTTTTTACACTTTTTAATAAGCTGTCCTTAACATTATGTAACATATTTATTTTTAACTTTCAGTATAATTTCACAATTAATGAGGATGAATAATTTATATTAACAAAAAAACACAATCAGGAGTTCAGGACTAATTCCCAAATCTTCAGCATGGAATGTTACTTACATGATGAGATAAATCTATCTAAATGTAAGAATCTAGGCATGATTCAAATTTACATTTGCATATTTTCATTTTTATATAGTTTTATTATCTACATGTACATGCAACATATCGTGAGAGCAAAATTTTAAATGAGCATGCATCTCCATTTGGTATTCAAAACATTCACACTTAGCTCACTAAAAATATTCCTACAGAATTGTTGTCTGCAATACAATCTCTGAGTACAATTACAGGGGTTTACAACATAATTTAGAATGCTGGACAATTCAAATTTACAGTCAAATGAAACAAATTAGGTTTATTTGTTATCGGTAGCAATCATACAGTTTGACATAGAGCATATTCAATGAATATGATTTAGAATATGCATACTGATAATTCATGCATCCCACATGTACCTCCATAACAGACAATGAAAGAAGGTGCTTAAGCTATCCTACATCTTTATTACAACAGAGTGGAATCTCATTTAAAGGAATACGATTATAATGACCTCCCATCATAACAAGGTAATTTAGCCTGCCCAACTTTTTAAAAAATTATTTTTTATATTTATATACCGGTAGCTCTGATATAAACACAGTTTCATTGTAGCATGGTAATTTTTACTGGCATCAAGTCCTGGGATTATGATTATTATCATTATGTTTTTAGCCCGGATATAACAGATTCATTACAACATCAAGTTTAACGATCCAAGTTCCTCTTTACTTCTTTGTACTTTAAAGTGTACTCATCACCAAAGCCTGTTTTGCTCTAGATGCAAGGTGTTCCATGTCACTGTACTGCAGTCAAACTATGAGCTTCAAACATATCGTCTACTGCAGTTTAAATACACTCCCAGTGAACCGTAAAACGCCTTGTTTAGTAGACTAACAAACTTGCATAGAATAGGGTGCACACAAGTGCGAGCCCTACAGTTCATTTTAAACATGTTTGAATTGACGATATACAAGGTGAAACAGATTTTTGTTTCTTTTTTTTTTTGGTCATCTCTTGAGCTACTGAAAAACTAAGACCTTCAGGTACAATGAAACTTTCATGAAATGTTTTTAAACTGCTTGATATTAAATAAATACATAAAGGTATTAAAGTTTCAGGGGGAAACAAATCATCCTCTTTTTCATGTCTTTGCATTCTGGATAAAGGAACCAAACTAGGTAAAAAAAAAAAATAATAATCGATGGGGCATTTAAAAAGGATGGTACTTTCAGTGGTAAGATACAATTTTTACTGAAGTGCCTGGCACACAAAATGTAGCTGAAAAGTAACAAAATAAAACAAACAATATAAATGTCACAAAAATTCACAAACAAAACAAGAATAATTATTTAGTCACCAACAGAATTGAAAGATGATTTGTAAATACCTCTTTATAGTGCAGGAAATATGAATCACTAAATATTGAAATTTAAATTTAAAAAAATGATATTATATGCAACCATTCACTAACACTGCCCTGTGAAGTGAGGTACATGTAGGTGTAGAGAGAGAGAGAGAGAGAGCAAGAGAGAGAGCAAGAGAGAGAGAGAGAGAGACAAAGAGAGAGAGGAAAGGGGGGCGATATCAGCCTACCCCCAGTTTGCGCCAAACGACAGAAGGATAGTAATTGGTGTCGATAAGTAAAGGCAAGTATGAAATGAATCCTACTATTAACCTGTAAATTAAAAAAAGCATATAATCCTTCACTAACCATTCCCAGGTGTGAGGAGTGTAACCTTAGCAACAGGGGAGGGGAAACCCCCAACTTGCCCCATTTGACAAAACTGCTAGTAATTGATGTCAACGGCTTGTGACAGATATAGTGCCAAGTGCATCTGATTGAGCATGGATTGTTTATCAGCAGGCAACACTTGGCTCTATTCCACAGATTATTTTCCATAACCAGGATTAGACTTGTAAGTTGGGGATGTTTTTGGAAAGTTGTTTGTTGCTCAACTGTACTGAACTTGTATTCGTCGCCATAGCAACAGTCTAAATATACAAGTCGAGCGAGGGAGGTTGAAAACTAACGGCAATGAAAGGGTGTTTTGATACACGTAGGAGTTAATGACTTTGGGTGTATGGCAAATGTTTCAGTGTAGGATTATGAAGAGTGAGTTAATCAGAACACACATATCATTGATGCAAATGAAAGAAAGGCCTTTCTTCTTAGGAGGATACGTTTACAACAAAGTTCTGTAGAAACTAATAATGATAATTAGCCCATTGCCTATATGAACCAAGTGGCTCCAGCAAGGAAGCCTACATGTATATGCATGAGAGAATTGAGTAATCTATGGATTGAACACACTAATTGGACTATAAAATCCTCATGTTGACTGAACTGTGACCTTTGAAATAACACTGAAATCTTATCAGTACATATCTCTATAATGATGCAAACTAGCCCAATGTTCGACATTTTAACGAAATACAGGTTTTACAAAGTGAGGGGGATAGATATGATATTAATAAATTCATATTTCTGATTCTGTATCTCTTGTAAATCAATGGAGGGAAGTGCAGTTGAAAACAAAATGCTCGTCAGCCAAGCACTATCATTGGTGCCATAAGAATAATAGACAAAAATACATTTCAGTGAGCAGCTAAATATACAAAAAAACAGTAACAAAAACAGTAACAAAAACAAACAAAAAAATGAAGAAAGATTTTTTAATAAAAATTACACTTTTAGAAGGTGCAAGATACAAAATGAACAACATAACCATAATGATTTACCCCTCAAAAAAGAAGGAAGCGATCACATACTATACCCAATCCTAATCCTGGTCCTAACCCTGAAATTAAAACCCATTTGTAACCCTAATCCTAACCTTACATCTTTGACAAAATAAAATCCCTTGGCAACATTTGTAAGAGCACCCTCAAAATATATATAGTTTGCAGAAATACGCATTCTCTACAGACAATGGGTATTTATAAAAGAGGCGTCATGGTCTAGTAACCAGACTGTGGAACACATGGTTCGGGGTTCAAGTCCCCCCACAGCACCAATGTCTTTGGCAAGACATTGGTCTAATCATTTATCATTTGCCGCTCTCCACCCATGTGTAATAAATGGGTAAAATAAATGTATTCCTTGAATGCTTTTAGCACCTTTAAGGTAGATGTGCTAAAGCCAAGTAAAAATACTACTTTGTCGGCGCCTTGAGCATCCCCTTGGAAGGAGACATGCACAAATTACCAGTAAATGTAGCTATTATCATTATCATTATCTACATGGGCTACAATAACAATACAAAAACATTGGATTAATTTATAGAATACACAAGACCTCTTTACTGTAGCATACAAAAGAGATGATTATATGGTTTGGACGTACACAACATTATGGAGTATATGTATTAATAATACTGAGTTGATATTCTGTCTACATTGGCGTTAAAACTTGCGACAAGTGGAGAGTTTTCAAAACAATAAATGCATAAAGGGAAAGGAAGGGACACAGAGAAGAAAGAAGGAAAGTGAGAGAGAGAGAGAGAGAGAGAAAGAGCAAAAGAGAGAGTGAAAGAGGGAGCAAGAGAGAGAGAGAGAAAGAGCAAAAGAGAGAGAGAGAGAGAGAGAGGGGGGGGGGGGACAGGATACAGCTGCTGGGATCTCTTTAGTAACTACAAAACTTTTGAAAGATCTTGCAAATATCAATGAAAAGATTATTTCCTAGAAATAGCTATGTACAATAATCTATATTGTTCACACCTTTTTTACATAAACATATTAATCAAATCATCTCACAGCTCACAATCTTCAATCAAAGTTGATTTCCCTTTTTAAATTAACTTTGTAAACAGGTGTACATATACTTAAAATAGGTTGAAAAGGTAAATGCAAGTATCTCTATCTCTGTAATATTCCATGATCCTAGCATCAATATTCATGCGTTTCAAAGTTCAAAGTTACAATTTTGTAATAAGTTAATATAAACGTTGGGTGAAAATTGGGATCAAATCATGCACATGTGTGTAGATTGTAGAAGTATTTTATTAAAGAGTATTATTGTAGCTTATACCCCAACTGTGGGGCAAGAGGTTAGCATGAATACATCACAAAATGGGCTATTTCCTCCTACTGCACTTATTTGCTCCAGAATCCATGGGCTTCTTGCTTCTACAAATAAATCCAAAGCGACAGAAGAAGGATAGAATCCGTACAAGGCGAACATCTGGATTAAATGCCGTGGATTTCCTGCATCTCTTCCGTGGACCACTAAAGAAGGGTGCATGTAGGGCCTTTAATGGTATGTAGAACTGAATATAACTGCAGAAAGAGGTCTCAAATACAGGCGATGCTATCATAAAAATAAACCACATAACTTTAGTTTATACCAAACTTTAAAACTACAATGGCCTATAACCGATCATCAGTTTTATCCTGCTTGAAACCAGTGCCAGCACTCCGTAATTCATATTGTGTAGACTCCACAAAAAAAAATCACAACGAAAGATACTTTTTCGGGCCTGACAAGGAGAGATAGAGACCCGTACTTTGCTTACTGTCATCAAATGGATAATTTTAGGCAATCGTATTGCATTTATTGCATTTTTAAAGGTGTTTATATTCTTACTCTGGAGTTGTTTTGAAGTCCATTTGGTCACAGATGGCTAACAGCATCGTTATGTAGGTCTACGACAAATAAAGAGAAAGCACTACCCCGACAGCAGCAATGATCACTGTTAATCCGATCAGAAGATAATAAGCCTGAGTTGAAAAAGAAAAGAAAATAATATGATTTAAAGAGATTTCTAGCAAGTCTATCTAAAATTGCTTGACACATAAATATTGCTTTAGTTTTGTTAATACAGCTCCGTATTTGGCTCACCAAAAAATAGTTTGACTACTATGAGCTCACGACCCCCTCCCCATTTTCCAAGAAGACCAAAAGTGCCCCTTATCACTTCTGATAAATGTCACTCTTTATCGTCGCTTTTTACTTCTACATTTTTTTCCCATTTCCTCTGACAAACTATGCCCTTTGAAAGTCATGAAACAGCCTCATTTAAAAGGGAGTGCAGCATGGCAAATACTGGTTAACGCCATCTCCGTCTTCTTTTCCACAACTGCACGTAAACAAATTTACTTGATTAACGGTAGTCAGCGACTTAATCTCTACATGGCCAGCGTTCGCGAAACAGACCAGGGTTCTCCTCACGCTTCCGTTTCGTGTCTGTTGCACGCACGTGATTGCTGCAGTCCCCTTCGTCCGCAGTCGCATTATACTCGACTGGCCCCCCCGAGTCAGGCCACAAGAAAGACACTTAGTCTTGTCAGGCTACACTCCCTTTAACTGCTCAGAATACTGTCACCCCTTGGGAGGGCATCAGGGTCCTGGGCAAAAGGGGCGCAATTCCCTACATCTACCAAGATAGACAGGGCCTCTTCTACCTATTTCCCCTTTTCAAAATACGATTGGGTCCCTTTCATATGCCACACTAACAAATCATACTTTATTGAAAGAGGCATCTTCATAAGCTACATATAATAATGGTATTTTCAACTGTCTGGATGCAAGACTGGACTGTTAACCAATGTAGAATTCAGAACACGGGGTACATCATAATCAACGTCAACGTCAGAATGAAATTTTAAAACTTACTCTATTGCTATTTTTCTGTTCTTTCTCAGACTCGGACACGGCGGCCATATCTCCTACCATCCTCTGGTACATGGCCTTTTCAGACTTGACCTCCTTTTGCTGTTTCACTGAGAGCTTAGCTAGCTCTTGGTGAATGGTCTGCACAAAAGAAAACATAATTAAAGATAAACTTTAGTACTGGTAATGCGATTGCATTGTGAAAGAAAAGGTGTGGAAAGGATCAGAAACAGTTGATCATGTAGCATGTAGCATGTAAGTTTTGCTGTGCACTGCAAGGTTCTGGAGTCATCAAAATCATAATAAATTTGACCGAGTCTTGGTAAAGTAACAAGCACTCACATAGAAAGCTATATATGGGACAACACACATGATGTCGGGGCTAGTACTACCTTGATTTCCTTGTCTTTCTATGCTCATTACTCAGCCAGTATACATTTTCTTCCAAAATTGTTAGGGACATGTCATTTATTTGTAATCTTGAACATTCAGTGTAAGTTTCGTTTGATTCTGTGAGAATTTTTTTTTTTTTTTTGTACAAGTACTGGAGTTATTAATCTTTGATAACTTAGCAATCTCTTGGTGAATGGTCTGCACAAAATGAAACCAAATTTGGTATTCAACAACTTCAAAACCAATGTCTTTGAAAGCTTGGCTAGCTCCTGGTGAATGGTCTGCACAAAAAGGAAAAAAATTTAAAATCTGTCTACTGCTTGATGTTATCAGTCCATGTCCAATTTGGTCTGCCTCTTTTTCTTATTTTCATAATTGTGACAAGGTGATCATGTTCCCATAACTCCCCATTATCTCTCTCACTTTCTTGTTGGACATATAATAAATGAGTCCATCCAATATTCATTGTGCACAAAGTATTCATCAAGTGCCCCTTCACAGGTAAAGTGATCAGATCTGTTAAATAAAACATGGTGCCCAAAACAGGACATCATACCAACATAATAAAGCCAGTAATAAATGGTGAAACATCGCTGAGACTTTCGGGTTATTGATTTAAAGCTTTGCCAATACATAACATTTATCAGACAAATCCCAATCTTCAGGAAGCCAATCCTTATTTCATACCTTGTTCGATGGTTCTATTGCTAATGCCTTTTTGAGATACGTCTGAGCTTCAGTGAATTCCTGTTGGCCAGCTAGAACCTAGAGAATGAGGAGAGGAGAGGACTTCAATAAAAATAAATGACATAAATACAAAAACTCTTCAGCTTTCTTATCAGGCTTTCTCTCTATTAAACAAGATATTACTTTACAAGCTCGACACTGAATTTCAAAGATCGAAATGGCAGTCAGAACAAACATGTAGCTTCTCCATTGCAGTCAGGCTCTACAGTTTCAAGCAGTGAGTAATTACATGGATTAAACAGACTTATTACCAATTTTGTGTGCAAGGCCACAGAAAGAGCTGTAACGGATCCAAATGAACAACAAAAGTTTTCAAATCAATCACAATATCATATTCATTTATTAAATAGTAGTTGCAATTGATATCAAACTTAAGCTGAGTCAGCTTAAGAAACTCAGCTATATATATGACAGGGGATAATGATAGTAATATTTATATAGCGCTTATAAATATTAATGACTTAGTTACTCACAATAACCATGCCTTCTTTACTAATAATTATCTTTCAAATTGACATTCAAAATAGAAATCTGATGTAATACACATGTTTTTGCTACCTTCCCTAAAGTAAATGACTTGTCAGTTGTCCTAGCCATAGGAGTTAATGCTGTTGAACAATAACCACAGAAAAGCTTATAGATACAGACATACTGAAGCCGGTACACCAAGACTGGCATCTCATTATCATTTGTGGAGCCAATCAGAGCTCGTTATCTTTTTTCTCATACACTTTGTTCCCCTTCATTTCTTGTTTAGATTGTTTGATTTTGTCCATCCGTTCATTCTTGCATTCTACTCTTAAGGGTACAAGACAAAATTTGTCAGTGTGTCTAAATTAAAAGCTATTGTTACATTGTGTAATACATGTTTGTATCACCTCCCTCCCCCTTCTCTCTCTCTCTCTTTCTCTCTCTCTCTCTCTCTCTCTCTCTCTCCCTTCCTCTCTCCCCCTCTCTCTCTCTCTTTCTCTCTCATTACCTTGCCCTTCCTAAACAGTGCCTTCACGTTGCTGGGTTCCTTCAATAAGACAGAATTGCAAGACTGAAGAGCTGCTGAGAATGCGTCCACCTGCAAACATAACATAGAATAAATTCATAAGAGAACATACTATCATACATGTACATGCCAACTTTTAACAGCAAAAAAAAGGTTGGAATATCTCATGGCAAAATTTTGAATATTCATATACATTTCTCACCAAAGTTTCAGACAAATGAGTAATCTAGGGTTTAGAACATTAGTTCCCAAAATGGGAAAAATTTCCTTGAAATATGAAGGGTTTGCAGTTATGTGATAAAAGCACTATTTATTTCCAGGAAGGCATTCCACACCATACTAAAGCTTGATATGGAAATGTTAATATGCCTCTTTCATGCTAACTTTGATGCTAACAAGATAATCTACAAGGTATAATCACCCAACAACTATTGGAAATATATAGTTGCATATTTTGTTCATGTTGAAATTAACTGTCACTTAAAGCTAAACTTTAGTACTGGTAATGCGATTGCATTGTGAAAGAAAAGGTGTGAAAGGATCAGAAACAGTTGATCATGTAGCATGTAAGTATTGGTGTGCACTGCAAGGTTCTGGAGTCATCAAAATCATAATAAATTTGACCGAGTCTTGGTAAAGTAACAAACACTCACATAGAAAGCTATATATGGGACAACACACATCGTGTCGGGGATGGTACTACCTTGGTTTCCTTGTCTTTCTATGCTCATTACTCAGCCAGTATACATTTTCTTCCAAAATTGTTTGGCACATGTCATTTATTTGTAATCTTGAACATTCAGTGTAAGTTTCGTTTGATTCTGTGAGAATTAATTTTTTTTTTTACCAGTACTGGAGTTTATCTTTAAAAACAATATCAGAGCTTCTTTTGTGTGCAATTCTGCGGCAATGGCTCCATGGTCTATTTCCTACATTTACAAAATTCTTTATTTTAATCCTGGACCAAACACTACATGCACAGTGTATACTTATACAGCAAAACCTGTCTATAAAGACCACCCAAGAGAGACAAGAAAATTAGTCTTTATAGGCAGGTGGTCTTTATGTAATAATAATAATATTTAGCTTTTATATAGCGCTTAAAGGTACTATGTCCCTTTTGCAGCCAACCTCAAATGCTGTAGAACTTTGCAGGAATTATGAATATGTCATGTATGTCCTATCTGTGAAATTTAAACATTAGCAGTGTCCTCATATTCAAATTATGCAAGGAAACCCGTTTACTTGCTAGACTTCACTGTCAGACACTATTGAGTGTCTGACTGTTTTTTTTTCCTTCTTTGGTAATAAAATACATGAAAAGAGTTGTAAAGGGTACATGAGCATTTGTCTACATCAATAACCCACTTCTTGTGATGGCCAAGATTAAACTGATTGAATCTTTGCGCAGCATAAAACGTATGACCATTCGGTACAATTGTCTGAAAATCAAGACTATTACTTTTGGGCTCTATAGCCCTAAAGTCGATTTGACAACTAATAACTTATTTTCCCACTTGAAGACATTTTCAAGCCCCAACTTTTTTAGGGAAGTTCTAAATTAGTATTATCTTTCAAATGCAGTTGGAATTTAACTTTTTCATTTTTTGGGCCTGCAAATGGGACATAGTACCTTTAATACAATGTCTCTAAGCGCTTTACAAATATACAATTATGTACAGGTTCCTTTAGTACACGTTTCAAAGAGAAACCATTTTCAAGAGAAACCATTTTCAAGGGAAGCAAAAATGTGGTCTTTGTAGACAGTGGTCTTTCTATACAGGTGGTGACTAAAGGAGGCTTGACTGTACCTAAACCTCACCTAAAACCCCATTCTAACCCTAATTCCGACCATGTCTTTCACAGATTAAAGCCTACAGAATGGCAGGCCACAGATTATCATCCTAATTCCTTCTTACCTTGAGCTGAGCAGCGGCCAAATTATTGAAGCATTTGACCAACATATCATTCACTTCCTTCTCGTAGTCATCACCCTTTCCACTCTGTCAAAAATAAACACAAAAGTGATCATTTACATTATTTTTTGACACCATGATATAAACTCTTCTTTCCATTTAATATCATTGTCAGACCAGACAAAATTTAACAGGTTAATGCATGGTCCTGTTTCATAAAACTTGTTATCAATAAAAAATGCTAACTTCTATGACAAATTAGCTGTCAGCTAATCCGTTGCCACTGTTTCAGTAGCTTATACCAGTTATTGTAAGGATTAAATTGATCACATATTGTTCTTCAAATTTGCAACAATTATATTTTTATTTCACTCGGGGAGAACCTAAAGCCGTCTGGTTGCTTACTTACAAGCGTTTATGCTTTCTTAGCAGTCAGGTAAAATAACCACCACCACCACCACCAACATCAATTTTATAGCTAGATTTTTTTTTTTTTTTAATGTCTCAAATAACAATATACATGGGCGAGAACGTTGTTGAAATGTTGAAAAATGTTGAAAATTTTTTTTTTTGATCGATAATCAATGATTCTGAATCTCTCAACATGTTGCCAATTTCAGAATTTTAAAGCTTATTTTCTTTTTTTTTTATATTTCTGTCATCAAACACAATATAGTCGTGTAACAAAGATGAATGCAGTGTGTACAGAAATCCTGCCCATTCTACTAATCAAGCATCTGGCATATTTTTAGGGCTCCGAATCAAGTTGTTGAGCCAAACTGCAAAATGTGGAATGATTGTCGGGAAAGGGTTCTTGGTTGGTTGGTCCTCCAAAATACTCGTCTGAGTTTTAACTGGAGGTGCGGGTAGGGTGTATTAATTTGTAGATGGGGGGGGGGGGGGGACGATAGGGCAATTTTGAATTTGACAGGGTCAGTGTGGGCGATAGTCTCCGGTTTAAGCTGGTTCAAATCACGCACTGTTCTCATGAAGAAGGAGGTTGCGAATGTGTCCGTTCTTGAGTGGGTCGGGTTAATGATGATGTCTTATGGATTTTACTATCAGCCATTTTAATAGATTTGGGAACACAGTGTAACACAGGATTCCCAACAATGCAATGTCTTTAAAAAATCAATGTGGATACTGATACACAAATCTTTCTCAACATTCTCAACATTATCTTCTAAAGGCTACTTTACTATCTCCAAACTACATGTTCACTTACTGGACAATCATCTAGCAATGTGATGGCTCTGCGAAAAAAAAAGAGAAGAAGATAAATGATCATTAGATGGAGAAAATGACGATTACATAAAACAATCATTAAAAATGACCACCATTCGTAACATTATTCTAACTATCTGCAAGCCCCTAGAGGCACTGCTTGCAGCAGAATGGAGATACCGTAAATCTGCATGTATAAGGCGCACTTTTTTTCCGTCGGGAAAAATTGAAAGTCGGGGGTGCGCCTAATACACAGGTACAGCATATTTTGAGTCCTCAAAATGCTACTTTTTAGTGGTTTCCGAAAATCTCTGTGTCTCAACATGAATTACATAATGAAAATAAAGAATAGGATCTACTACCGGTATTTGAATTTAAACTACGTTCCTAATTTGAAGGGAAGAGAGTTTTTTTGGGGTTTTTTTCAGTCTCGATAAATTATGCCCCTTCACAAAGCACTTTGCCGGCCGAAGCTCTCCCGTGTCTCCAGCTCACTCACCTGTATCCTGCAGCTCACTTACACGGGGGATATCGACTCACCACTCGAAATCTAGCTGGTCCAAATTTTGGTTTGGACTCCAGGGGAAAATTTTTCTGTCATCTTTAGTTTTAAAAACAACATTGTTACTATTCTTTTTTACTTTGACTTTTTGACTGTAAAGTCGTAATAAATAAAAGTCCTTCCCAATATTCTGCATCATGGCTTGCGTTTCCGAACGGGACCGCATGCTGAAATAAGATACAAATCTGAGATGGTGTCGGCAAAAAAGCAAACCCAAAAGGGAATTTTTTTTTTTTTTTTTTTTTTTTAATTCCAAAAATAGGGGTGCGCCTTATACACAGGTGCGCCTTGTACACGGAGATTTACGGTACGTACCATTACACCATCATTTTGCTTCGCTGATATTACCAATAATTCTTTAAAATACCTGTTCCACTGAGAATTTACAAGCACAAGTGTGTGATCTTCACACCTTGCAAAAAGAAGACACATGAAGGCAAGAAAAGTTGTTACCTGAAAACATTTTCAAGATTTTTCTTCTTCTCCTTAATTTATTGCTTGTTTTGTGAACTGGCTGACGTGAAATTCCTAATCCTGACAAATTATGTCTCACATGCGACGACGTAAACAGATGAATAATTGAATAAGGCATCTTCCAATGCATTTAGAAGTATGATTACAAATGTACAAAATTGAGTAATTGACCTTACTTTGAGTACGAATTGATTGCACCAGAAAAGTCCTTCCTTCCAAACAGTTGATTACCATACTCCCTCTTCTTGTTTCTGAAAACAACAACAAGATATATAAAAGTATAAACATTGTAAGGTTACTGACAATTGCTCAAAGTTGTATTCATACAACATCTTAAAACTTATGCATAAGGAACTGTATTGATGACCATTACCTTTCATGTCTGTACCTTTCCTATCGCACTTTGTATAAATGTATCATGTATGTATTTCATCTTTTGCACAAGCTGCGCCTTGAGCATTTGACTGTCAAGTGGATTTGGCGCCTTATAAATCATATGTATTATTATTATTATTATTATGTGTGGTATTAGGGCCATGACATTTCAAAGTTGAAAAACACAAAGAGAGATATGTATATATCAAGAGACAAAGAAAAATGTAGAACTATTGGGAGTATAAAAAGATTAAAAAGAGAGTAAATGAAATATCAAGAATGACTAAAGACATGAGTAAAGAGAGGTAGAGAGAAAGAGGAAAGAAAGAGCAATGGAAAAAATGTTGTGATCTATATAATCAAGAGCAATTCCTTAACAGGACACTTTCACGAAGTACACACATTTGGTGTTGTGTCCAAGTGTGGTTCATTCCTCTTGTGGCATAACATTATTTTGTGAATCTTAACTATTTGCATAAATATTTCCATAAATATTTCCATGAGGAGGAAAATTTCTGCTTTTAAAACCCCTGTATGAAGCCCCAAAGTCGTCAAAAGTGTTATGGTAAAATTTCACTTAAATTGTATCATAATGGGAAGAAGGATGTCATTTAAGACACACTTCTACAAAGATCCCTCCCCCCCCCAAAAAAAAAGTGTGTTTGAAGACAAATATTGATAAAAGAAAACGTAATTTGGGTTTTCTGTTGTACGTCAAAAAAAAAAAATTGTATTCTTTCATTAATATTCGACTTCAAACACATTTGTTTTGAAAATCCTTGCAGAAATGTGTCTTTAATGACATCCTCTTTCACGCTATGATACACTTTAAGTCATATTTGGCCATCAAATTTTTGGGGCTCTCAACAATTTAGAGGGGCTTTAATGTCAGTTGCAAACAAAATGAGTGAAAATCAAGGAAATACAGTACTTACGCTAGCTGACATACTTCTTCTAATGTCATTGTGATAGGTGTAGGTGGAGGGTTTGTTTCTAATAATTCTACTTCATAAATCATGTCAGTGTTGGGCAAAATCTTTGGCGCTCTGAAAAGATACAAAATAAAAAAGACCAGATGGGTTTATTTCATGATTTTAGACATTCTGAAATGAGGATGTACACTCAGCGAAAAAGAAAGAAAGTGGACATTCTTTATTATTCATATTTTTATATATAAACCATCAATACAATATATTAAAATATGTATCAAATCAAAGAAAAATTAATACTCTACTACTCTACAAACATCAATTAAGATCAAGTTCTGAACTTTCACCCTTCGATGGGGACATTCATTTAACCATCAGAAGGTCTGATTAAGAAAATGGCAATAATAGAGCAAGAAGCCATTCAAATGTGAATGAGCATGTGCATCTGTTAGACACTCTTGTTCAACAATGAAAACAAAGAATGAGAACCAATAAGGAGGATTAAGCTCTGGATGTCAACTGTAATATCAGGACTGCATTGTTTTGACAAGCATAATCAAGATGCCTCTCCTTTACATCCAAGATTGTGGACAAGCCATAGGATACCTCCATTGCTCATCAATATTTGAATGGACAGATGCCCTATTTTTGCAATTTATTTTCAGAGACTCATTTATTGAATGGCAATGCTTACTTATGCATTAATGGTACAATTCCATTTGCATATCATTTATTTTGATATATGAAAGATAACTTTATATTGTAGTATTTCTTAAGGTACTATGTCCCATTTGCAGGCCAAAAAAAATGAAAAGGTTAAATTCCAACGGCATTTGAAAGATAATACTAATTTAGAACTTCCCTACAAAAGTGGGGCTTGAAATGTCTTTAAGTGGGAACATAACGACTATTAGTTGTCAAATCGACTTAAAAGCTATAGAGCCAGTAAGTAATAGTCTGATTTTTCAGACCATAGTACCGAATGGTCGTACGTTTTATGCTGCGCAAAGATTCAATCAGTTTAATTTTGGCCATTACAAGAAGTGGGTTATCGATATAGACAAATGCTCATGTACCCTCCACAGCTCATTTTATGAATGTTATTACCAAAGAAGTAAAAGGCCAGTCAGTCACTCAATAGTGTCTGACAGTGAAGTCTAGCAAGTAAACAGGTTTCCTTGCATAAATTAGGACACTGCTAACTTTTGAATTTCACAGGACATACATGACATGGTATTCATAATGCCTGCAAAGTTCTACAGAATTTGATGTTGGCTGCAAAAGGGACATAGTACCTTTAAGGTAGTATTTCTTAATGGGCAAGCTCTACTATGATTACTTACTTTCCATATTCACCATAGGCAAATCTAGCATTGGTATGGATTTCTGCTACCTCACCTAGCTCCATCAGGCATACACACAAGTCAATAGCTGGGGAACAAATCAAACAAGCAAAATCAATCACTTTGCGATGAGACTGGAATCAAAAGTCAAAACCTAGCTACATACTAGAATGACAATCATCTAGTATTATGATTAACCTTTATATTTGCCAACATTTCACAGCGAAAAATAGGAATCTCTCAAGGCAAAATTAGGAATACAGTCTATTTTTATATACATTTCACACATAATAATTCAGAAAAAGAGAAAAATCTAGTGTTCAAAACAAAAGATTGAAGGCTGAAAAAAAAGAATGGTTGGCAGCTTTAAACAAAACACTTTTTATTTCGGACTGCATGGGGGGGGGGGGGAATCTTACACTAGGTGGGTGAAAAAAGAAAAAGAAATGTTACTGATGCTTTTGCAGATCTTGGGGTTATAGAGCATTTTAAAGTGAATCAAGATAATGACAGTTATCATGCAAATCATACAGTAGATGATATTTATAGACTCCTCAAGAGAGACAAGGATACAGTCTTGTAAAAGGTCCATTTAATACAGAATTCAACAGCTCAAGAAAAACATATACTGCACTCTATAGGTTTGGATGGATGCTTAAAACTCAGACTACATGTACTGTATATGGTTGAACTATCACAATGGTTCAGACATTCTACTTAGATAATAAATGGAAGCATACAACCCAATGGGGTCTAATCTTGATAAGCACGAATAAAACAGGATCAACCTCTTTGTTGTTTTGCAAACTATTCTTGCTATTTTAATTTACACTGTACATCACAACAAACCTTGTACTATTTCTCCTTCTCCTTGTGTGAAAGTGGCCTTTTCTTCACCCTCGACTTCTGTTCCATCCTCGAGCATGCCCTTGTACCTCACAGTCATGGCCATACCCCTGTCAGGCCGAGCGGCCTCTCCTTGACCAGCCTTGAGAACCTTCTTCCTCAGTTTGCCACTCCCTAGAACATCCAACCATTCCTCCCCGTCTCCACTCCCAGAGACCTCTTCTTTCTCCTGATCATCGTTAACGACCGAATCAGACTCTTGCAGCGGTTCCTTGGGCGTGGATATCTGGCTGCCGTCAACAGCAGTCTGCTTGGCTTGGTCACCATTGGCGTCACTGCCTGGGGTAACTTCCTGGACTCTGCTGGGGTCGCCCGATGCATCGGCTTTGCCCTCTGGTTTCTCCACTACATCAGCCATTGTTTGTTCACCAATGAATCTACAAATAACAAACGTGCAGTTGCCACCTATAAATACCATGTCCAAATTTGGTTATTAATAGAGTTTAGTGGGAATGTATTCAATGAAACCAGTCAATTATGACTATCTTCACCAAAAAATTTCAATACTAACTAGACCTGTAGGGGTCTAACTTTGATTAATAAATTCAATTGATTCCCTTTTTTTTCTTCATAGACTCTAGACCCCTAGTTCATGATTATATTTCTGCATTTTTATGCCAGGTTACTAAATGAACTCATTGCATGCACCTTTGTATGCTATATTAGGCGCTATTTAATATCGCAAAGTAAGTTTCAGACTGGCAACACAAAAAACGTTAAAATGTCAATTTTCAAAAAATTCGACAAATGTAAATGTTGTTTTGCCATCTCATCTTACAATCACGACCGCCCATCGCAGCATCCGGCATCCATCCCTAGCAGGCAGCCCAAGGCGCGACAGAAATGCCGGGCCGGTAGACTACTTAGATATTGCACATTATTTTGCTCTGCTTATCCATACCACTAGACTACTCACAACACAGAATGTTCATGTTAATTTGAATAAGTTCACAACCAAAGTCTTACCACACAAGAATGACTCTAAATTAAGCAGCAATGGTCGATGTCTCGAGCGAGAAATACGATTTCGCAGAGTAAGCTTCCCTCGAATTTTCTCTAATTAATGTCCGTTGAGAATTGCATTGAAAAGTTACTATTCATGGTATCTGTAAACGAACAAAATTTTATTTGATTTCTTAAAGTTTTTCTTAACTCCTGCATGTACATTATTCTCTTTCTTCGTTTCCTTCAATTTCTTCTTTTTCTTATATTAATTCCTCTGTTTCTTTACTATATGAAAGAAAACATTTTTTAGGGCAGTGATTTGCCTCTCATTTCCTCGATAACCTTCCCCCCTGCTTGACAGGTTCTCCCTTTTAATGGGGGGAGGGGGAGCAGGAGATGAAAAATGGACGTCTCTTCTCTCGCTCGCCATCCTCGTTTTGTTCTTGTCTTTAAAAATCTACTAGAATTGGACCCCAAGCAATATGTCAGACAAGTGACAATACCTTTACCTTTACCGCAACTACTACAAGAATCCATGAGACAGCAGTCGAGCTTCAAGATCTATATCTTCTTGGTCTATCTTCTTGTACTACTTTATCTTAATTATTTTCATCATAAAAGTCAGGGAGGCAGAGGGGCAAAAAGTAGCATATTGATTTCCCAGGAGTAAAGAAATTAATACGAGTATTGAGAGACATATAGCACTGATGTTATTATAAATGTGTGCAACGGGAATTATTTTTGGTCATTCTTTTTATTTAAGTTGCTTATGCCAAAATTCTGTTTTTTAACAAATTTGGAAGATACATATAGCCACAATTGGGTGACAGGTTGAGTTTCCGTCAGAGTGCTAATTTGTCAGTTTATTTTAGTTGAAAATGCACGTAGAAACAAAGGATTTTTTTTATTGGAATAGGTCTGAGCTAAATAGACATTTACCTGTTTTTTTATACCTCGATATTCATAGCTGTATTTAAAAGATTAATTTCGTAAGTTTCGATTATTCATTTCGTTTCTTTTCTTTATTCGTTATAGATACTTTATTCCTTATCGATCCGCACCGTCCGACTTCTGGCCTTGCTTGCTTGCTTGTTACCTTATTTCAAATCTTCTTGGGTTCCCGCTATATCATTCACTCATTCATTTAAGTTCATTCATTCATTCATCCATTTATTCATTGATATATTGACAATCTTATTTTGATATGCTGCTCATCGTTAATTAATGTCTGGAGATCAGTAGGCCTAATGGTCAATGTGAGAGATATTCAGGATAACACATGGGCAGCGGAGCGTCTAGTGGGGGGGGGGGGGGACCCAAAAAGGGCACTTTCTGGAGAAAAAAAGGGGCCCTCTACAAAGGGGAATCTCAAAGCGAAAATAGTACAATCTTTGGGCATTGGTATATAATCCTATATTGTGATCACATCATCATGAATATTTAGTTTCAATGCTTATTTCTCTCTTTACATGGTCCAAGATACTGCAGTGGCTTGATCTTGATTTTTATGAGCAAATACTTTTTTGGGCAGAAAACCCCGGAAAATCATGTCATTCAGCAACATTTGTAAATTACATGGTATCGAATTCGAAATAAACCACGTTTGATGGGGGGGGGGGGGGGTAACTGCCCCCCAGGGTAAAAGGAATGGTGGAGGGGGGGGGGCACCCCGGCCCCCACTCAGAGGTCGGAATGACCGCATGCGTGTTGCCAAAATGTCCGGTAAAGGGGTACTTTTCGTGCGTCAAAGTCCGGCCCGAGAATTGTAAAAAAAGGGGTGCATTTGACTTTTCACCCGGAGATTTCTTTAAAAAGGGGTGTTTTTCTTTTTTTCTCTCATCCCTTTGGACTCCTGAGAAATTATTCCGAATTTAGTGGGTACATTGAGCATTTTTCCTGAATTAGGGGGGTCTCCAAGGCAGGAAAAGCCTGCGAAAAGCCCGCGATCGAAAGGGGGGTTCGGAAATGTTGGCAGTCCTCAGATAGGTGGTGCTTTCAAAAAGAGGGTACGAGCATATGCGTACCCTAAATAACACTGAGTGGGGGGGGGGGGGCCGGGGGAGGTGGGCACATATTCAAAGGGAAAAGGACACTTATTAGCTACAAAAGAAAAAGAAAACATGTCAAAGTAAAAAGGGGAATTACCAGAGGTGAAAATAGGGCAAATCTCGCTTCTGGTAAGGGGCCCTCACCAGAGATGAACAAAAAGCACACATGAGAACGGAAAAGGGCACTTAATTATTACAAGGGAAAGGGGGAAGGAAATTATCAGAAGGAAAATGGCACTAATCAGAGATGAAAAGGGGCACTTATTACCTCTCAAATTTGAATAAAGGCACAGAGGGGATGAAAAAGAGCAAGAATGAAAAGAGGGTATACAAAGAAAAGGAAGCACTTGTCAAAGTATAATGGGCACCTCTCAGATTTGAAAAGAGGCAATTATTAGAGATGAAGGGGCACTTATCTGAGATAGTAAGGGGCATGCACTTCTTGTAACTTAAAAGGGGCAATCACCTGAGTTGAATAGGGGCACTTTGTGAGAATGAAAAGGGACACTTATTACAAACGACAAAATGGGCACTTGTCGAAGAAAAAGGGGCACCTATGATATTTTAATAGAGGTATCTATCAGATACATTAAAAAGAAAAAAATATGTAGTGCTCACTACACCCCCCCCCGGAAAACGAATCGTCTTCTTTCTCTAATAATAATTCAATGAAACGTTGAAGCTTCCGTGCTTTGCGGCCCCCCCCCCCTGACGCTCAAGGGGGGGGGGGGTGCAATTTTTTTAATTTTCGAGGACCCCCCCCCAAAAAAATGTGCTCACTACCCCCCCCCCCACTGAGCGAATTTTCGGCCGGCTCAATTTTCAAATTTTCGGGAGCTAAAAAAAAAAAAAGTTGGGCCCCCTCCCCTAAGAAATCCTGGATCCGCGCCTGGGAAGAGTTTCTCTAATAATTTAATGAAACGTCAAAGCTTCGCCCTGGAGGCGGGGGGGGGGGGGGGGGGGGACTCTGAATTCAGACAAGGATTAAGAGTCAAGAACTGTACAACGAATCGTCTTCTTTCTCTAATAATTAATGAAACGTTAAAGCTTCCATGTTTCGTATAGGGACCCCCCCCCCCCCCCCACTGAGCGAAATTCCGGTCGGCGGGATTTTAAAATTTCAGCCCCCTCTATAGGAAAATCCTGGATCCTCCACTACCTTAAACACCCCCTCTCTGAAAAATCCTGGATACGCCCATGATAAGATGTATCAGAAGAGGCATATTGATGAGAAGGGGGAGTGGCTCTTATATTAAAAAAGAAAACGGCCATTTATCAGAAAGAAAAAAGGCACTTGTCAAAATAAAAGGGATTACTTTGCAAAAGGGGAATGGCGCTTATTATAAAAGAAAATGGCACTTGTTAAAGTAAAATGGGTACCTAGCTGTCAGATATGAATAGGGGCAATTATCATAGGTAAAGGGGGCCGGGGCACTTTTCAGATATGGTAAGAGGCACTAGTTTGTGGAACGGGCATCTATTAAAAATAAGAAGGGGGAACCTTTCAAGGGGCACTTTAAGGGTACTTGAAAAAGCAGGGGAAGGACAATGTGCCCCCCTGTACCCTTGCTCCGTCCGCCTCTGCGATAACAAGAGAGGTTACATTAAATTTCAATGGACTGTACTTTTTGTTAGACCAGTGTTACTGTGTTTGCGTGCCTTGTTTAGCGATTCTGGTATATTTTGTGATGATATAAGCTTTTCCTTTTTCCGTCTGTCTTTTTAAAGACACCATATCTCGATTTTTGCGGAGACACGAAACTACGACAATACTATTTCCTATTTTAAAATTAAATTAAAACTCTAATTTCATCATGGCTGGTAGAGGTCGAGGACGAGGACGTGGTCGAGGATCTTCTTTTGCTGCTGATGCCCTTGGGCTAGGAAGAGGAGGTGAAGCACTGCCACCTCCCACGGCACAACCACCACCACTTTTTCCTGTGAGTCCCACATGTTGCAGATTATGTTGGTTAATCGCACACATAGCTGCATTTCTATCCTGTCGCTGGCTGTGTATTAAAAACCTGTGACGTGAGTCTAGTTGACGATCAGCCACCTATTCATTGTGTGCATGAGTGTGGAATTGTGTGTAGTGTGTGTATTGTGTGTAATTGCTGCCTCTCAGCACGTAGTACAGCGCTAGAGAGGTCATCAGGTCAATACACATTCGCATTGACTCTATGCTAGGCACATTCATGGGGCACTAGAGGGCGCTTTGGGCGCGTACGAAAATCTGAATGGCCTTGCTGCGGTGGGTCGGCAATAATCAGCCCAAAACTTGGATATGGGAGGGTGGAAGGATATATCTTTTTTATAATGTTATCTGGTCTTACCCTTAACCATCCTATGTTTAATCTATGTAGAAATAACATGCGAGTACGATAAGAGAAACATCGGGCCCATTACTGATGCAACTTTTAAAATATTAGCCTAGAAATGTCCACCAAACGGAAAAAATTGACATTTTTTCCCGACAAATCTTCATAAAATCTGATTTATAAACAAGTCACATCTAGGTACACTATAAATACAAATACGATTTTCTGAAAATTCAGGTATTATTTTTTAAGTTTCTTTCAAGTATATTTCTGCGCATTGCAGCGCCAATGTTCTTCACTGCTTCAAAATCACCCTTGAAATTTTTTTTTTGCAACAAATTTGTTACGAGGTCCGCGAGTGTTCCCCGTTCCTTGCGTGTTGAAAGTTTGGTAATACATAGTTTACATTGACTCGCGCACGAAAAAATGGTCGAAAACAAAATGTCAAATGAAGAAATAAACAAGCTTTTGTATAGTTATAAGAGTTCTATCGAGGTTTCTTTGTCGATTTAATTTATTATATAGTCTCAATTAGAATTCAGAATTATCTCACTGAAAAGTTAAGAAACCGACGATGTTCTCGATCGTAGTTATTTTCATTTTGGCAGCAGCCGATCTAGCGTTGTTTGGGCAAAAAGCTAGGCCGCTGCCTTCCCATCGCAAACCTTTCCGAGTCCCGCTAAAATCATAATGGCGCGCTGCGGAGCTCCGAAGCTGCGTTGGTATCGCTGCAAACTCTCTGCCGGCTAGCTCCCCACGACGGACCATTCGCGGTATGGCGAGAGTGTGTGTGTGAGTTACGATTTTGGATTCGAGAATGCACGTAATGCAACCGTGCGCGTCATATTCAGCTGTCGAAAGTCTACGACCAATTTTACATGTACGATTTTTAGTATAGATACTTGGTCAGTTTTCTTCTTATATCTTTGGTTTTACAACATTTAAAAATATAATTTCTTCAAATTTGCTCCTGACTCGGTTCAGACTAATTGTGTGATGTGTTTTCAAGTCAATTTTTTTAATATATTTTTTTGCATGAATTTGCCTATCTATGCTTTGCTGGAGTGGGTTAAACTTAATCGTTGAGTCGTGACCAGTTGACATGACATAGATCTAGCATTGGCTTGCGCTTGCCATGTCATGGCATCCGTTAACTTAGCCTTAAACAAATGACTTGTTTCCATTGTAAAGACTGATCATAATCTAATGTTATTCATTTAATTGTTTTATGTCATTTCAGCCTCTGGAATTTTCTCCCGCACCTCTCCCCAAGAATGAGGAGGACAATTACATGTACCTGCTCAAACAAGAGTTCAGAGGTCACATGAGGGATTCACCTTACTGCATCAAACCTCATAACAAGAAGAAAGGTACATATTATCATATTGATAGTTAATGGTTAATCATCAAAATAATATTAATTGTCACAGTAAAACAATGTTTATAAAGCAGGTTTTTATTCAAAGGGAATCATTACCAACAAGTCTCTTGACGTTCATGATTTCCCCCATCTCCTCTCCATTTTTTAATATGATTTACAAAGATAGTGTTGTCTTTAATAAAAAATGAAATGAATTCAAATGTAAAAACAGATAAAGTATAACCCTATGAGGATTTTCTCCTTATTTTACTTTGAGATGATCGAGTTACCAAAGTGCATCAGGTCATCAGCAGCAAACACTGTTTTTGTAGTGCGGTACCGAGATTATTCATAATTCAGAACTTCAGGCGTAACCACCACAGAGCACTTGGTAATTGACAAAAAGTTGATTTGCAATATTTTCGCTTTAATATTTTAAGGATGAATTGAATTATATTATAGCTATCTAGATTTTTTGACTGAATATTTATTACATTGTAAATCAAAGATGTACTGACAGTAAGTATGAGAACTCTTCTGTTTTTCCATCTATAGATATTGAACGTTATTCAGACAAGTATCAAGTTGGTTCTGGGGATAATGGTATAGGATGGCATCCAGATTGGAAAAGGTTTCCTAAAGAGCTGAGGATAGTATCTCGAAAAGCAAGACCACCAAAGTCAGCAGGTAAGTTCAGCCTAAAGTTGTATTTGCTTTGTCTTTATAAGTCATGCAATAATAAGAAGTTTAAATAAAAAGAACTTTTTTGAAAAGTAACTATAGAGTGTAGAAGAGTACCAATGAAGCTATCCTTGAATCTTGCCAAGATGGGCTGATCATTTTTCCAGGATCTTGCCATGATGGCTAGGGACAGACAGAGAGATCTTTTTGGATTGGTTGAATTAGGAGAAAAATAAGAAGATGAAGTGGAAGGAGGAAGGAGGAGGAAGAAGGAGGAGGGAGGAGGAAGAAGGAGGAGGAGGAGGAGGAGGAGGAGGAGATGGAAAAGAAAGAAAGGAAAGAAAGGAAGGAAGGAAAGTAATAGAAGAGAAAAAGGATAGCCTATTATTGCACTTTACCTTTTAGAAGAAATAGTATAAATAAATGTTGGATAATTGTGTGTTCTTGTTATCCCTCTCATCACTTTTCAGGCTCAGTGAAACCATCATTATCCACTGCCAGAGTTTCAAAGAAGATTAATGAAGAAGTCATCAAAAAGTTGGATGTAAGTTTGGCAGGCAATACTTGTCTTTACTTTTAAATAAGCAACAAAACAAATTAAAAGAGTCATTGTGAGAATCAGATGAATGTGAATACAGAGATTGTAAAATGGATTCCACCTGTTTGTGAAAACAAAACAACAAAACAAGAACATAAAAAGGAAAATATATAAATACATCTGGGACTCAAATGATTGTGATTCAATATACAACAAAATGTTAATGTTGTTTGGCTAGGTATTGTTGTTCTTTTGTATTTGGGCAATTTTATTTCAAAAGTGTTTCTGCCTTTTCACTTACTTGTTATAAGAACTGTTTATTCTCTTCATAAATGTTTGTCAATGGTTTAGAACAGCATTAAACTGCCAGTTACATTTAATCACTCTCATATGACTACAAGCCAGAGATCTCGGTGTTGGTTCTTTACATTGCGAACATATCTACTCTTCTACTTTGTATGATTTCTTTAAAAATATGAAACTTCCCATTTCCATATTCCATGTGTCAGGAGTTGGAAAAGAAAGAAGATGGTACCAAGTCTGGAGAAGAGGAGGAAGAAGAAGAGGAAGGACAAGAAGAAGAAGATGCAGAGGAATATTATGATGAAGAAGAACAGGAAGAGGTAGGTTTTGTCTTGAGATTTCTTGTTGTCATGTATATTTGTCAATGTATCTCATGATTACACTGATAAATGAATACACATTGAAATCACTTTTATCCCCATCCCTCCTTAGGAAACTTAGAGTTCCTTTTTGACGTCTTCTTGCAATAGGCATCATTGTTGTACAGTACTACAATCAAATCTGTTTTGGCGACCAACTGTCTATAAAGACCACATTTTTCATTCCCCTTTAATATGGTTTCTCATTGAAACCTATACTAATGGAACCTGCACAAAAAGACCACCTGCCTGTAAAGTCCACTTTTCATGTTACCCTTGAGCAGACTTTATAATTATACATGTTTCACTGTACATATATTTGGTAGATTCCTGGAGATGTACTTTGATATTACCTCTCAAGATATTCAGTATATTAGGTGATTTGATATATACCAAGATTACATTTCTTGGGGCTATTGTTTTTCAAATGTAAAGTGTTGGGGCTTTAGTTATGGTTGGGATTTGGAATTGAGGTTAAGTTGGGGTTAGGTTAGGTCTGTGGTTGAAGTAAAGAATACGGTTAAGAAATTGGCCGTTAGGATAACAATTTCCTTTATCATTTTGTGTACAATAATATTTTAGCATTCATAAAAAAAAAACCCTGAAAAGTATACATATAGTGTGGTATGATGGTAAAGATTTCATTGAATCAAAACAGAATCCATAATTTTAATTTAATTAATTATTGTTTTTTTTTTTGTCACCAGGGTACGGACTACATCTCCAATTACTTTGATCCCGGTGAGGATTACATTGATGAAGATGATGGGGGTGATGATGGACCTACCTACTGATGTGTTACCATGACAACACCACATCAGTGCATGTGAAACAGATGGAAGCATGCTGCTCCCGGCAGGAGTGAGATGAGACAAAGCACCAATGCGCTGAAGTGATACACAGACACAGTTACCATTATGGTAGGAGCGGCAGAACAGGAGCATTTGGTGCGAAATTGTAGGAGAAGACTGATACTTTATTTGATGGCTCATTCCATCAGTATGGTTATACAGTCAAACTTGCTTTAGTGACCACCTGTCTACAAGGACCACATTTTTTGTTTCCCTTAAAATTGGTTTCTCATTGAAATATGTACTAAAGGAACCTGTCTACAAAGACCACCTGTCTACAAAGACCACTTTTTGTGTTTCCCTTGGGCTGTCGCTGTAGACAGGTTTGACTGTACCACCATTCAACTTGACTGATCTTACTGCATGCTTAAAATGATCTGATAGCTTTGATGTAGTTCTCCAGATGTGAGTCTGTGATGTCAGTGGAACACAACTGACAAGCACACTGTAACTCCAGCTGTGATGTTTCCCTGGGCTTTCAAAGAATTGCCAAAAGATGGTATGCATAGCTGCCAACCATTCCTATTTTCGAGGAATTATTTCTACTTTTTGGCCCTTAAACTAATGTTATGGATCCTAGATTCCTCTCTTTTGTCAAAATGTCTGTGTGCAAAAGTATACAAAATGACTGTATTCCTAATTTTGCCTTGATTGATTCCTAATTTTTGCTTTGGAAGGTTGGCATGTATGGGTTTTGTGTAGGATTTTGCCCAAAACCTCTCTTGTCGGATTGTGCAGAGAGTTGAACTACCACTGATTTAAAGTTGAAGTTTAACCCCAAAAAATCACAAGATGTTCTCTTCCAGACTCCACAGAGTCATGCCATTACCATGGGGATAAGGAATTGCTAATAGGTAGTATGGTGTAGGATTTCTCACAAAACCTCTCTGTTGGTTTGTTCAGAGAGTTGCACTACCAATGATTTAAATTTGAAGTTTAAAAAAATAGCAGGAGTCTCCAGAGTCATACAATTACTGTTTAGTTGGTGATTTGGTATGGAAACATTATAACAAACTAATGTAGAGCATCAAAAACTGCTGGGTGAGATTTTGAGAAAAGCTGACAGATTGGAGCAGGGGTAGTGATGGAATTGGCACTGTGACTGATTCTGAATGATTCACTGATTATTCAGAACATAAAGACAGGTTATAGAAATATGTGAGTCATATATTGAGCAAAAGCATTGTATCTAAAGGAGAGAAAGAGAGAAAGAGAGAGAGAGAGAGAGAGAGAGAGAGGGAGAAAGAGAAAAGTCAACAAAATAAGAGGGAAGGAGAGAAAGAGAGAAATAGAGAGAGAGAAAAAAAAGTCAACAATATGAGAGAGAGAAAGAGAATAAAGGTATGAATAGGGGAGTTATACATAAAAATAAAGAGAGAAAATAGGGACCAGTTTCAAGTCAGCAAATGAAAGATACATGCAATTTGTTTATGAAGGTTTGCCTGATTATAATTTGTTGAAAACTCTTGAATAAATGAAACTTTCATGAAATTTGTCTACAAGTGCCACACAATCATGTTCAAAACATTTTTTGTTTTTCCACTAAAGCTGTTCTGTATTGTCTATATGCCAAATTTGTATTATGCAATAAAATAAAAAGTAAGTGGAAACTAAAGTTGTTTACGCATAGTATTTTAAATTCATTGCATCCTTGAATGGTTGTGCGCTGGAGTCATATTTATTATTTTTGTTTTGATAGTTCCAAGTAAAAAATTGAAGAAAAAAAAATTTGCTTATGTAATCTTGAGCTCTTATGACAGAAATGCATTTCAAGAAAAACTCCCAGGGGGATACTCAGATTTGGTTTGGATGGGGGTGTGCCGCTCAAGCCTCGAAACCCCTACCCAATATTACGGGTCATTTTTCTCGAAAAAAGACTCATCTTATTTTCCACAATTTTCGGGTGTTAAAAACATACCCATTTTTAATGGTAGTTTTGTTAAAAGTGGGACCCATGTTTAGGGATTTTTTGTGAAAATGTGACCCATTATAGTGCCATACCCCCATATGTCCTTATATGTGAGTACCCCCCCCCCCCCCCCCCCACCAGGGAAAAACTGGAGAAAATAATTCTGAATATTTATCGTACAAAAGAAATATAGTTTGTTAAGAAATTAAAACAAAAAAAATTGCTGGAAATCAGACAGAGCACATTATAAAACCAAGTGTTCTACTGCTCGTCACTTGGTCAGGACTACAAGCTTGATTTGTTTCATCTTTCTTTGCTCCTTAGCTATTTTAGATACCAAAGTCAAATCCTAGATATTGTTAATTTGTGGTATTGAACATTCAGTGTAAATTTGGTTGCAATCCGTGTACTTATATTATCTGTCATCACCAGAATTTAAAAGATTTATTGTTATGTACATTTGGAACCATCAAGAGGCATTATATCATCTAAGAGGCTGTTCACACCGCAATGAGATAGCGCGGTCTATCGTAGCACCCCCTTTTTTCTAGCGCGCACTAGACCGCGCTATCTCTCGTGGACCACCCCCAAGAGGTGCTCCAGTGGCACGCTGTTGGGCTTACCGAAACGACGTTGTACCTTCCAAACTGCAGAGATAGCGCGGTCTAGCGCGCACTATCTCTGCCGGTGTGAACAGCCTCTAAGAGTGTTAACCCATATACTGTAACACAGATATAGCACTCTTGTGGCTTCAAACAGATGAAGGATAGAATGTATGACTAGAGTGAAATCTCTTAATAAAGAACACTTTTATATCAAATTCTATTTTTAATAACATTGTCAATTGTATTTTGTCAGATGCTGCTTATAAGTATCAGCTTGCATGGTGTACAGTAGGCTTACGGTTGCACCTTGTGAGAGAGGGGGGGGGGGGATTGGGGAGTCCTGAAAAGGACCGTCTGTAATCTTTCTTTCTTGAGTGTGTGTGTAGTCCTGAAAAGGACTGTTGGTAATCTTTCTTTAGCTTATAGTTCTAAAGAGAACTACAGTGCCGGTTGGAGAGGATGGGTAGTAGGAGTGGCTCGACGTTTCCAAACAGCTTGACTTTACGTCTAAGGACTATTTTGTATTTGTTGTATTCAATTTTTTTTAGTTCCGTAATTTCCCTTGACCCCATGGAACTCGTTCTGGAGTTGGTTCCACATTACTGATCCACACAACCTTCCGAAATTTATTTAACATTTTTGAATACACACATGAAAGGGAATAAGAGAAAACCAAGTTAGATTTGTCACATAATTGATTTTAATAATATATAATCTCTTTGGAATACAAGGATTCACTTTTATATTACAAGAAGAGAGTTGACTAGAGTTACATGCTTCAATTACAACTTACTCTTCTGATTGACAATTTCAAAATTCAGGTTAAAAATAGTTGATAAGAAACAGAGTGCAGGATATAGTTAGTATAAGGCATACAGAATAAAATAGACATGGCAAATTTGCATTACAGGAAGGCATGAGCCTCATCATCATCCATGATAACAATTACAAAGAGAGAGAGAGGAAGAGAGAGAGAGGGAAGTGGGGTATGAAATTAGAGAAAGAGGGAAGGGGGATATGATGAAGAGAGAGGGATGGGAGGAAGAGAGCGAGAGAGAGATAGACAGGGGAGAGGGAATATGAAGAGAGTGAGGGATATAAAGAGAGAGAGAGAGAGGGAAGGGAGAGAGAGAGAGAGAGAGAGAGAGAGAGAGCAAGAGAGAGAGAGAGAGCAAGAGAGAAGGGAGGGAAAAAGGAGAGAAATTGAGAGACATGAAAAATAGCAATTTCAAGTGATTAGGCACAAATATCAATACAGGTCCATATTAGGAGGTACATACTGTTCATACAAGAGACAAAATGAACTCTCATTTTACTCTGGTACCTACATGTATTCCACATGGCTTAAAACAGAAACCATGCAGTTCCTGTACGCAATGGGTTAGGAACACCCAAGTCGTAGCTTTCAGCCCATTCTAATGGCGCTTCAAATTGCTCAAAGCTCATTTCTGTTGCGTATCAGCAAGGGTTGCAATCAGGTTTTATGTCAGGTTTAGAGTCTGGAATTAAGTTTGGTCCAGGGTCGAAGTTGACATTTTGGTTTTGTGTAGGATACCGACTGCGGAGCAATTGTCGCCAGAGCAATCACGTTGTACAACCCATTCCAACTATTTTCGGAGCAAACGATTTTTAAGTTTATGGTACTGACTCTGACTTCATACACATTTCAAGTTCTCTATGTAACTGCAAATTCATGATTGTGATAAAACGATTGTACAATTTTAAAATAATGATGAAAAAAAAAATACATCATACAAACTTTAGTTGTTTTACATTTCTTAGCAAGTCCAAGAAATTTGGCAATTTTGCATCCCATACATTACTGCTTAGCATAGAATGATGGGCAGTTTGAGCACTAACAGCTAAAGTACTTTTCTTATTCAATCTGATCCATCATGTTAAGTCTGAACCAAGCTATAGCAGGCTATTAATTTAATACAATAAAATCTGTTCAAGTAAAATGAAGGTGGTAACAGGTGATTACAGGATAAAATACCTTGCACCTACCCTTCCATATACATCAATGTGCACATAAACATCTATGTATTTCAATTCCACATGGGGCTGTTTGTTACAAAGTTTTTCATCGTTCACTTTTTCCTAACATTGTGGTCGGAAACCACACGTGATATACCCTGCGTTCCACATACAATAGTTCAACAGCACAACAACATTATTTTATGAAGAGCAAAAAAGAGAAAGTGAATTAAAAAAAAAGATAATTATAATTACTTTAATTACGTATAATGAAATCCTCATAATCAGGGTCGAAGTAAGATTTTTGTTAAAAGCAAATTTCGAAAATGAACAAATTGTTGATTTCAATAAATCTGAACAGCATTTAGTGAAGAGGGATGGGGGGGGGGGGAGACCCCAATTTTGGCAGATGAAATGTGGAAGAATAAGGTTGTTGAGTGAGGTAAGGAATAATGCAGAAGGGATATAATCATCTTCTTCTTAGCTGCCTTCCCTCTTTCTTTCTTTCTCTCTCTCCCTTTCTTTATGTCCCGTCCTCCATTAACCCTGTCGTTCATGGAAGGGGGGTGCATGTGCCTCCAGGAGTCCATGCTCCCTACAATTATAGCACTGCTTCTGGGGGCTTATTTATTTGAACTTTATTTTGTGATGTTAACAACATTTCACTAATTATAGAGATATGAGTAAGACCCTGCACATATATTTACTAAAAAAATGAATGTCCATATATAACAATAATGCAAAAGGGAATTACATGTAGCTATTTGTGAAGGGGCAGGAAAAATATTGGTATAATTTATTTCAATTTCTATTACCAGTATATCTTTGGCAACTTCATTTTCTCATACACTGTGTGCATCCCGTTTCCTTAAAGTAACTTTTGTTTCTATGCGTCTTCACATGATTAATTGAATCAGCTAGTGAAGTGCATAAAAGTACTGCAATTAAAATAAAAGGACAACAAAAAAGTAGAGGATATCATTACAGCTTTAGTGTATGTAAAGTCATAAATCAAAATAATGCATCAACATAATGACATACACATGTACACTGTACATATATTAGTATCTATGCTTCTCATTTAGTAACCTACAAAATTTAACATGATCAAAGAAAGCATGAAAATGAAATAATGAAAATCCATAAAGATTGAGAATTTATTGACTTTAAAACTTATCTGTACTAGTTTATAGGAGGGATTAGACCACCCTGCAAGGTCACTGGACAGGTGGTTATCTCATCAACTCAGCTCTCAATTAACATAAGAAAAAGAGGATCATGGGTGACCAATGGTCACCGATTAGGTATTGTTTTCTATATAGAGGGAGCAAATAGCTACAAGTAGGACAGTGTGGCTTTAATATAGCTTTTGTGTGTTATATGTAATGCCCTTCGAATAAAAATTATTTGGATGGGCAACGTTTTCAGCATGCATAAATAATTTTCCAGCACTGTTTGAGTCATTGATCATGGAAGAAGTTACACAATGGGAGCTGTATGAAAGGCCAGCTGTTTCAACACAGTATGGTATCTAATGATATTTCTAACCACATTTATTTAATTTATTCATTCACAAACTGACAAGGACATCTGGCTTCCTGTCTTCTTTGCTTTGGGTCAAAACGAGAAGAAGGGAGAACCGCTGATTTTATCTTTGTTTTTATCTATGTTTTTAATTTCATTTGCTATTACCTTTGGCTCAACAGCAAGAAGAATTTTTCAAATATTTATCTTCAGTGCTTATCTATTCATTTATTTGGTAAACATAACACACCGGTACATAATTAAAATATAAAATACCCTAACGCAAGACCTGTTCAGAAATGTATGATTTTCTACACCATTCACAAATCTACCGTGGATATGGCTGGCACCAGCTTATTGTAAAACCCCTCAGAAATTAGGACTAAAAGATATCAGGTTTCACGCAATGATCATTATACTACCATCATGTATTTAAGTGCTACATGTATTATCAAACATGCCATGCCATCAGTAATGAGGAAGAACTCTTCATGAACTTATATTTTGCAGGGGTGTTAGTGAGCACTAAAAGAAAGGAGGATTCGTGGAAAAAATGGCATCTAACATCTCCCCCCCCCCCCCCTTTTTAGTAAGAAAAATTGGGAAAATAATAGGGGAAAATAGGGAATAGAGAAAACAAGAGAGAAAAAATTGGGTTAAAAATATAAAAAAATTGGGAAACCGATTTAAATCAGGTTTTTATCAGGCCTGATTTTGGTTATCCAGTCATTAGCTGATGGTTTCTTTTCTTTTGCTATCTTATCTCAGTTTCTTGTATTCTTTGAGATTGTAATACGTTTTTGTGTTCCTGGAAATGAAATAAAATCAAACCGGAAACGAAGAAATAAATCAATTGTACAATTGTTGTATACATGTACCATATATGCCACTTCTTATCCCATAGATAGGCATAGCGCAAGTTATAATCTACTCCAATCATTCTTCATACAAGTATAATCAATATTTATATTTTGACAGTCTAATGAACTGTACAAATACATGATTTTTCTGTAGAGAATGAACTATCCTTCATGGAGAAACATTGTGGGTACATGCCAATGATTTCAATTCACAGGAGGCAGTCAGTTTACATCACTAGCAGTGGGAGGAATAATTTCATGTATACAGGATTTGAAGTCTTTAAGAAGGTGGGGTTTACCTACTGGGACAATAAAACATGTACAATTTTTTTTAAAATCTTTTTTTTTGTTGATCACCAGCTAAGAACGAGAAGTGCCATTTAAAGATTTGCAACTTGTGTGTCATTTTAGTCTCTATTGGGATACCTTCTAAAGGATATTATTTGATAAATCATCCAGTTTTTATACAAAAGGATTTTGTCTGCATTGTGCTTGCTGACTATAAAGTTAAAGTTCAAAAAGTATTATCAAGCTATCGTGTAAAGCATCAAAATATTACAAAAAACATAAAGCCTATTAAAAGGTTCAAAGTGGGACTGCTCTAATCTATTATTTAAAAATGAGGGTTCAAAGTATTAAAAAAGTATTAAAAAAAAGTATTAAAAAAAAAGGATTACTCTGAATAAAATAAAACAAAATTAAATACTGTAAAGAAACTTACGAGATGACTGTACGAATTAATTTCATTGAGAAACCGTATGTGGTACTAAACATGGCACAATTAAACTTGTACATAAAAAACTTTATCCTGAGGAATTACATGTAATGTAAAATCTCGTGGACATCCATCATTTACTGCCTATAATACATGTAGGCCACTAACGTACATTTTGAAATACAGGGTAATAATTCTTACTCCCTAGAGTCCCGAGAGGACATGATGATGATCAATTTCTAACCCTGGTTTCCAACTTCAGCCAAGGACCCTACACTACACCCATGGACCCTACATCCTAATTCTCCACTTGCACCAAGATTGATACGGGACTCGACTACAGATCAAACAAAAGGTTAAATTATCCGGCTTCAAATGGCCTCGAACTTGGCTCTCTAATGGTTTGACTGATGTATAACCCATAAACTATATCGTTACGTGTAAAACTAAAAATTGTATCTGTAAGCTAGTACCCTATATCTTTAATGACATGAAGCAAAGAGCAAAGGTCGCCAGAGAAATTTTGAATCACCAGATTTACCTGTTATTGCACAAGATTATCAAAATTAAATACATAAGGACAGGCCATCATGTGGTAGTGATAAGTGAATGAGTAACAGAAGAGACTACATTAAGCATTTATAGTGAATTTCGTGGCCATTTACTTTTGCTCAACAACCAACCTACCTGTACATCTGACCAGTACGAAGAGGAACACACAGTCAGCTGACAGGGTTTCAGCAACAATAGACCAGTTTACTAATATATTCAAATTTTATGCATACTTTGAAAACAAAACTTGTCTTGACAACCTGACAGCTTGCATGATGCTTGCCCAACAAAGCAACACTAAAGGTATGCAGACTTGATTCCAAGTATTGCAATTCATTCATTGGTAACAAAAATGGAATAAGTGTTACTAGGTCCACAGGAAAGAAACATCCATATTAGTTTGAATATAAGTTAGTAAATCGGTCTGTTGCACCAGGTTTTATTTTGTAGATGTACATGTAGCTTGGCGGTGGCACAAGGTCTTTAAAACTCAGAAAATGAAAAGCAAATTATTCAGAAGAAGGCCGTTGATTCGGGGGAAGGGAACTTTTCTTCCTCTTCTTATCTCAGTTTTTTTCTTCTTTCAAAATTCAATGTGTGATGGAGAAGGTGTGCTCCATGCCCCCCCCCCCCCCCATTGCTACACAACTGTATGCCATATTAAAATTTCTATAATCAATATCATCTCCATAACTTCATTAGGAAGCAGAAACACAAAAAATGCTATGTAATATACATTTTTAAAATAATTTACTAGACATACAATGTACATTTTCTACATTAAAGATTATTAATCATTAATGTAATTTTCACTGATTATCTTAAGCTTTACAAAATTTGAAACTGCCTAAGAAAAGTAATAGGAAGACAGTGATTAAGGCTGCATAAATTAATTTCACACTCCTGTACACTGTTAAGTGTTTACAAAAAAAAAAAAAAAAATTATCACAAACATGCATTTATTCACATTGATGATAAATGTCAGGTTATAAAGGTGTTTTCACATCAATAATGATCCTACATCACTGATCAGCACACTTTGTATTATTATTAAGTTTCTATTTTCTAATCCTTCAAATCATCAAAACATCTTACTGTTGATTTAATAATATCAACAATTACAAAAAGAAGAAGAAAAAAAGGGGGAAAAAAAATGTTTTACATATGTATGGCAGCAGCATAGAAACCTAATTCTGAGTTGATTTTTCATTAATGAATCTAAACATCCAATTGAATTCATTCCATTGTACACTGTATGCTTAATTTTGGCACAAAAAAACATGGAATTACAATAACAAAGCTAGCTTTTTGTAAGACAGTCATGTACCCCCCCTAAACCTCCCCAACTTAACTTAAAAGGGATAGTATAGCAAATGATTTTATTCAACTGTTACACATAAATGTAACTTGATATTAGTTGTTGCTAGGTAGGACAAACATTATGGTTTGCCCTACCTAACAACACATAATCCATGCAATTTGCATTCTGAAAAATATGAAATACAATTATTTGAAACGGGTGAATTAAATAATTTGTATAGGCACTTACAGTATAAATTTGGTTACATTACAAAAATTACCTAATGATAGCAATAAAAAGTATAATTTGCGACACTGACTGACAGAAGAGGGGCATAATATGAAATACAGACAAAACAAGGACATCTCTACAGAATATAACATACTGTAAGAAAGAAGAAAAATCATGGCCCTGGTTTTAATCGATACCATACAATTGCTAATCCTAACAATGGCCCTATAACCATGATAATAATAAGAGCAATGACTATATTTCTAGAGGTGCAACCCAACGTCGCCCCATCATCGGGGCAGTCAGACTTTGCCTTGGGGAAGTGGAGTGGACGAAACCTTGTTTCTTTCAGAACCGAGGTTACCTCTTGCAGAGTGTCTTTGTTAGTCCTTGTTTTCTCCAAGATATTGTGCAAATCTTTATCCATTTTATCAAAGAACTCCTGAGCAGCCCTGTTTTCCCCGTCCAAGGACCCTGGTATACTGATAGTCCGGATAAACTCTGTCTGGCTGTCGTCGGAACTAAAATGGTCGCTTTCGTCGGAATGTCTGTGACCGTTTGCGAGATGAGGTTTAGCGTGATTAACTTTGCGTAATGAGGCACCCACCGGGTTTTTAAGGTCATCTTCGATCTCCAACAGAATTCCATCACGTCGCATTGGCACTTTGAGAGTTCGGTGGGCATAGAAATCCTGATCTGCTATTAAGTTGTTGATTCGCTTCAATTCTGAAATCTAGTCAAACAAGAAGTGCAGAGAGAGACATGTCAAATATATAATTTACACTGCTATCATGCTATGCACTTAACAGAATTGACTATACTAACTTATTCCCATGGTCCATAATCAAATCATATATTTCATCGTAGTTGATAACTATCAAACACCCACAAATCTAAGTAGCTGTAAAGTTTATTTCTTTAAAGGGATTCAGTAACTTTGTCTTTAGATCCTTTAATAAAACCCTTGATTTAGCTCATGCTTCAATGATAATTATTAACCTTTAGGTCAGTCAGGAACACCATGACTCTTACAAGCCGATCGCCTGTCTGATTATCAAGATATTTATGATTGAAAATCTAAATCAAATTTTGCGTTTGCCAAATGGTTTTCATAACACTACAGTCTATTGGGGAAAACGAGTACCGTAATTAACGGTGTATTAACCGCACCTTTTTGCCGCCGAAAAAAATCAAAGTCGGGGGAGCGATTTATACACGGTACACAAAAAAAAAAAAAAGATTGAAAGTTTTGATTTATGCCCTCCACCTGGCGCTATGCCTGGCAATGTCTCCCAGCTCAGTAATCGGTGTGTTGACTCACCACTTGGAAACTAGAACAACACTCAAATTTGTCTGTCATCTTGGTTTGAAAGTAATCTTTCTGATAGATTTAATATGTAGTTTATAATAATAATTCCTCCAATTTTTCTTCTATTACACGGCGTACCACAAGGTTCTTTCCTAGGTCCTCACCTTTTTTTAAGTCGGCAAAAAAAAAGTTGGCGAAAAAGAGGGGTGCAGTTAATACACAAGGGCGGTTTATACAACGTTAATTACGGTATGGTAAAACCAGTCACTCAAAGGTTTTTACTTTTTTGAGGCACTTCTTGATCATTTTGAACCGCATTGTTTTTTAGGGCTTCAATATAACACCATATCGCAGACACTGATAACACGTACATGTAGGGCCATGCATCTCAGATTTAACATTGTTAAACGATCCCTTTAAAAGTAGAGTTTGTTACAGGAAAAGTGATACTTGATCCAAATCCTCTGGTCAGTGATCACCATCTACATGTAAATTACTTCCCTTCCGTTCATTCTGAACATTGTCCTTATAAAGTTGATGTCAAGTGCAGGGTAACCACCTTATTTTAGGCCTACAAATAATGAAAAAAAAAATCATTACTCATTCCAGATCGTTGTTCTGCCATACTTGACCCTTTAAATAATATGGAAACATGGGAAGGAGGCTGATAGGAGAGTTATTCCTTTTTAGTTTTTTCCCAATGTCATCACTAACCTTCCAAGGACAAATGGAATATGATAAACTTAAGTTGAGATTACTTGTTTTAAAGAACATTGTAAAGCAATATATAAACTATACAATGAAATAAATATCACAAAATGTATTATATAACTGCATTGAAACATAAAATATACATATCAAGTACTGTTAACAAGATATGCCTCCCTATTTGTGCTCTCCTGCTTTTGAATTTTGATTTTTAGACCCGCCCTTTCCCCTTCCCTCTTCCTCCCCCCCCCCCCCCAGAAAAAAGGCAAAAAAGGAATCTAAGAAAATTTGAACCTGTTCTTGTTTTCCTTTGCTTATCAGAGGTATCCCAAGTGGTATTCCATCTTTAATATTTTTTTCTTTCTCACTTCATTCAAGATTTGTTTTTAACCACGTCCCCCCCCCCCCTTTTTTTTTTTTTTACAGGATCGGCCCCTTTTTAATCTTACTTAGTTCTTACCCTGCATGCATAACGGAGAGAGAATATTTGTAATGTGTCGCCTTCATTGATATCCTTCTCCACATACACCATTTCATCCTCCTCAGTGTTCTTTGTCTTTTTCTTTCTCTTGCCGCCATTACCATTACCACCTCGAGTTCGGAGCTCCGGCATCTCGATGCGATCGTCCGTGTTGATCTCATCTTTGGTGATAGCCGATTCTCCAAAGACATACACCGTCGAATTCTGCACATTTTGGACTTGGCCAGACACAGGCGTGTATTTGCTTCGATCAGGTTTGGGTTTGTTTCGAAACCCATGGACAGAACTCATCACATCTGCTGGATCTCAACTGGGCAGCAATGGTAGAACTTGGCTTCTTCTGATTCCCGTTGTTCAAGATGTAAATTTTAAAAAACTTTGTTGTAGGCGATCGATGATCAGTCACAAAATCAGTGAAGCAATGCAGCATAAGTGATGGGGAGCTGTGCTAAACTGAAGACTGAAGTCAGAGAAGCTAGAAGAGAGACCAAAAAAAAAAAAAGACTTTAATTTTTTGTTTATTGTCGTTCAATATTCACTTATCACAAAAATTCATAAGATTAGAATGCAGTAGAGTCTACTTTATTTATAGTCACAAAATCAGTGAAGCAATGCAGCGTAAGTGATGGGGAGCTGTGCTAAACTGAAGACTGAAGTCAGAGAAGAGAGACAAAAAAAAAAAAAAAAAAAAATGACCTTAATTTGTTGTTTATTGTTGTTCAATGAACACAAAAATTCTTAAGAATACAAGAACTTTATTCTTAAATCCATACAATTACAAATTCATTTTAAGTTCGGTTACATCTGGTTGAGTTGATGTTGGATAAGTTACCAAAGCAATTAATGCACTGTTCCCTTGATAGAAGGGATCGCGTCACAAATCTCTGTAACTTACAGTGGACGATAATCATGCAGCGGCGCCGCATCCGTCTAACCGATCGGCTCAGCTGTGCAGAGGCGGAGCGAAGGATCGAGATGTGTCACTGGTGACGTGACTGGCGGTGCCAGTTGAAGTCTCGAAAGAATAAGGTAACAAGTCCAAAATCTCGTTGAAAAAACGTTTTATATCCCACTTGATAATACTCCGGACTCCTCGCACTATATTTCGCTTGTAGAAGTACTATCGTCTCCCTTCCTTTCAATTTATCGGATATATTTTCTAAAGATCTCAGTTCCAGATTGGCATGAGAATGGACGGACACGTTTACACGTAAAACTTGACAAATTTGCTTTTGTCATTATACGCACTAGGGTCAAAAGAGGGCGACAGACTTCTTTATGGCAACTGTCTAGGACCCATAATAGTATGTCGACCCACACGCACTCGACTTTTAATAATTCGGACCACGTCATAATGCTTTTTCCACACTGTTCGAATAATCTCTTTTATTCTGATAGATGATGGCAGCCCCGTGGCAGCCCCCCCAAAAGCAAATTTACAAGATTACATTCCGTTGCCAATCATTGACTTATTATCAGCAAAAACTATTCATGGTGCATCTGATACCTGTTGTTGTTGTTGTTGTTTTTGTTTGGTATTATCGGCGTTAATTTCATTCTGTTCTGCATGGCGTCAATTTATAGGAATTTTATTTCGGTTAATGTAATTGTTTATAAAGTTTCAAATTAATCATTCATGGGCTTCCGGTTTAGGTGGGGTGTTATGTGTAGTGTTTGGAATGTAGGATTGTTGCTTGGAATTCGGTTAGCTCTTGGCTATATTGCTGCAGTACAAAAGTCACACGAAAAGGAAAAGCGAAGCCATGCAAGGGCGCCAGAGCATCATTTATTAAATTTTTACTGAAAAAGGGCACCTATATGTACATAAACTTTGCAAATTCATTTTTTTTTTAAATTAAAAAAAACCTATTTTGAGACATATTGGTGAACCCCTATCCTCAAATTAAAGTTCGAGTTTATTTATTTACACCCATCATTAACTAATAAAGAATAGTCACATTTACAAATACAGAATACACACATAAATATCATACATCCAAACAAAAAAACATAACATAATGAGAGTGAAGGGATGAGCTAAAAATGAGAAATTAATGATATTAATAATATTTGAATTAAATGTTGAACCATTGGAGGCACCATGCAAAAAAAAAAATCAGTTTGATCAAGAATCATGAGATTTTATTGTTTTCTCTTAATTTACAACTAGGGTTCGGATTGTGTTAGCATCATAATTTGCAGTTGATGGTGTTAAGATTATTTATACTTGTCATTTTTTAGTCACATTGAGACCAATCAGACCCCGGCCCCCCCCCCACTCAGTGTTATTTGGGTACGCATATGCTCGTACCCTTTTTTTGAAAGCACCCCCTATCTGAGGACTGCCAACATTTCCGAACCCCCCTTTCGCGGGCTTTTCGCGTCCTTTTCCTGCCTTGGAGACCCCCCTAAATCAGGAAAAATGCTCAATGTACCCCCCTAAATTCAGAATAATTTCTCAGGAGTCCAAAGAGATGAGAGAAAAAAAGAAAAACACCCCCTTTTTAAAGAAATCTCCGGGTGAAAAGTCAAATACACCCCTTTTTTTACAATTCTCGGGCCGGACTTTGTCGCACGAAAAGTACCCCTTTACCGGACATTTTGGCAACACCCATGCGGTCATTCCGACCTCTGAGTGGGGGGGCCGGGAATCAGACCTTATTAGAAAAAATAGCTTTCCTGATGAAGTTTTAAGCCTATAATCACATAATAATCAAAGGTTACTTAGTTTTACAAACGGTGCCTCATATATTCAGGTAGACCGTCTGGTATGGGTCATTTCTTTAATTAAACTGACATTTATTGAAATTTGTGGTAAATGTGAGCGAACGAGTTTTGGGGAATTCAAGAATTTTTTCTTCTCATTTGCTCAGAATTTAAGGTACGTATGAGGGATCATCATTAAAAAAAACTTTTGCCTGTTTATAGCGCTCATTACAAAAAAAACGTTCGCCTGTTTATAGTGCGCAAGTTAATGGGGGCGAATCGCATGGCGCCGAAAATGTGTAAGGCGAAATATTTGACTAGCATCGTACCTCCGTACATATTAACTGTATGGACGACTGTACGATTACCGGCGCGCTAAATGAAACGTAACGAACTGACAAAGTGGAATGGAGAATTACTGCTCAGCTGAACTGTAATTCTAGACAGATAGTGTAAGTGAATCGTTTAGATGAGCTGATATAGTATATTTCAATTAATTCATAAATTGCTTAAGTTAACATTGCAACTGAGTGACTTGGGAAGAGCTGCGCTCGAGATCGAGACATGGCGAGAGCGAGAGAGAGACTGTGTCAGTGCAGTAGGCCTATGACTGTTTGACTGTGAGTGTGACTTACTGACTAAGGCTAATTAATAATTGCTAAGCTTGCTTGCAGAGCTACATGTAAGTAAGGATCGCTCGCTTAAATGAGGATAAATATTCTTTTATTTGCCATTGTTGAGAGAGTTTTTTATTGAATTTAAAGCATGTTGTAAATGTATTAAACGCGGTCTAGACAGTCTACTAGTCTTTCCGTGTCTAATTTCAGGTTTTCATTGAAGAGAAAGAGTTCTGCATGTTGCCATGTACACTTCTTCTGCTATAGTCTAATGATAGTTCTGCAAACCAGAAACCTGTGAATGGATCACCATGGAAGAAGGAGGTAAGGAACAGAGCGAGCCATCTGAAAATGGCAAGTCTTTGGATCCTGTCAACAAAGAAGTGGAATGTCCAAACTCAAGCGAATCCCACAGGGTGTCTGCAGAGGCCAAAGCAGATGCCTCCAGAGGTGAAACGTCACAGGACGCAGCAGAGACCGGCAGTAGTAATAATGAGGTTGAAAGAGAAGGACAGGTTGAACCGATGGAATCCTCTGAAGCATCTGATCAGCAGCCTGACACAAAGGACACCAATGATCCTGAAGGAGATGTAGTCACGACCCCTGTAACAGCTTGTTCTAAGGAGGCTGACATGGAGGAGCATGTTGCCAGTCCTGCAAGGGAGCAAAGCGAAACACACAGTGCTCACTCGTCACATGAAAAACCCTGTAGTATAGGTGAAAATGACCAATGTGAAGAAATAGCGATGTCAAAGGCTACTGTCTTCAGCAGTAGCCCTAGCAAGGGAAAGGAGAGTGTGAGCGTGAGAGTTCTTGATGACCAAGCACTGGATAGCCAACCGTCAACGCCTCCAGAAAAGGGTCGATCAGAAATATTTGACGAGTCCATGTTGACTGAATCTCCAGCATACAGTGAGGACGGCAGGCTTGTGATTGGTACTCCAAGGTCTCCGGAATCTCCTGGGGATGAAGCCGTTCCTGGACCGGGGTTCGAAGTGGACAGGACCAGGCATCCTGCAGATGTGGGTTGCGAGGTGGAGATTGCAGGGGACTTCTTGCCATTAGACTCTTTCCCTTCTACCAGTCAGCACACCCCTTCCACCAGTCAGCACACCCCTTCCACCAGTCAGTATACCCCTTCCACCAGCTTCTGTGAGAACCCAGAGACAGAAACTGACTTGTCCCTGAACCAGACTCCTCCTAGAACTGGTCCTAAGTCCATCAGATCAAAGAAGCGGAAGAGAAAAAGACTTGTTCTGGCCAGGAAGAAGCAACGGAAGGTGATGCCGGTGAGGAGAGTGGTCCAAGAGGAGGACAACCTTGTTCAAGCCATCGACCAAGCCCTGGACCTTGATGATGACCTGGAAAGGAAACTGGAGGAAAATGCAGCAAAGAATAACCTAACAGCCATCAATGTGAAAAGCATTTTACATGTAAGTAAAACATTCATTATTTGTATTCACAAGTGGAAGACAAATTTCCTGATGTTGTGGACATTGATTCATATATAAAAGATTAATTGTACACATAATGTATCATGATTTGGAGCTGAGTTAGACCACTAAGCTGCATGCATCAGGTCTTCCAAACTCTGTTTTCACATCTTTGCCAAATAGAGGGAATGTTTTAAGCAATGTCCGGCAAGTGTTAAATTAAAGTTTAACCTCTTAACTTAACCTCTTCAAATTTCTTCTAGACAGGTTCTTTCACAATGTAATCATCTGACCAGTACTTCACTATATCTTTATTTGGCTCTTGCATGTTAAACATGTTTCTCTCTCTATCTTGATCATAATTTATATATTTTTTCTTATTAGCATGTGATAACCAACGAACACGTTTTGTCAATGGTGAGGAATACGATGACTGATGCTGGGCTGGTCGAGATAGAACGAGAACCAGCGGCTTATGTGAGTATTCCCTTTGGAGTCATCTGCACCCATTTGAAACCTACACTGTATCTGTACTTGTTGGGCCAGGAAGGGTTAGACCTCTTTGCGTGGTCACTGGCAGGTGGTTATCTCATCAAATCAGCTCTCAATTAACATAAGAAAAAGGGGACCATGGGGGATCAACGGGTACCGCTTAGGCATTGTTGGCTTTATAGAGGGCGCAAGTAGCTACAAGTAGTGCAGTCCCGCTTTAAAGTGTTGTTTGTCTCTAATAATTGGAATATTACTTACTTATTAGACACAGCAGAGGTCTTATGGAATTCTAAGTGATGAAAACAATTATTTTCAAATTGAATAGAATTTAAAATATGTCATCATTGCCCTTTCAGATTTTCTTGAAGGCAATCAGGATGCCTCTCTCAGTTGACCATAGAGTAGAATTCCAAGAGCTTTCATAACGTGTAAACTTATACTTTAATAGTCCTTTTGGTCTGTGCTGTTCCAATCTTTAGTGAGAAAAATCAGTCATGACACAAGGAAAAGAAGTATTATTATATTGTCAAATCTTGGGTTTAGACAGTTACATGTACCTTGGTTCATAGATTTCTGTTGTTGTACACATCTAGGAAAAAAGGAATAAACTCTTGGATTTAGACAGTTTGTTACATGTACGTGGTACCTTACTTCTTAGATTCTTGTTATACATATCTAGGAAAAATGAATAAGTTTGTACAATTTACCTACTCAAAATGACGATAACTGATGAATTGTATAACCATCCATATTTCTTTTCCTCTTCTTTACATGGTAGACACCCAAACTGACAAGGGCCAAGTTAAAGGAAGCAACAGAAAAGGTTGGAAATGTAAGTATTTGTTTAAAAGGCATTCAGGGATTTGCACAGTGAAAATCTCAAAACTTGTATAAGGGCCAAAATGTTATTTTAAAAATCATAATTGAAAACTTTCCTAAAATTATGATGAGTTATCACTTTTTGATGGGAACTTTTTTACACAGAAGGCATGGTAGGAAAGAAAGATGCATAGTCACATGGTGTCATTTGACCAATTAGATTGGGCACCAATTAGAAACCCATTTTATAATACAATAAAACCTGTCTATAAAGACCACCCAATGGAGACAAAAAAAGTGGTGTTTATAGGCAGGTGATCTATTATGTACAGGTTCCTTAAGTACATGTGTCCATAAGAAACCATTTTCAAGGGAAACAAAAAATGTGGTCTCTGTAGACAGGTGGTCTCTGTAGACAGATGGTCTTTCTATACAGGTTGTCACTCAAGCAGGTTTGACTGTACCAGATATCGCACTCAGGAGTCACGTCTTCTGAAAACCATCTTCAAATTCCCTCTTTGTAGATGCCATACGTGTGGCCACTGTCTCCAGTCAAGAATAAGAAAGCAACGCCAGGATTCATCGAGATCAACTTCTCAGACGATACATCATCGGATGACGAGGATTATGAACCAACTCTGGACGAGCTCATGGTATGTTATTGGGTCCAAATTGATTAGTTGTGGATACTGAAAAAAAAGTAACGATGGCAAAAGCCATTAGAGTATTTTCTGATCTTGAAAGGAATTTCATGGGAAATTGGCAGATGTATGAACTACTTTCAAATTAGATGTATTTTTGTTGTAGCTTGTGATATGTAAAAAGAACATGTTCAGAAAATTCACTGTGAACTGTTATCATTTTAGTAATGGTATTGGCTATTGGTAATCTCCAGTATCACTGTTTTCAATGTTGTGTTCTAGTATTTCATTTTAAGATAGGTGTACTATTATGTGAAGAATTGTAACCGACTAAAAAGTTGGGCAGCATATGATTTAGAACAGGATGTAAGAGGCTTTCATACATGTGTCTATTTACCCTATATGTTTCATTTTCAATCATAGTTCAATGCAAATTACTCTTAATAATTAATTATACTCTTCACTTAGTGACAGATGTTGTTTTTTTACCTGCACATTAGCTTTGAGTTTTTCTTATTTGTCCGTCACTGCACTTCTCTTGCACGTGTTCCTGCGACCGCGCACCTTTTTCTGCACAAAGTACGACAATACTCTGTAAGAGGGATGTACTCCAAAAAAAGAAAAAGAAGAAGAAGAAATCTATCAAACTTAAGTAAATTAACAAAAAAAGTATTTTTCTCTCATTTCTGTTTGGCTCCCCACCCAATATTTAAAGCTCACAGTTTTATTATTTAAAAGACTGCATTTTGTGTACATTAATTTTGTTTTCTACTAACACAGAGAGAGGAAAGCGACTATGAAAGTGTCACATCCCAAATGAGCGACTTTGGTTCCCCTTGTGCCAGCACCCCTCCCCGATCAGTCCAACCCAGCATCACGGAGAGCGAGATGGAGGGCAGCCCCGCCCCTGAATCTGCCCCCGCCACAGACACCCCCAAGACCAGCCACAGGCCGGTAGCAAGGCACCTGCAGGTGGTTCCTGTACCCATGGGGCCACCCCCTCCTCCCCTCAACCCTGATAGGCTCGGGGACGATGATGCTTTCCTGAGAGAGCTGGCTGCCGTCACGAAAGAGGTGAGGATGCACGTTTATATCTTGTAGTTGTCCAGATAAGCTTCTTATCACATTGTGGTAAAGAAACCTGGGCACTGTGTCATGAAAAAGTACATGTCTGCCTACTTGAAAAGTACTTGAAAAGTGTAATTAAAAAGAAATCAAATGACAGAAATTGAATAAAGCTACCCCATCTTTAGCCAGCTATCTTAGGTGCATATGTTACTCCGCTCATACGTCACACGCCAACGATCGGCGGCGCCAGTTTCGAAACAATGGCTTTGAATACATAATGCCAAATCAGCTACTCAAGGCCTTCAGACTTTATGAATTTTCTCTCTTTTGGTGAATCTTTCATATGTGGCTCCTAGGGGTACGAAAGAAGTTATTAACGCCCGTTTAGACCACCAATCAATATATAAGTTTGGTTTAGTTCCCCTTTAATATAACATTTTTGTCATGGATTCAATATGCATTGAGCGCTGTACATCACAAATTCTTCATTCTTTCATTTTCCCTCTACCCAGGAGGCCAACATCATAGCCCATCGCACCCGGTCAAAGCTGACCATTGACAAACCCCTGGAGGCCATAGAAGCGTCCTTCATCGCTCCTGATGCTGAACATGATATGTATGATGTGTACGAGTCCGACCATGAGGATATCGAATGGAAGAAGTGGCTTTCGTCACTCTACAGGACAGAAGGTGAGTGCTGACTTCCCTTAAAGGCATCGTTTAACAATGTTAAACCTGAGATGCACGGACCTACATGTTATCAGTGTCTGTGAAATGGTGTAATATTGAACTCCTAAAAAAAATATTGAGCTTTAAAATGATCATGAAGTGCCTCAAAAAAGTAAAAATCTTTGAGTGACCGGTTTTACCATACTCATTTTCCCAGGTAAACTGTAGTGTTATAAAAACCGTTAGGAAAACAAATTTTGTAATTTCGATTTCCAGTCATAAATATCTTAATGATCAGACAGGCTTGTAAAAGTCATGGGGTTCCTGACTGACCTAAATGTTTATAATTAAGATTGCAGCATGAGCTAAATCCAGGATTTTGTTTCAGAAACTGAGACAAAGTTACCCAATTCCTTTCAGTAGCTCCAATCATGTGAAGTCAGACGGGAATCAAAAGTTACGAAGGAAAATCTCTTCACAGTCGACCCTGCAGTATGTGTTTCTTTTAACCTAACATGCCTATTTTACACATCTTTGCCTGGTGATGGTTTGATAGAAGCTTGTGTCTATATACTGTACATTCAATTTACATGTATAATTATTTTGCAGAGGCAATCATCATTCAACATATTGTGTATATATTCCAAAAATGTGTATTTAGTTTTTGAGCCAACGGTATATCTTTCATTGATAAAGGAAGAGCCAATATTATTAAACAGTATTTTTAAAGAAAGAGATGTTCTTTGGATTTGAGACATCGAGTCGTGTATTTAGAATTTGCGTAAAACCCAGAAGAATCTACTATCATGGTAATTTTTTTGTTATTACTGCACATGTACTCCTTACACTCAATGGCCTTTGGCAAGACATTGATCTACATTTGCTACACTCATCCCAGGTGATGTAAATGGGTACCTGGCAGGAATTAATTCTTTGAAATGCTAGAGCGCTGTAATGGCAACACAGCTAAAGTCGGGGTAATAACCTCAAGTTTGGAAGCGCTTAGAGACTTAATTGTTGTTCGCGCTATATAAAAGCCGAGTATTATTATTATTATTATTATTATTATTATTCTTTTGTTTCTTTCCTGCATGCAGACACTACCCACACAGAACCCACGGATGATGAACAGAATGACCCGGAATACAACTTCCTAGCAGAAGAGGAACCCGTAGACAAGGAAGACTTCAGGACAGACAGAGCTGTGCGTGTGAGCAGTAAGTCACGATGTCCTTATGTTCACAGAGTAAAAACTGATGCGTAGGAAGGTTGAATCAAATTACTGCCCTTTTTGCGACTTACAGGATGTTGCAGAGATCTAAAAATCTAAAAACTTGTTAAAGGGCCAAAGTATTGTAGACAAAAAAATCACCATTGAAAACTTTCCTAAGAGTATGATGGCAAAATATCCATTATTAGTACAGTCATTTTCTATTCAAATTTGACTTTTGCAACTGCCATTTGCTGTATACAAAATGAGCAATCATATGAACCTGTATTAAAGATCAAAGGTGTCCACAAAATCATTTGTTTATACTAGAATATGCAGTTATTTTACGATTTGCTCTTTGTTTTTTATTCTACAGAGAAAGAGCTGAATGGGCTTCTGGATGAGGTGGTTGAGGCTGTAAGTATTAAAACCTAATTTTATTTTGTCATAAGAGTAAATTTTATCTGTTCATGAATAACCATTTTGAGGGTTTGTTCAGCTGATCATGTATTATTTTTTATGGATGTATACATATACACTGTATACTGATTTAGGGATTTCTGTTATTTCTTGAATTTATCATCATGTCATTTGGAACTTGTTGTGTATTTCGCGTACTCTAGTGACCCGGAGAGTATGCATAAGTCATTAAAACTAGTTAAGATTTCACATGTATCCCGTGATACATAATCAAACTCCCCAGTTCAAGATTATTTAATGTTGAATCTACAGGACTTGATGGATAAGAACAAATTGTAAATTGAATTATATATTTTGAGTAATGGTTTTGAGAAAAACTGCATGTATCGCTCTGCATTATCCCTCCCTAGTCACTGAATTGTCTACTTGGCTAAAAAATATAATTCATACTGAACCTGTTGATGTGCCTTTCATCCTACATGTTCTATTTCTTATGCTATCTTTGACAGTATGGTGATGATGTGGACTGGCTAGATGACTTTGACATGGGCATATTCGACCAGAACCCTCAATCCTCCCTCCTGGGTTCCTTGATGCAGCAGAAGCAGAAGTTCTCCCCTTCCAAGTTCTACACCATGCCGTCTTCCTTCTCCGGGAAGCCTTCCACCTCCTCCCCTTCCGGGGCGTCCACGTCGTCAAAGTTTCGGCTTGGGGAAGTGCTTTCCTCTATCATGGCTGCAGCGTTGTCAGCTGATACAACACCTGCTGCGGAAACACCTGCAGCAACAACGGTGGTTGAGGCAACAATGGCAACTTCAGCAACAGAGACAACAGCAATGGTAACAGAGGCAACGGTATTGTCAGCATCAACGGCTATGGTCACAGAAGTAACTTTCCCTTTAAAATCAGAAGCAGTGACTACTGTGGCAACTGGACAACCTCAGCCACAGCCTCCACCACAACAACCACAAGCACAACCACTACAGCAAACGCAACCATCTGTGGCAGCGCCGACAGTTCCTCCAGTAGTTCAACAGCAGGTTCCTGAGGTTAGCGTCCGGCAGGCTCCCCCTGTAGCATGGACCATCGAGGCCAAGACACTGCCTTCATTGACCCTGAATGGAGAAGAGCTCCAACAGTTTCAACAGCAGTTACAACAGGTAATTGTATTTCTAATAGTAGGACCGTTTTCACCCCTATCTCCTGACGTACATAAATTTTCAACGGCAGTTACAACAAGTACACATATTTCTAATATTTGGTACTGTTTTCACCCCTATTCCCTGACGTACATAAATTTTCAACGGTAGTTAGATCAGGTCCACATGTTTCTAATATTGGGACTGTTTTCACCTGTATCCCCTGACATAAGCCTGATTTAGTCTATAACAATAAATGTTTCAGGAACAGTTGTATTAAAGGAAAAGAAGGTTCGGTTCTGGTAAAGAAAACACTTTAGAAGAATGTCACAGTAGAAATTTCCCTTGAACTTGACTATTCTTCAAATGGCCTCACATTTGAAATATGATGAGAAATAGCTTTGTACCAAATATTTATGCCACATTGTATGTGTAGTCCCATGTATTTATTTTTGTATGCATTGCTCGTGACTCTCAGTAAGATTGAGTCAATTTCTTTTCATTTTGTTTCATATTTTCTTTAAAAAAAAAAGAAGTTTTGAAGTCATCATAATACAAAAGCCTTGGTTGTTTAATCCTGTTGTATTTAGACGTTTAACTAAAATATTATTACATTGGTGGCGAACAAAAAGCATATTTAATTTTTTAGAATTTTTGAAAAAATTCTATCATGGAATCGATCGCCCTAGAGAGTTCTCAAATTGTATTCTTTCTCACTGTCTGTTTTCTCTGACAGCATACACAGTTGTTATGTCAGATGTTCCTGATGGCAAGGGAAAACGACACGCTTACAGATTGCGCAAACCAGTCGAAACAGTACTTGGTAAGTACATTTAGTCCGAGTTCTCTCACTAGTGCATTCCGAGATTTAAAAAAATCCCATGTTTAAATGACAATACCAACAAGGTAGTAAACATACAAGCGCATACTTTATACCTCCCAAAATGTTTTTCCCAAACCACCTTTGTGTGAATCCATAAGGCCATAGTTTAATGCACTTCAAACCAAGGTGTCAATGCAAATTTCTTTGGTCCTAATGAATTACCCCTGGGATTCTACAAAGCCATATTCATGTCAATAGGACCATTTACATACAAAAAATGGTTTCCTGCTGGGAAGCCTTCATTTAGCACCACTTCAATCTATTGAATATTCATGTGTTGAAGGTAAATAAGAGATCAGTTAAGGTGTCCGTAGAGGGCAATCCAGCCCTTGTAATAAGTTCATTTGAATGAAAGCAGACAAATCTGAGAAATAGAATGGCGAAAGCTTGAAATATATCAAACCAATAACAAGAAAGTTATGAATGTTTGAAATATGACATCACTACAGCTATGCAAATCTCAAATTTGCAATTTGAGCCACAAGGGAAACTCTGTATTAAAGTGCTTGTTTTAATGCAATTGTGGCATTGGCACTGATAATAACTTGCCGAAGGACATTTGTACCATGCAGGGATTTGAACCATCAATCTGGCAATTTAAAGTGTAGTGAATGAACCTCAACATTCTGACTTCCACCTTTTACTAATTATCAAATCCATTTTCCTTCCCCCCTCCTCCAAATTTCTTTCAAATCATCTCTGGCCAGGCTGAGCTGGACCTACTTGCTGGTGTGAATGAAGATGGGATGAGGAGCCAAGGGAATGTGGACCAGAGACAAGCCCAGTTCCAGTCCTTCTTCAGATCCTGTAACTTGGGCGGGGCTCTGGAGTTGCTTAAGACGCCCAAACTGCCAATCATAGAAGAAGAGGAGGAGTTTAGAGGTTAGAGTTGATATATTTTGTGATTATATACAACTTATTCAAAGATCCAATCCAATAAACATGTAAATAAACATGTACCGTAAATCTCTGTGTATAAGACGCACCCCTATTTTGGCAGCCTGAAAAACTTTGTTGGCAGCAAGCCAGGTTCCTGTTAAAAAAACCATGCAGAGAAGGACCTTTATTTTACTGCGAGGTGCAGTTGAAGGTGCTGATTTGTGCTTGTGTACTTGTCACACATAGTAACAATGTCGTTTTTAAAACTTAAGATGACAGACAAGTTTTCCTCTAAGTCCAAACAGAAATCCTGCCATACTAGTGTTGTTCTAGATTCCGAGTGGTGAGTCAACACACCTTGTATGACTGAGCTGGGAGACATTGCCAGGCACAGTGCAGGTGGAGGGGCATAAATCAACACTTTAAGAAAAAACATGATTTTTTTTGTTGTTGTACCTAATGCCCCGGTCACAAATGCCATTACGAACTGCTACGAACACCTTACGAACGATTTTCAGACAATGGAAATTCGGGAAGACGATGGAAAACGAAGATTCGTACGAAATAATTGTTTGTACCAACCTTTGTGACCGTAGCATTAGACGTATAAGACGCACCCCCGACTTTCAATTTTTTCGGCAGAAAAAAAGCTGCGTCTTATACACAGAGGTTTACGGTATATATAACGCAAAAGGAAATGAGAGATTAATGCTGTTATTTATTTGATGCACCTTGCAGAGAAAAAAGCGGTGACGAGATCGAAGCCCCCACCATTCCGGATAGAACTGGGCGACATGATGGCCCATAGCAAGGTCTTCATCCATGCCGAGCTCCTACCCAAAAACATGTTTCACGACATCTCCAGAAGTTCCAAAATCATTTTTGTGGAGGGCGAAGACAAGTAAGTACAAATCACTCCTTTTCAATGAAATTTGAAAAATGTGCAGTATAATAATAATCATAATGCACTGTGTGCTGATTTCGGCTGCCAGAGCTAAAGCTAGGGTAATAACTTCCAAAGCTCTTTGGAAGCGCAGAGAGACGTTACATAATGTGATATGTGCTATACAAGAACCAAAATATTATTATTGTTATTATAATAACATTTTATATTTATAGTGCATCTAGTCTTTCCTTCTTGATGGTTACCCTGCTTGATTAAAAAAATTTAGTTGTTGAAATGGTAAATTGCCCTCTTTACCACATTTTGATGTCATTGAGTGATTTCAAGTTGGGTGTTAGTGTTTATAGCAGTCAAGAGCTCTTAAATCGAGCTAAACATTTGCTGATGAAATGAAGAGCCCGATACCCATATCAATATCAATAGCTTAACACTAACGCCGAACTGGAAATCAACATTTGCTTAGTCCCTAGGGGCTTTTGTTAGTGAATAGGACATTTGTACATAACATATTAACACCAGCCACAAAGGTTGGTTCAGCAGACTATAATTTTTTTAAATCGATAACACGAGCTACTGGAAGTTGACAATATTCAGAGGTCAAAGCCTTAACCAGCTGATTTTCATTTCGGTGTTTAAGGCTGTGTTACGGTTTATTAAGCACTAACACCAGCCCTATACACCCATCTTCACTCAATGTATCTTTCCTTCGCTGTCTCTTCAGATTGGTGACGAGGGGCCTCCATCAGTTTGGCAAGTTTGAAAACGGATTTCACCTGATCCAGAGTCTGATGATGCCCTGTAAGACATCCTCTCAGATCAGGAACCGCATTAAGAACCTCCTCTGCCATCGCAAATGTAAGGTGGACGTCAACAATCCCATCGTGGTAAGTACACTACAGGCTTGGTCCGAATAGGCCATTATCGTGATGTAATCCAATTGCAAGCCAAATAAATGCACACTTTAGTGCCTAAATATGAATTATTCAATTCACTTTCACTTACTTACATGTATTAACTTCACCTAATACATATATAGATGTTATGGTCTAGTGATTAGTCTTCAGAATGTAGATCACATTGTATAGGATTTAAATCCCAGCCGACAACTGTCCTCTGGCAAAACGTTAATCTACATTTGCCACTCTCCACCCAGGTGTAAATGGGTACCTGATAATCTTAATGCTAGTTACTCGGTGGTTTGGCTTAAAACGGATACATGTGCTACGCACCATGAGCGCTATAAAAGAAATCACCAGTATAATAATTAATCTGTTTTGAATCTCTTACTCGTACATACATAGATCTACAAGAGCACTAAGCAGCTGGTTCATTCACCGTCCATGTGTGCTGTAGTGAGACCCCATCAAGCCACTGCCCCTGTCAACATACGAAACAACAAGAAGCTACCAAAATGGGTTCTCAACATACAGGTGAGTGCACACAAGAATCTACGTTACTTCTTCAGTTGGAATCTTATATGAATAGTTGTTAGGAGAGTGTTGACAATTTCAAGTGGTTGTATTGTGCATTGCTTCATAGTGCTGTCCGTATACGGATATGTTGTCACAGGATTTTTAACACCTCACAGTGTTTCTGAGGAAATGTAATATTGATATGACAGAAATCGGAGATGCATGGCCCAAAGTGTTATCAGTGTCTGTGATATGGTGATATATTGAAGCCCTAAAAAAATTGCGCTCTATGATGATCAAGAAGTGCCTCCAAAAAAGTAAAAATCTTTGAGTGACTGGTTTTTACCATACTCGTTTTTCTCAATAGACTGTAGTGTTATGAGAACCGTTAGGAAAACGCAAAATTTGGTTTTGATTTCCAATCATAAATATCTTGATAATCAGACAGGCGATCGGCTTGTAAAAGTCGTGGGGTTCCTGACTGACCTAAAGGTTAATAATAATCTTTGCGCCAGAATCTGTGACAAAGTTACGGGATCCCTGTAGCCTTTTATACTGATAAATTATGAAACCTCAAACTTTATAGGCACCATTATAATTTCTTCTCTTGTGTCTTTACAGGGTGGACAACCTCATATCAAGGACTGCTTCCTCGAGTCTGAGCAAGAGAGGGGAATGAGGCGTGTGCAGACTCTCTCTCCGCTCAAGCCAAAGCTCCACATCCCGTATCAGACACCTGCCCAAGACCAGGTCCAGGTTCCAGTCCAAGATGGTGGTCCAGTCATCGGTCAGTTTCACCCGGGGGCCACGCCCCATTATATCCTAGCATCTAATGTTGGGCTTACCGCAGGAGGACTGATATTGCAGCCTGGGCAACAGATCATTCCACCAGGTCTCCTTCCCAGGACTGTCTGTGAAGTGAAGTACGTGATAGACAGCCCCCAGATGTCGGCCATTGCTGCAGGAAACGCACCACCTGCAGAGGGTCTACCAAGCGTGCCACAATCTTCTACTGGGGCAGAATCTGTGGCTTCGCCTGCAACTCAAAGTGTAGCAAGTTCCTATGCAAATCCTGTGCTTAATCTTCCACCGAGCAGTACTGTGTCACTTGCTGCCCAGATGGCAAGGGCTGCCACAAATGTAACATCCTCCATTGCCCCCCAGATGGAGATGGATAACATTACAGAAACTACATCACATTCTGTAGTAAGAACTCTTCAGTTCTCTGATTTTCATGCATCCACAGCACAGACAGCGCTGGAGAAAATCAATGCAGAGTCTTATCAGACAAATGGAAGTGAAAGAATTGCAATGCCATTGCCCGATACTCAAGCAGAAATTGCTCTGCATACAACTCAAGAAGCTTTGAACCAAAGTGCAGAAAGAACAGCACAGGCTGAGGCAGCTCTATCAGTGTTCTCTAGTAAGAGGAGGACTTCTTTAGTACCTCTTGGAGTTGGGCCAAGGAATACTGTGAGGGAATTGATTATGAAAAAGAGAAATAAGAAGCTGTCCCCTAGGCGCAGGCTTGGTGGATTTGTGAGCATGTCGTCTCTCGCCTCAAAGGGCATGTCCTCCTTGAATAAGTTTAAGCTAGGCACTGCAAGGAATAGTCCTGAGAGGCTACGTTTGCGAAGTCCCAATGCCAAACAATCACCCGGTAAGATGACAGTGAGAAGGGATGGTGATAAGGAACGTTCACCTGATTCTGCGAAAGCTAATCAAGGGTTGGCAGAATCAGGTGAAAGCATCATGACCCAAAATGCCACAGGGGAGAGAAGGACAAGTGATACAGACGAGGATTGTATTCCTCTGGAGGCTGCCTTGAGGCAGTTAGATGAGGAGGAAGAGACCATGAGGACTGCTAGTCCAAAAGTAATAGCAGCAGAGAACCTTATAGCCCTTCGTTGTGACGAGAGCCTATCTGATATTGATGCTTCTTCGAAAGTACAAAAGGAAGTCCAATCTATTCCTGTATCCACTGCTCTCACTGCTAGTCCCGAAATGGGTCCAAGTCCAAGTACCAAACACTCTCCCTTGCAGATGACGGTGAGAATGGACGATAAGGTAGCAACAGAGGCACATGTGCCTGTACGACTTGCTAGCTCTGAGCCCATGCAAGGAATCACAATAGGGAGCTCTGTAGGTAGTGCTAGTCAAATCATCACTGTAAACCGAGTTCAAAGTCCAACCGTAGAACTCTCCAGGACAGCGTCCCCTGTTGTAGTGGCCCCTCCTGCTATCCCCGATGGAGATACGCCCTCAACGATACCTAGCTTGCCAGCCGTCCAACAAGAAGACACCACGAGCCAGATGTCTGAAGGTGCCGCCAGTGCAAACGGCAACCCCAAATTGCCCTTTGACCTGGCAATGGACCAATCAGAGATGATGGCGTCCACAGCCACAGGAGGGAAATCCCCCACCCTAGATGAGCAGTCTGCGGCGAGGGAATTCCTGTCTGGAGGAGAGCAGGGCGGTCCCGGGGAGGATGGAGAAGAAGAGATGGAGACGGGTAGGAGGAGCAACGTCAAGGTCGCAGCCAAGAGGATCAAGAGCAAACTGAGGAAAGATCTGGAGTCGACAGTAGTTCTCCTGGATCCGGATATAGTCAACCAAGACCCATATGTACGTACATTATCCATTTTGCACATGTTGTAAATTTGTTTCATTTATTTTGGCTGTGAACTCTGGCTCAGTCTTCAAGGGGTTAAGAATTAGAGATAATAGTGCTGTGTAATTTATATGAGTTTAAAGATACTATGTCCCATTTTCAGGCCAAAAAAATGAAAAGGTTAAATTCCAACGGCATTTGAAAGATAATACTAATTTAGAACTTCCCTAAAAAAAAGGGGGGCTTGAAAATGTCTTGAAGTGGGAAAATAACGACCATTAGTTGTCAAATCGACTTAAGAGCTATATTATAACAAGTAAGTAACCAGTAAGTAAAAGTCTGATTTTCAGACCATTGTACTAAATGGTCGTCGTTTTAATTTTGGCCATTACTAGAAGTTGGTTATTGATGTAGACAAATGCTCATGTACACTTTACAGCTCATTTTATGTATGTTATTACCAAAGAAGAAAAAATGCCAGTCAGTCACTCAATAGTGTCTGACAGTGGAGTCTAGCAATTAAACAGGTTTTGTTGCAGAATTTGAATATTAGGACATTGCTAACGTTTACATTTCACAGATAGGACATACATGACATATTCATAATTCCTGCAAAATTTGATGTTGGCTGCAAAAGGGACATAGTATCTTTAACAGATAAATACAATACCTTCCTTTAAAGAATGTAAGATAGATAGGAGGATATGGATTGGGAGGGGAAGCTATTTTTTCTTCTGCTTGTGTTTATTTGTGTTTGTATTTTAATACTTAGTGTATGTACATTTTGTGCTGATGTTGTATGCAATGCATTATCTTGAATGGTTTAGTAAAGAAATAGCTTAAAACTCCACAACCCCACATAGCTTAAAACTCCATAACCCCACATATGTACAATAGCATAGCCCAAATGTTGATGTAATAAGCAGATTTGTCCTTTTCCCCTTTTTATTTACAGAAAGAAGAGCGTGAGATGGCATTTGCCAAGGATTTTCTAGACAGAGTAAAGGTAATAATAATTTTTTTTCTCCCTCCCTGGTTTTGAGTTGAAATTTTGAGTTGAATATCTCTAATTTCATCAGTTTTTGTTTTCATCTGTCAGTCATTGTCAATACTCTAGTACCATGCTCCTTTTTTCCCTTTTTTTTCAACATGAACTTTGTGTTGCATTTTCTTACTCAAATATTTGCTTTTTGTACGCATTAATGACTCACTCTTCGTTAATTTCAATTACAGGAAGCTTTACATGACAACTTGGATCAGTACCGGAATTTCCTGAGAGTCTTCAATGAATATTCTGAAGATCCAAACTCGTCCATTGCAAATGTAAGTCAATTTATAGGCATGGTGCTCTTAAAGGTATTAGGTAATTTTGCCTCTGATTCTAAACAAAATCCTGGATTTAGCTCATGCTGCAATCATAATTATAAACCTTTAGGTCAGAAATGAATCCCATGACTTGTATAAGCCAATTGCATGTTTAATTACCAAGATATGTATGATTGGAATTCAAAATTTAGAAACCGTTTTCCCAGCGGTTTTGAATAGTTTTTATAACACTACAGTCTATTGACAGGCCTGATAATTACCCAATTTAAATCGGTTTCCTGATTTTTTTGTTTTTTTTCCACGATTTTTTCCCCAATATTTTTTTTCCTGATTTTGTTGTTGTTGTTGATATTTTCTCTTCCAAAAATACTGCGGCCTTTACGCCGGCAAATACGGTAATTTCTTTAAATAGAGTAGAAATATATAGTGTATATATACTGTGAAGCTAACAAATATCTCCATTTACAGTTGTACTACGCAGTGAAGTATGTGTTGTCAGAAAGACCTGATCTGATAGAAGAATTCACTGCCTTTATGCCTCCTGATGTTGCCCTTCAGTGCGGTGTGGTAAGTAACTAACCAGTAAAACCACTGCCAAAACACTTTCCTTATCAATTTTGAGGGCGCTACATTTCAAGAAATAGGTTTTAAATGGACTTAAGAATTATTTGAGAGTCAAGCAGGATAATAATCAAGACTTAGGCACGAAAAGATGCTTCTGAAAGGGTATAGTATTTACTGATGTTCGTTGCTTAAAAGTTCTGTTTTGACATATATCTCAATGAAAGTCTAGTAACATTAAGCCAACTTAAGATAATGCATGTATGAACGTGCCCCTCCTATGTTTCATCGACGCGGGCTATGTTGAGTGGAAAACATCCTGTCCCTCTGATAGGATGTTAAATGGAGGCCCTGTGTAGAGGAGAGTCACCACCTTTGCACTTTAAAGACCCACTGCTCTATTCTTAAAAGAGTAGTGGAATACCCTGGTGTAGAGGTCCACCTGCACACCCCCAATCAGTCATACCGGGAGGAGAGACCATAGGGTTTAAGGTGATTCAGTTTGCTTTTTCGCCTCCCAGGCACAGGTGATGCTAAATAGTAATGATAACAATAATAACACTGGCAGAGTTGTTAAAGATAAAGACTAGTTCTGGTCATGCGATTGCATTGTGAAAGAATGTTGTGGAATCGATCAGAAAAGGTGGATCATCTTGCATATAAGTATATTGGTGTGTACTGCAAGGTTCTGGAATCATCAAAATGATAAGAAATTTGGCCAAGTCTTCGTAAAGTTACAAGCACTGTACACAGAAAGATGTATATGGGACTACGCACACGTGCGCGACACGTGCATATTATCTACATGTATTTGGTCCCAATAGATAAACTAATCTACCAAATATATCAATTAGTAGGCGGTTTCCCGGCAAAATTTTTATCATCAAGTATTGGTCAAAACATATTCTTTCACATGATTAATAAGAGCTTCCATTTTGTTTTTTGAGAGGGGGGCGTTTCCAAAACTGGTCTTTACCTTTAACAAGTGTATGAAATTCTTCATTTTGGCGTCTTTCCTCCTTTGATTTCAGTTCTTAGAGTGTCTGGAGTTCTCCAAGGCCAGGCTATTCCTACGTCAAGTAGAGGTCCACTTCTACAAGCAGCCAGCCCATATACAGAGGATCGTCAAAACCATGGTACAATGGGGAGAGACGCAGCGAAACTATCAAGACGTAAGTCCATACTTAGTCATCAAGAAACTTGTTTACAAAAACTATTAACCTAAAACGGTTAAAATGGCCACTGCAACAAGTTTAGGTGTAGGGATATGTGTTGATATAATAATAATAATAATAGTGAATATTTATAATGCGCCATGTCTGTCAAAAATGACACTCCTGGCGCAGTTGTGTGGACATTGTATAATTGTGGGCATAGGACCATCAAGTAATTCAAGAAAGAAAGTAAAAATACACATGAGTTAAAGTTTAACATACTTCAGGACATAATTTACAATAATAGAATAATACAATATGTGAATATATTGAGATTGGGTAGCTGTCATGCAGCTGTTTGATATTTTCCTTTCTGGTTTTAATACTAAGTGGGAAGAGGTTCTCCAGTTTTACAAATGTGCTGAATCAGCTGATTCTCACTGCGAGGATTGGTCAGTTTGCAGAGTTGATAGATTGGGGAATACACATATGGGTAGATATTTAGATAAACATGTACATACATGTATGTAGCTAGACAAAGTTCCACGGATATGTATAGATAAATTAAGGGAGTTTAATAGGTAGCTATATGTATTTACAGATAGGTAACATCTTAATTTTTCTTACCTTTGTTGTTCTTGTTTGTTGGGGAAATTAGGGGATGGGCTTTTAATAGTTTCCAAGTTGGGCTCTTATCATGGGACTAAAATTTTTGGACTTTTGGCCGACCCTACCCAACCACTCATGTATAGTCAAACCTGCTGTAGTGACCACCTGTCTTCAAAGACCACATTTTTTGTTTCCCTTGAAAGAGTTTCTCATTGAAACATGTACTAAAGGAACCTGTACATAAAGACAACCTGCCTATAATGACCACTATTTTGCCTCCCTTGGGTGGTCTTTAAAGACAGGTTTCACTGTATCATATATTCTCTTTTCAGTTGAAGGAAGCATTGATCCCACTGCTGAAAGGGCAGCCTCATCTGGAACAGGAGCTATCCATGTTATTCCCTGACAGCAGACCACCAGAGAACTACATGATGGACTTTGAGGAAATAAATCTCACCGATGAAAAGAAAATGGCTGTAAGAATTCCTTCTCGTGCTTGACCTTGTTCTTTGGATGCATAGTTTAATCAAACATAACTGAAAAGGTTTTCATCCACATGTTGAGCCTTCAATTTCCAGTATATGTTCCTCGTTTAATTTTATTGGATTTCATTTCAATTTTCATTCCAATCCATCTCCGTTGCCATTTCCGTTTCCATTCTCATTCTCATTCTCGTTTCCAATTCCATTTCTATATTCATTTCCATTTCCATTTCCATTTCCATTTTCCATTTCCATTTCCATTTCCATTTCCATTTCATTTTCATTTCCATTTCCATTTCCATTCCATTTCCATTTCCATTTCCATTCCATTTCCATTTCCATTTTCATTTCCATTTCCATTTTCCATTTTCCATTTCCATTTCCATTCCATTTCCATTTCCATTTCCATTTCCATTCCATTTCCATTTCCATTCCATTTCCATTCCATTTCCATTTCCATTCCATTTCCATTTCAATTTCCATTCCATTTCCATTTCCATTTCCATTTCCATTTCCATTTCCTTTTCCATTTTCCATTTTCCATTTTCCATTTCCATTTTCCATTTCCATTTCCATTTCCATTTTCCATTTCCATTCCATTTCCATTTTCCATTTTCCATTTCCATTTTCAATTTCATTTTCATTTTCATTTTCATTTTCATTTCCATTTCCATTTCCATTTCCATTTCCCATTTTCCATTTTCCATTTTCCATTTTCCATTTTTCATTTTTCATTTTTCATTTTCATTTCATTTCATTTCATTTCCATTTCCATTTCTTTTCATTTAATTTTATTTAATTTAATTAAGTGTTACCAAACTTAATATCACATAGTATGCAGATTAACTACAGATACAGAGTATATATATATAATTTGCTTTTAGGAACTGAAAAACATAGCATATTGCCAATCAAGGTTAGTCTCGTAAATATAATATGTGTGATTTTCTTTTCACATTCAAACATATTAACATTTTCCAATTGAACTCAATACAAAATTTTCAGGTAAATAATTTCATTAAAACCACACTTTAATTTTTGTTTCAAGGGGGGACTAACAGGAGAGTGCAAAACCAAATGTACTATAGAACTGTTTTCTCATATTTTTTATTTCTGATTTTTCAGTGTGATGACTTTGAGGAGATTGAGCTATCAGAGAGCGAAGAGGAAGAAGAAGGGACCATAACCAAGCAACAGGGGAGGGGTGCTACCTATAGGGTAAGAGTACTTGTCCCGAGTCCTTTAAATAATAGTCAAACCTGCTTTAGTGACCACCTGTCTACAAAGACCTTATTTTTTGTTTCCCTTGAAAATGGTTTCTCATTGACCGAAACATAAACTTTAGGCACCTGTACATAAAGACCACCTTTCTTCTCTCCCTTGGGTGGTCTTTACAGACAGGTTTCTAAGATTTTGGTATCATTCACACTTGTCTATTAAGGCCGCTAAGACAGGTTTGACTATATATGGTAGCTGTATGAAGTTGGTCGACGGACCAGAGCTCAGAACAGACAATATATTAAAGGACAACTGTACTAATTTGGCTAGGAGGCCACCCAGGGTGGTCACTGGCAGGTGGCTATCTCATCAACTCAGCTCTCATTTAATATATTAAGAAAAAGAGGATCATGGGGGACCAATGGGACCAATGGTCACCGATTAGGCATTGCTTTCTATGTAGAGGGAACAAGTAGCTACAAGTAGTACAGTGGGGCTTTAAGTAAAATTATGTTTTTAAAATGTCAATTCATGTTCACGATCCATACTAATTCTATTATATTGGGTAATGTATGGGGCGTACCTTGGGCTTGTCCATAATTATTTGTATAGAAATAAATCTAATTGCTGTGATAGTACCTTAATCATTGTTTTAATTTTTATCTTTCTATTTCTTATTTTCAGAATATCCTGGACCCGTGGAAAGGATTGAATGATGAGCTTCAGTACGGAACCAGGAGTTGTAAATGTAACTGTCATGAGAAGTCTCAAGACTCCCGGGTCCAGCGTAAAACAAGGCACTGCGCCTATTGCTCAGCCATGGTGAGTTGCCCATCCACTGTTTTAAACCCCCCCCCCCTTATCGTACTCACAGAATGATTTGGTAGTTCAAGTTCAGTGTGATTGAAGCTTTTCAATACTTAATCAAATATACATGGATACGATAGAGAAGGTTCATAAAGAAATATATCTCCTTATCTTTTCTAAAAATGCTTGATGAGATACATGCACATTTTCGTAACTGATACAAAATGATATGGAATGAAAAATTTCATCTAGTGTTGTAACATCACAGATATTTCCAATTCCGTTTAACCGCCAGCCAAAACCGGACGGTTTTCGGTTAAAAGGATTTAAAAAAAAAATTGTGTTTGTATTGGAAAATTAAAAGAAATCATTATATTTCGAAAGAATTTACATAATTAGAAACAAAATTACTGAACAAAAACGGAGACTTTACTGTCGGGCATGCTTTGGAACAATGATTGGGTTTCACTTTGTTTATGAAGCTAATGAATCTAGTACGCACATATATTCGTGTTAAGAGCTAGCGATCGCGATATTGCAGAGGTCAGGATTTAGGACTTAAATGGCATCAGTTAAGTTTTGTGCATGTATTCAAGGCTGGGAACCTAGTTTTGCGAGTCAACTTCTCAATCTACATTCTACAATCTTGCAAATGATTGTTATCGTGTAGATTGTTGCTCTGCAATTCAAAATTTAACAGTCGGGGCTGACTTATGATGACTATAATGTCGGCAAAATTTGATTTATCAGCTTCATAAATAAAGTGAAACACAGTCATTATTTCAATGCATGTCCGACAGTTAATTTTTCTATTTTGTTCAGTGATTTCGTTTCTAATTATGTACATTATTTGTTAATAATGTGATTTATTTTGGTTTTCAAAAAAAAAAAAAAACAGGAAAACGAAACCGCCAATTTGGAAACAGATAGTGCCTTGGACGTTTGGATACCGGACGGTTAAACGTTTGACTACAGCACTATTTTCATCATAAGATAGCTAGGTTGCTATCAAAAGGCCACTTATAAAAAAGGACAATGCAGTATACATGGGGTTCTTGTAGAACTTTGTCGTTAATCCTTATTAGGCCTTTAAAAAAAAGATGTTGTATTGCACTTTAGGTGCAGCCAAAACTTGGGTTGGTCGGTCGGAAATCTTATTTTTTTAAAACTTTTTTTCTTCTCTTTTTCCTGCCTCTTTTGGTAGACATTTTTTTCCTCTAAAAATCATTAAAAAAAAAGAAGAAGCTTTTTTAAAAAGCCGACCATAGATATCAAGATTTTGGGTCGGTCGCAAAGGGCAATACAGCATCTTTTTTTTATAGGCCTTATAGCCAATCCTTTTGTCGTTTCATTATCTCTCTAGGTTACCAGAGCAGAGCTCATCAGCTCCCTCCGTGGTCTATGTCCCGGGCGGAGCCGGCCCCTACGAGACAGATCAGTAAGCAGAAGGGGAGGAGGAGGACCTGGAGAGGGCAAGAGGCGAGGCAGGGGATCAAAGATGGCCGATGCTGCGAAGGGAGAGGAAACCACGAACGAGGCTGTTAATCATCTCTCACAGATGTGCGATAATTTGGCGGACTACCTCCAGGACAATGCCTCGGCGACGGAAGACGAGGACGATGTAGAGGACGATGAGGAAGGTGGCGATGAGGATCATGACGATGACGAGGAAGATGATGATGAAGATGACCACGATGATGATGACGATGTGGATATCGGTGAAGAAGATGAGGACGAAGATGAATTGGGTGTTGCTACCGGAGATGACGACGACGATGATGATGTTGCAGATCATGAGGATGATATAGAAGGCCATGAAGATGAGGAGGAGGAAGAGGAAGAGGAGGAAGAGGAGGATGTTGCAGATGACAGAGACGATGAAGACGACGATGATGATGAAGGTGGAGTGATATCAGAGGATGATGCAGATGATGAGGCAGAGGATGGAGGAGAGCTGAATCACATGACGTCTGGAGAGAGCACCGATGATCTAAACGGAGACCACTCACCTTGTACCAGCCAGGGCAGTAGAGAGACAATGGACTCAGGAAATAGGTAATGAAAGATTTGTTGTGTTTGTCTCAAATTATCCCTGTGGACAGCTACCGGATGATGTCAAATCCATTGTCTTTTTCAAGAAAGCACCTGGGAAATTGATGATTATGTGCAGGGGAGTGTGAATCTGTATACTCTACAGAAGTAAAACAGAACGTTTGTACACCCAGCATTTGTTTTAAAATGTGTAGGAAATTAACCCGATTGTACTCAATCCAAGATAAAAATTGTAAAGATGTATTTGCCAACTTCTTACATCCTTCGGTCTTAAAAAGATAAGTGTACAACAATGCAAGCTGGAAATTGCAAACTAAAGTGGTATTATATAATCAGATTAAATCTTTTTTTAATATTCAAGATTGTCTCTGTATTCTAAAATTGATTTAATAAATTCAATTTTATTTTTATATGGATTTCTCTTTCCCACTTCCAGTAACTCTGGATCCCAGCTGAGCACAAGCCCTGCCTCCTCCCATACTACCCTCCTGGGGTCAGGGGTCACCATGGATACAGACAGCCGCAGTCTCACATGTTCACCCATGGAATTTCAGAATACTCTAAAGGTATGTGATGCCATTCCTTCTAATTCTTAAGTGCAGGATTACCTCACTTATTCCTAAAGCCACACTTGCATCAACTGAGAAATACCTTAAAGTGTACCAAACAGCTGGAAAAATTAGTAATTTTAGCGCTTTCTTAAATTATTTGGTATTATAATTTTGTGTGCAACATATACCAATCATTACATTCGCGAATATACCACATCCGCCGATTTGCACTGATAGTACTTAGGAAAAGATTACTAATAGGATTACATATTTAATTTAAATACATTATAAGGTTGGTTGGTTGTAAATGCACATACAGCTCAAGAGCTGAAACTGTTGAATTTCTAAAGAAGCCACCTTTATTTTGTTTAAACAACCCTGAAATAAGCAAGCACACCTTCATATTTGTGAAATATATCTTTAAAGTAAACACACATGCATCTCAAGAGGCGAAACTGTCAATTTCTAAAGAATGTAAAGGTCACCTTTATTTGGTTAAAACAACCCTGAAATAAGCAAGCATGCCGTCATATTTGTGTAATATATCTTTCATTTTCTTTGCATAGGATGAGGAAAAGGCCGTTGATGCCATCGTTGATTCAGAAAAGGAAGGTGTTCCTGCATCCGATGTGGTGTCTGCAGAGCCCGAGATCAAAACAAAGACTGCTCCAGAAGGGATGGAGTCTGAATCCACAGATGGAAAGATGACAGACGAACAAGGACTAGGCAGCGATGCTATTGCTTCTGCCAGAAGCGGAGTACAAGAGACTAAGAGGAGAGAGCAGGAGACTGAGAGGAGAGAGCAGGAGACTGAGAGGAGAGAACAGGAGACACCAGTTCCTGCAGGAGACAAGGAGATGATGGTAGATGGAGGAGAACAGGAGGAGCCTAATGATGGAGACAAGGTAGAACAAGAAGGAGGAGGAGCAGCAGTAGATCCTCAGCAATCATCTACTGGAGAGACCGATGGAGCTTCGTCAGGGTCTACCTGGAACAGGTAGGAGTTACAACTAGTATTTTAGGGTGACCTCAACTTAAGAAACCTGATGCCTTGAGTAAACGGAAATTCCTGATAAATATGCAGAGGAGATGATGGAGATTGGACAACCTTTTCCTTTCAAATGTTTGGAAGTCTGATTTGTGTGCAAATATTGACATGTGTGATCTCTCAAATTACATTACATCTGAATTATTTTAGAGGACATATTTCTGGTAAGGTATCTTGAATTGACCACTGGCCAAAGAAATGTCTAAAATAATGGTCTCATTAATGGTTTCAGCGTTTTACTGGTCACAACATTCATATGTCTAAAACTTTTCATGGATCTAGGCCCTGTTTCATAAAACTTGTTAACAATAACAATAAGTTACAATAACTGTTATAAGCTACTGAAATCGTGCATTTGATCGGTTAGGAGCAGATTTGTCATAGAAATGTAGCATTTGTTATCGATAACAAATTGTATGAAACAAGGCTCTGATCTTTCCTATGTTGTGTTTCATTCACAGAGATGCGGACAGGGTGTTGCTACAAGCCTGTCAGGAAAAAGGAGCCAGGGAGGAGACATTCATCAACGTGGCTTCTCAACTTACTGACAAAACACCCCAACAGGTATGTATGTTTAGCCCAGTTGTGTCTTCTTTTTGGCTTCTAAGACATATTCAATATCAAATATCATGGGGTTATGAAAGTGTAAGATTTCTCAGAAAATATCTTATTAATAAGAAATTGAAACAATGTGGACCAAGTAGGGATCAAGTACATAAAACCACGGAAGAAAGTATTAAATGAAAAGCATGTGGGTTCTTGAAGTCCAATGGTGGTCACAGGATGATTAATCAATAAATAAACATATAGGCGGAGGTATATTAGAGACACAGTCTTATTCATCTTGTTCATTTTATTCTAAAGGTCAAGGAAAGATTTGCCATCCTTATGAAACTGTTCCACCACGACGAAGAGCCTAGCAATGATGAGGATGATGAGGAAGAGGAAAGTGAGGGGGAAGAAGATGAAGAGGAAGATGAGGATGATGGGGGTGATCAAACAGATAGCTGATGAAATCCAATCACTACGGAAAGCCTAGCAACGATGAGGATGATGAAGAGGGGGAGGAGGAAGAGGAGATTGGGGGCAGTGAAACAGAAAGCTGATGAAATAGTGAGGAATCTAAAAGCCCACTGCACTATACGATCAAACCATGATCTGATCAAGGTCCTTAGAATGGAAGACTTTGCATAAGCATTTCATATGAACATTCAAACATGTAAAATCGTAATGACGAAACCACAAACTTCCTTGTTTAAGAATGAAAGCTAATCAGAGGCAAATTGTTGTGACCACCCATGCAATTGTCTCTGATTTGAAGCCCATATAGCCTTCACTCTGACTAGAATGCTTTAACATGAAAACTGTGGTAATTGGTATTCATATTGTTATTAGGTACCTTAGTCATGAAGATTAAATTTGTTTAGATTTCCATAACTATTGCAATTGTGGTTTTTCACAAAATCGGTTTGCAGTGGGTTTGTATAGTGGGCAAAGGGCTTTAGGATATACCTGTGTGACCATATAGTTCTCCACCCAACCTTCAAAACAAATTTTTCTTGCCTCTTGCCTTCAAAGCTGCTCAGAAATCCATCAGTTTTGTTTTCAAATTTTGAAATGTTATCCAATAAGTTGCCTAAATTTGTTATGAGTTGTGATATAAAGTGAGAAGAATCCTCCGTTGTCAGGCTGTGATTTAAGTGGAAATATTACTGGATTTTTATTTAATCATGAAGTCAAAGTTTATGTTTTGGCTGTTTAATTGACTTCCATAGCCAGTTGAGAGGGAAAGTTATGCCACCACTCCCTTCCTTTTCCCTTTAATTGTTAATCCTCTATTGATGCAGTCCCTCAGAGAAGATTTTGAGCAGTAGGTCCCCTAGCGAGCATGTACTTGGGTAGCATCCTGGCTTTGTCACGTTGGACATCAATCATTCTTCAGTCTGTTACAAGAAGTATTCTCATGCCTGTATCATGTAAACTCTTGTTATATACAGTGAAAATAGAAAGGTGAACTCATTTTAATACATACATAGCTGAAATACATGTAATATGTATAAATATTTAAGAAATGTTTACGTTGTTGCTACCTTTTTTGTCCAAAAAACATTGTTTAAGCTTGCCAGAATAGTATTACATTTGAATGCTTAGCTTGTAAATCTATTTTGGTCTGGAGAAGATTTTATAATTTATTATCTGAATTGTATATATGTTCGTTTTTTTAGTATTTTTGGTTTGATATGTTGTACAGAGAAGGGAGCTGAATAACATTTTCTTGAGATAATAATGTGGTTTGATGATGATTTACAGGAGTTTGATGACGTTCGTGATGATCATGGTTGTTGAGAAGTTATTGAATTCAGTTTGGAATTTGTATCATACTGAGGCGTCTCTTACCAGACCATCAATAATTTGAACTAAAAATTGCATAATTACTTTCAAAGGACAAGATATTGTCTGTTAACAGTTGGTTACGAGTAAATTTATCAATGTAACAGAGGATGAGTAACTGTGCATATACTCACATATACATCATCATCATCATCATCAATTATTAAAGTCAGCATTTCCCCCTTAACTTTACTTTTGTGCCATGATGACACTCACTCCCTCCACTTCTTCTTGTCTCAAGCATCCTCCTCATTTAGACCAACCTTCCTGCTTTCTTTCTTCACCATATCTTCCATGTATCAATCACATAAAATTTGTTGGTATTCATGTAGATAATTAGAAATCTTACAACTCATATCCTTATTTATGCTGTAAATTGAGACAAGGAATTCATGTATATCTGCCTTTTTTGTGCAATTTTATTTGTAATATGGTAATCAGCTGTAAATAGTGTATGCATGTACATAGCTGTATTCGTCGATGTTCCTGTAAATACTGTACATTTTTGTATTTCTAATCTTGCAGAAAGCAAATATAAACCTGAAATTTTGTGAAACATGGAATAATCTGTTGTTGTAGTTTCTTTTAGAAGCAATGATTACCATGTGCATGTGTGTGTGTGTGTGTGTGTGGTGGTGGGGGGGGGGGGGGGGGGGGTGTTTACCCTTCAAGGTACTATGTCCCATTTGCAGGCCAAAAAATGAAAAGGTTAAATTCCAATGGCATTTGAAAGATAATACTAATTTAGAACTTCCCTAAAAAAGGTGGGGCTTGAAAATGTCTTCAAGTGGGAAAATGACGACTATTAGTTGTCAAATCGACTTAGGAGCTATAGAGCCAATAATTAATTTTTCAGACCATTGTACCGAATGGTCATACGTTTTATGCTGCTCAAAGATTCAATCAGTTTAATTTTGGCCATCACAAGAAGTGGGTTATTGATGTAGACAAATGCTCATGTACCCTTTTACAGCTCATTTTATGTACATGTATGTTATTACCAAAGAAGAAAAAAAGCCAGTCGGTCACTCAATAGTGTCTGACAGTGAAGTCTAGCAAGTAAACGTGTTTCCTTGCATAATTTGAATATCAGGACACTGCTAAAGTTTAAATTTCACAGATAGGACATACATGACATGTTCATAATTCCTGCAAAGTTCTACAGAATTTGAGGTTGGCTGCAAAAGGGACATATACCTTTAAACTAAAACAAAGATACAACAAAACAAAATAAATGGATCTTCAGACTTTTTCAATGCCTTGTTTTCTACTAGAGTCCAAAATTTTCTAGCAAAAAAAAAAAAAAATGAAACAAAAAGCTCCCCCCCCCCCCAAAAGATGAAAAATTCACCTCAAAAGGGGTGGGGTCACATTTTGGGAAGGGTGCCCATGTGTTGGTTGAGTCTATAAAGATGATGATGATGTCGCAACTGTTAAAAGTGAATTGGTACATTGCTGAAGTTTAATGACAAACACTGCCTAATTTTGTATGAAATATGTCACCTATTATATTCCTTGTACTGTACTAACCTACTAACATGCAAACAATTCTCAAACAAGAAATATATTAAAGATTTTCTTTGAAGGTGTGAAGTGTATAACTCCCTCTATAACAGTAAATTCTTCCAACCGTTTTTCCCACAAAAATAATACATAAAACAGGCTTTTTTTTCTCAACACGTAAATGTTTGGAATGGCTAATAGAGCTAGCCAATTCAATGCTTTGTGACGATTTACATTCACCTAAGATTTAATTTAATTAAAATGATAAAGTTAGGAGAATTTAGGAATCGATCATATTAGTTTTTCCCATTCTTTATGGTCTGTTAATTTTCACTCAAACTTTCAGATTATCTTTAATTGTATATCTAGCATTGAAACCATTACTTTAGCACCATTTTCTCTCATCTGCATGAACATGTTACCAAGTCCCTTTAATCAGTGGGTATATAGGTCTACCGTATACATATAATGGAAATATCTTGGACTCGGTGAAAAGACAGGGACACAGAGTTGAGAAAAGGAAGATACAGAGAGAGAGAGAGAGAGAGAGAGAGAGAGAGAGAGAGAGAGATTGATTAAGAGAGAGAGAGAAACAGCTAGAGAGAGACAGACAGAAAGAGAGAGAGAAAAAGAAACAGATATAGGGACAGTACAGAGACAGACGGAGAGAGAGAGAGAGAGAGAGAGAGAGAGAAGGGGGGGGGGGGTGAATTATAGGAACGTACACAAAATAGCGTCACCTGAAAAGTTCGTTGACCTGTACCTTCCTTTCACTCACGTTGCATGTGTTGTGCAATGTGTCGATACACCACCTCCACATTTTAACATTTTAGTTGCTCCATCAACACAACTTCATCAAAATGGTAAGTTCATAATCTTTTCTTCAATATTACGAAGCTATTACCAGTTCGATTTATTGGAATATTTGCTTGTGAATCTGTGCCAATTCGCCGATTTTAAGGAGGAATGTGCTGTGTTGTCCCATGTATGGAAATCCATGTCATCATTGTCGTGCATGCCATGCGTGTGTAGTTTAAAGGGAGATGGTAGTCGTATTCTCTTCTAACCATTTTTATCCTTACTCAAAATTTCGAATTTTACCATAATTAATATTCCCTAATATTATCTCTCACTATATAATATCATATTGTATTCATATCTCTTATTTTATCATCATGTATTTCTACTCCTCTTCTCCATCTTTCATTTTGATCTTCCTCCTCCGGCGCTTGTTCAGAAACCTATCCAAAATTTGACCCGTAACTCCTGCGTGGAGATATCCTACTAAAACATACCCAAAATGAAGTAAATATTCATTAAATGTCCAAATAAAGATCATGAGTTATATGTTGTTATGTTTATTACCTGTTTCGTGTCAATTTTCTTGTTATTTTTGGAGTATTTTTCGGAAAATCATTGATATTAGTCTACACTAGACTCTATTTCACGGCAAACCGCTGCACAATACAAGTTCAAGTGCATACCAATGGTGGGTTGCGGGTGGGTGAGCGCCTGTGTGAAGGTATCTACCGTAATGAGGATATACGCCATATGCGCCATTTACACTATTCACAAATCAGTTACTTTGATCTTATTCTTTTCTCTTCCTTTTTATTTGCTACAGCCTCAGAACGAGCATATTGAACTGCACAGGAAGCGCTATGGACAGCGTCTTGATCATGAAGAGAGAAAGTAAGCAATTGGAAATTCTCGATATCTTATTTTTTGTGTCATATTTGCAACCGTGGATTTTTTGTTATTATCTAGGTCAAGCTCTATATCTGGGAATGGCATTGTGCATCAAACTAGCAAAATTTGATTCTTCTTCATACTCTCTTGAATGAATCAAAGCAATTGTTTCTTGCTATCACTGTATTGCATTTCTTTGTAGTCACCACAAAATGACATAAATAACTTTGTGGTCTAAGAATTTTCTCCATGACTGTACGTGTACATCTAGCAACTGTATATATTGTCTCTAGCAAAAATTCACACAAACAGAAAGTGAACTTGCTCTGGAATGGTCTAAACCCGCTCTGGAAATCTCGCAAAGAGCAGTGGAAACAAATGTAATCATCCTTTTTGATATATATTTTTCTACCTGAAGTCTTAATAATCTTCTATGATTATAGAAATAGCCTTAACACAGAGTGTATCATACCTGTAAATTGTTCTTTATACATGGCCTATTACTTTCTTTGAATTCAAGTTGTATATGATTTTTTAATGAACTATAATGGAAGATTTTTAATTTTTTCTTTGTGTTTTACAGGAGGAAGAAGGAGGCTCGTGAGCCCCATGAAAGGGCACACAAAGCTCGCATGCTGACAGGAATCAAGTAAGTTTTGGATTTAAAACAAAAATCAATACTATGCTAATAGTCTTGTTATTGTTCTAAAGTTGTATTTGTACATCTGACTTGCGCATTTCATCCTCTGCTCTGTTTTAGAAGGACAAGGCTCTTTAAATTGTCAGATTTAATGATCTTTGTAGGGCTTATCATGAGTGAAATTGATAGGGACACCTTGCTGAAATCATCTGATAAACCTGTCAATGGTACCGAGTCATGCCCCCAACCCAGTTGACCACTGATGACATCATATACAGTCAAACCTGCTTTAGTGACTACCTGTCTAGAAAGACCACATATTTGGTTTCCCTTGAAAATGGTTTCTCATTGAAACATGTACTAAAGGAACCTGTCTACAAAGACCACTTTTGTGTAACCCTTGGGCTGTCACTATGGACAGGTTTGACTGTACATGACCTTGTAGACGGATTGTCAGGAGAGAAAATATCTTCTCCTTCTAGTTAGTCATTTTGGGGTAATGTAGTTTTTAGTTCTGTCTATCATTGGTTTGATATTGGTCTTATCAGTGTTACTGATGTGGCGCTGTGGTATTGTGGTTTATTCACTTGACGCTCAATCCAACGGTTGATGGTTCAAATCCCAGCCCGGGACTTATTTTTCTTTTTCAAGACATTAATCCACGTTTGCCACCCTCCAGTCAGATGTAAATGGTTATCTGGCAATTATTGGATAACAACAATTGGAGAGCCCCCAGGAAGACTACCATCCCCGGTTAAACAAAGTTATTATTACTGTTATGATTATTACTGGGCTACCAAGGCAACTAATTAATGACAGAGGTGGTTTCATATGTTTGATAAAAGAGACTTCATAGATGCGAGGCTCACTTTCTTAAGATATCGGTACGTCATGTTGTTGATTTGTATTCTTTTATTACAGAGCTAAGCTGTACAACAAGAAGCGACATAATGAGAAAATACAGATGAAGAAAACGTAAGTACAACAATTTATTAACATTAAGAGAGAATATTGCTTATATAGAGGACCTCAACATGTCCATGTGCATCATAGCACTCGAAGCAGCACTGAGTATATTTTGATATTAAGAATACTCGACACAATGATGAATTTTGCTTTTTTTTCAACTATTATTTGAGTTTTGAGCAAGTGTATATTCTATTTGAAAAGATATTTCGCGGTGCAACATATGTAGTAAAAGGTCAACACATCACAGTCATTATTGGATCATGTTTCTTAATCAGTATATTTTGACATTACCGGTAAGAATACTCAACATGATGATGAATTTTGCTTTTTGCAATTATTTTAGTTTTGAACAAGTGTATATTCTATCTAAAAATAAATGTCTCTGTGCGACATATGTAGTAAAAGAATCACCACTTCACATTAATTATTGGCTCGTGTTTCTTCTTCAGCATCAAGATGCACGAGGAGAAGAAGACGAAGAAACGCAACAAGGAAGAGGTTCCAGAGGGCGCTGTGCCCGCCTACCTCCTGGACCGAGAGGGTCAGACGAGGGCCAAGGTCCTGTCCAACATGATCAAGCAGAAGAGGAAGGAGAAGGCGGGCAAGTGGGATGTGCCCCTACCCAAGGTCAGAGGTCAAGGAGAGAACGAGGTCTTCAAGGTCATCAGGACAGGCAAGAGGAAAAGTAAGTGGTTTAGCGGTTTCACAATAGCCCTGTCATCATCAGCTCGAGATTGCCAAATAGCCCGCTATTTCTGATTTGGGAAATAACCCAGAAGTTTCAAATCACGTCTTCATCAGCTCGAGACTTGACCTTGAAACTCAAGCTCAAGATATTTTGTTTAGCGTTTGCGCATAGTGCGAGTCTTCGGGCTGGTGAAGACGCACCGGACAAAAAGCGGGATATTTTGCATACTAGCCCAAGATATCTTGGGATGATTATCTCGACCAAATATCCTGCTAATTGTAACTTCGGGCTAATGAAGACGCAAATTAACTGGATATTATGCGATCGGGATAGTTCAAATATCAGGATATTTTGCAATCTCGAGCTGATGAGGACAAGCCTAATTTTTTGTGGCATATGCAGTAATTGATAGATGGGAGGGAGATTAATCATCCACCAAAGTGAAAGGGGAGGTATGACTCTGAGGCACCAACATGCCATAGACGCTTCTCCAAGTTTTATAACATTTAATAAAATGACGTCTTCATATTTTAAGGGAGCTGTATGCTGGATGATCTCTAGTTCTTTGTCAGGTTGATTCATGAATTTTATCAGGTTGATCTGATGTCACTGTGTTCACTTTTGTCAGATAAGTTTGAATTTATGATTCACATTTAGAAGATTGGCATCTTCATGACTTCTCATTCAAAGCATAATTAGTAAAGGTTTGTTTTGTTTAAATGGTCAATCGATCAATCAATTGTTCGAGATTGAGAGATAGATTGAGAGGGGGGGGGGGGGGGGGAGAGGGTGAAATAGAGAGAGAGAGATTAAAAAAGTAAATAGAGAGTATGTGAGGAACCGTTAGTGCTGATTTTTTGTTAAAAAATGCATGTGTTTTACCTTATTATATTCAAATTCATATTCATCCCTTTTTGTGTTAATCTGTTCTTTATTGTAGCTAAAGCCTGGAAGAGGATGGTCACCAAAGTAACCTATGTTGGAGAAGGTTTCACAAGAAAACCACCGAAATATGAGAGATTCATCAGACCAATGGTGAGTTCACAATGTCTTTTTAAGGATAATGAAGGATAAGTATGCTGTTTGGCTGAGGTTAGCTGTCAGTTTGGGCAACGTCCTGGTTTGTGCGACCGAGCAGCAGCTGATGTATTCTAGGTTGTCATTCAAGCGCTAATTGGATACAATGTGTAGTTTGGGCAGGCATGCATGATTTTAGAGTGTTGGGAGGGTGACATATTTAAATAATATTGAATGGCCTTGAGTGGGATACAAATGTTTATCCCATGAGCTGATGAGCATATTTTATATTCGTGGAAGACCCATGGTATGGAAGATGTGTGGTGTGAAACTGTCTGATAAAAAGAAATATAAGTGAGCTCATGGAAAGGTTGGATTTGGAAGAAACTGTGGTACAGAGAAGTGGATTGAGATGGATGGGTCATGTGTTTAAACCTCATCAACTATGAAAGCCGTTCAAAAGTTCCAATGCAGCATATCTTAAGGATTAAACAAAATAGTAATATTTAGCCCTCCACAGGCTACTTTAATGGATTAAGCCAAAAAAAAAAAAATGAAACGATCACAAAGTTAGGCCTACATATGTTTGACTCACTTGGTTATAAGGTGATTCTCTACTTTTTTTTCTTCATACAAATAAAATTTGCAGTGACTGATATCTTTAGGATTTAGTCTAATAAAGCATATTATCGTTAAATGGATGATAACATAATGTCATCTTCACATTTTGATGTTAATGTTTTTGATTCGAAATTACAGAATAATGAATACATCAATTTGCACGAGTTACTGTATAGAGCCATTTCGTGTTAGTAAGGCATGTACCGGTAACTGTAACTGCAAGGAAAAGGCGCTATATATCTTTTGGATTGGATTGGATTTATGTACATTATACCTTTGTAAGTTACCGTAATATAAAATCTATCCTTTTTGGTCCGGTCCATTTTTTCAGGCCCTTCGCTTCAAGAAGGCCCATGTCACTCACCCCGAACTGAAGGCTACATTCTGTCTACCTCTGATTGGAGTCAAGAAGAATCCCAGCTCACCCATGTACACATCGCTAGGAGTCATCACAAAAGGAACCATCATCGAAGTAAGTCTGGACATTTGTAAAACCTACTTTCATGCCTCCTCCCACTGAAGTTGGTGCAGGAGGCATTATGTTTGTGGTTGTCTGTCTGTCTGTCCGTCCATCCCGCTTTCTTTTAATCTCTGTATCCCAAAAACCATTTGAGGTATGAACTTCAAACTTGGTGATAGTATGTATCATCATAGGATGACAATCTGATTAGATTTTGGAGTAAGTAGGTCAAAGGTCTAAGGTCATAGAGGTCTTATTTATGAAATACCAGGTATTGGCTTCATTATCAAGACATCTTATTAGCCAGTAATGGTATGAGCTTCAAACGTGGTGATAGTTTGTGTCTCAATAGGTCAATTTCCCTGAAATCTTAAGGATTTGGCCCTGTTATCACAATGTCTAAAGTTTGATTTGAGCCATGAACTTCAGACTTAAGTTCTCACAGAGAACTGTCATAAACAAAGTGATATGTTTCTAATAGTAAGAACTATCATGGAAGTGAGACATATTTTCATCTTTGAAATTCAATTCAATTTAAAGTGTTTTATTTCCAAGTCATTAAAAAAATCAGAAACAAATGCAAAATATATTTCATGTACTCCACCAATAGTGACAAAGAACAGGAAGCCAATGAAAAGCAAAGCTTGTAATGGGTGCAGGGGGAGGTTTTCTACATATGGCGAACTATTTATCAAAGTAGGACAGAAATTTTTCTAACTTTAAAAGCTGGTAAGAAAAGTGGAGACAGCTCTACACTTTGCAGTCAGCTAGTTCCCTGTTGATATTCTTGTTTCCGCTTTTTTCGGTCAGTCAGTAAATTTGCATTTTATAAGAATTTTATAATGGTCTTTTCCCCTTCTTTCTTCTCTTTCTTGAAGGTCAATGTCAGTGAACTTGGAATGGTGACACAAGGAGGAAAAGTTGTCTGGGGTGAGTTTTCATTTATTGTCTCGCCTTGGTTCAAAAGGTTCATGCTACCATCTAATTATATGTAAACTGATCTGGGCCTGTGAAAATATCCTTGTTATAACCGTTGCCTCGTTATAGCCGACCTCGTTATGTCACGTTGTCCCTGTATTAATAGCATTCTTAATAAGTGCAGGGATGCCAACCGTTACGATTTCGCTGTATTTGTTACGGTTTTATTGCTCTTGTTACAGCGTTACGGTAAACAACCAAAATGTAACGGGAAACGATAAATAAGTACATTATAGCATTAGTAGGTCCATGATTATAGCATGTGCCGCCTATCTACACATAGCCTCTGTACACAACGCTGCATGTCGCGCAGGCATTTACTTAAAAGTTCACTGAATTTGACTACACTGGATGGGCACTTTCGCCCTCTACACGTATGCGCACATGGTCCATCCGGCGGCATCTTGTTTTATTCCAAAAGAACGTGGCCGCCGTCATTATTATTTTGATATTAGCACGCCTAGGCGCGGTTGTGCGTTTTGGGGGAGCATGATGGTGGATGTTCATGTGCACGGTGATTCAAGCAAGGGCATGATGTTCATGAACGCCGGGCGTAGCGGCCTGGGCTGGTACTGGCAGTACGTGTGGTGTGCATTAGTGTGTAGGATACGAGTTTTGCCATTTTGACTGTGGACTTGGATTTGCCGTTAGACGCTTGAACAAGGTGTTTTCTTCCTGAATATTATCATGGATTCACTGAAAAGAGCGAGTACCCGAGGAGGAGATCATATGACTGCAAACAGATTTTTTAAAATGTTTTTGATGCACATATTTATTTTGAACTGAAAAATGGTAGGTTCGCAGTAAGAGTGATTGGGTGTTTTACGCAAAAAATATGCTGCGTTGTCTTGCCTTCCGGAAAGACCCCCACTTGTTCTGGAAAAATGAGGTAAATGTTAATGACAACCATCCTATAGGGTTGGCATCTCTGTAAGTGTTTTCTCATTTTGTAGGGATAAAGTCTATGCAGCAATACCATTACTGCTTAATGTAAATTGCCAGAACCAAAGTTCACATCCTGAATTGCTGAAAGCCTGAAATGGCATAATTTTCATACATGTATAATTATTGAGCTCTCACTCGCATCCCGTTGCCGGAAATCAGATGGTATCCTTGTATACATGATCTAATATTTGAATCTTTTAATATTTCAATCTTTCCTCTACAGGTAAATATGCGCAAGTCACAAATAACCCTGAAAACGATGGCTGCATCAACGCTGTCCTACTGGTCTGAGTGAAACATCGGACCAAATAACAATAGACTGATATCAAATATCTTATCTGGATCTGATCGACAAGATCTCCTCACTCGTCATCAGATCAAAGTCCAGCTTTTCTGCCCCCGTATCCAGTATGCTGTCCAGGCCTTCTGATGAGGAAAACCTTGTGCGTTCAACCAGTTTGGCAGGAGCATCACGACCTGGAGGATGTTCTGTGTGTGAGTGAAATACGCTTGGAAGTGATCTTGGAGCTGGTGGAATGTGGATCAGGAAAGCAGAGATCAGTAGACGAATCTGAGGCCTGGAAAACATATTTTTTGTTATTAAAGGGTACCTACATAGGCTATCAAGGAGCAAGCGCAGATGATCTATACTTGCATCATACAGGCAGACTTACATGTATAAGATAGGCAGGGCTTGACACTAACAGGCGCCTAGGAGACATGGGTGCCCAAGATCTATGTCCTGACCCCTCAGATTTTGAAGTTTTTATGTAGAGATTGTACATACAGACTGTAAAACAGTCAATCTCGGCCCCCTTTAAACAAAAAGTTAGTGTGGAGCCTTGCTTTCAGTCAGTCTCAAGTGATTGCTTTGGGTGTTTCTCCTGTGCAGTTCAGGTTTACAGAGCAACAAGATTCCATAATCCCCCACAAATCTTTTCTTTCTTTAAAAAAATAATTCATGGAAGTCCTGTCTTTCTCTTTTATGAGATATTTGTGCCTCATTAATAATACATAAAGTACATACATGTATGTACTTCAAACTTAACCCTCTCATCTAAGAGTTCAGATTTTCTGACAGCATGAAGTTCCGATAATGCAAGATTTTTTTTCTCCAGAGATTTGAGGATGTCCTTACTGTATCCACTTTTAGGCTTAAGCATCTGTCAGGTCGAGTCAGAAGTGATCAGATCAGTTGCATACTTGCATTAAGAAAGTAAATGATTGATATACTCGTGTCCGATTTGTTAGTGGATAATTGCAGAGGACCAAGTCACTGAAATAGCCCCAGAAAAGGAACTGTTAACTTTGACCCCCCCCCCCCCATTTTATTCATTTAGTAGAAGACAGAATTTATATATTTCTTCATAGTGGAGACTGGAGAGGTTGTGACACACTGTACCTATGTAATGACACATGCAACAATAAAATTATTAATATACATGCCTTGTGAGGTTTACTTTATTTACATGATTTGATGAAGTTGTGACCAAGTATGTTTGCAAAATGTGAAAGGGTATTGTGAATAATGTGTATTAAAGGTAACTTGTCCCATTTGCAGCCAACATCAAATTTTGTAGAACTTTGCAGGAATTATGAATATGTCACCCTGTGTCCTAGTATTATTCAAATTATACAAGAAAACATGTTTTTACTTTCTAGACTACACTGTCAGACACTTTGGTAAAAACATACATAAAATGAGCTGTAAAGGGTACATAAGCATTTTTTTACATCAATAACCCACTTCTTGTAATGGCCTAAATTAAACTGACTGAATCTATGCGCAGCAAAAATGTACGACCATTCAGTACAAGGCTCTGAAAATCAGACCATTACAATACTAAAATGATTGCAATCACTAAAGTCGATTCGACAACTAACGGTCATTATTTTATTATTTGATTATTTTAAGCGCAATTTTTCAAGGGCTTCGGTATTACACCATATCACAGACACTGATAACATATAGGGCCATGCATCTCAGATTTGTTGACCAGGAAACATTGTTAATGCTTTTAAGAACCGTTAGAACGTGATTGTCTTACCTACTTAAAAATAATACATGTCGGGCAGCCATACAATGGTAGAAATCATAAAACATAAACATGAACAGTATGATTACGCGTACATGATGACAGCCCTGTATGGCCTTGGTACGCAGATACCTTGACTGATGGACGGACTCGTCATATCTATTATAACAGAGTAGAAGAACCTTCTTTGCATCTGCTAACATTTTACACTGGTGGACTAAACTAAGCACACTAGGAGAGTCTTACATTCAGCCAGAAAAAAAAAGATTTTGTGGGACAGAGTTGAGAACAAATATAAGCATGTAGAACATGATGATGTCATGTGAGGGTGAACAGTATCATTGGAAGATTTCAGTCGTTATTTTCCCACAAAAAGACATTTTCAAACCCTTTCATTTTGAGGGGAGTTCTAAATTGTTATTATCTTTTAAATGCCGGTGCAATTGAACCTTTTCATGTTTTTGGGGCCTGCAAATGGGACATAGTACCTTTAAGAAGCGTTTCTTGATTTATTATTTTTGGACTCCCAGGACAAGATTGTGACAACTACAAGTGTTAAATTTGGACGAAATCTCTGTCATTCTCATTCATAGAAATATTTACAGATGCATCTAATTTTTCGAGTGCATCAATGTTTTTGTGCCCTCTCTTTCTCTGTCTTTCTCTATTGTGTTTATGCCCACTTTTTCTCTATCCTCCATTGTCTTTATGCCCCCTTTCTTTATCTGTCCAAATGCCCTCTCTCTCTGTCCTCCATTGTCTTTATGCCCTCTTTCTTTCTCTGTCTAAATGTCCTCTCTCTGTCCTCCATTGTCTTTATGCCTTCTCTCTCTCACTGTCCAAATGCCCCCTCTCTCTCTGTCCTCCATTGTAGTATGCACTCTCTCTCTCTCTGTCCTCCATTGTAGTATGCCCCCTCTCTCTCTGTCCTCCATTGTAGTATGCACTCTCTCTCTCTCTCTGTCCTCCATTGTAGTATGCCCCCTCTCTCTCTGTCCTCCATTGTAGTATGCCCCCTCTCTCTCTGTCCTCCATTGTAGTATGCACTCTCTCTCTCTCTCTGTCCTCCATTGTAGTATGCCCCCTCTCTCTCTGTCCTCCATTGTAGTATGCACTCTCTCTCTCTCTCTGTCCTTCATTGTCTTTATGCCCCCTCTCTCTCTCTGTCCTCCATTGTAGTATGCCCCCTCTCTCTCTGTCCTCCATTGTAGTATGCACTCTCTCTCTCTCTCTGTCCTCCATTGTCTTTATGCCCCCTCTCTCTCTGTCCTCCATTGTAGTATGCACTCTCTCTCTCTCTCTCTGTCCTCCATTGTAGTATGCACTCTCTCTCTCTCTCTGTCCTCCATTGTATTAATTATGCTCGCTCTCTCTCTGTCCTTCATTGTCTTTATGCCCTCTCTCTTTCACTGTCCAAATGCCCTTTCTCTCTGTGTCCTCCATTGTAGTATGCACTCTCTCTCTCTCTCTCTCTGTCCTCCATTGTATTAATTATGCTCTCTCTCTCTCCCTGTCCTCCATTGTATTAATTATCCTCTCTCTCTCTCTCTGTCCTGCCTTGTATTAATTATGCCCACGCCCTCTCTCTGTCCTCCATTGTATTAATTATGCTCTCTCTCTCTGTCCTCCATTGTATTAATTATGCCCACGCTCTCTCTCTGTCCTCCATTGCATCAATTATGCTCTCTCTCTCTGTCCTCAATTGTATTAATTATGCCCACGCTCTCTCTCTGTCCTCCATTGTCTTTATGCTCTCTTTTTCTCCATCCTTCATTGCCCATTGCCCTTTTTCTTTCTCTGTCTGTCCAAATGCCCTCTCTCTGTCTTTCTCTGTCCTCCATTGTATTATGCCCACTCTCTCTCCTCCTCCTCTGTCCACTATTATTTTTTTGCCCTTCTCTCTCTCTGTCCTTTGTTGTCTTTATGCCCTCTCTCTTTCTCTATCTAAATGCCCTCTCTCTCTCTCTCTGTCCTCCGTTGTCTTTATGCCCTCTCTCTCTTACTCTGTCTCTGTCCAAATGCCCTCTCTCACTCTTTCTCTCTCCTCCTTTGTATTATTCCCACTCCGGCTCTCTCTCTCTCTGTCCTCAATTGTATTAAGCCCGTCATCACTCTATCTGTCTGTCCTCCATTGTATTATGCCCACCTTCTCTCTCTCTCTGTCTGTCCTCCCTCCACCCATTTCCCAGTCTTACTGTGTATGATCTCTATTAAACATTACAGAAACAAAAATGAATCACACTACACGTAACTTTAAAAAAGACATTTTGTTTTAATGCAATGACATATTTACATGATAAATAAACTACATACAAATGGTACACACTTTTGATTTTCAAGGTGAGTGAGCATACTAGTATTTGGACGGTTTGGGGAAGTAGTGTGGAAACTCCACATCTAGCACACATTACTTCAAGGTACTTGTACAGTAAAATATGGCAACACAAATCATGTTGAATGAATTCTCAATGAAATGATAAACTTACTCCTGTTACATTAATGATAATTATACAGGTAAAAGTGTAGGGTGATGGTTTTATCATTACCAAGGCTTAAAACAGAAGAACAGAATCATGACACAATAAAGTACATGCCGAATACATACAAAGTTAACTAATTTGTACTACCCATTTGATTCACTTCAGCATTTTATATGAGATACAATGTATATACAACACAAAGAAGTGGAAATGAGATGACTACTCATCAGGTATTGGGTATTTTTTCTTCTTTAAATTTGATTTTTTAAATGAATAGTTTGGTGTTTCCTCAAACGAGACGGAATGTTAGACATAAACAATTGTTTACATTCCTGATTTATTGATACATAAAAAAAACTGACATTTTGTATTACAATGGATATCACCTGGGTACTGAGTAGTTGCATTTTCCCTTAATTTTGCTTTGTTTTTCTAGAGACGGAATAGATATATCCTACCTATAAGGTTTAAATAAACAATCAGAAAAATCATTACAAATTATACATGTATTCTTCTCTACCGGTATATAAAGGAGTTAAAAAAAAAGAAAAAAAAGAAGAAAATTGAAAGCTTGTCTTGCTTGAATGCTATTACTATTACGTTCATGTTTACACCCACAAAAAATAAATTTTGTGTTACTTTACAATACAGTGCATATTGAACACACTAGTATTGCATTAATTGTAACTATAAATTGATCAATTATCACGTCTTTCTATTTGACTTATGGCTGTTTAATATGGTTCTGAATATTGTCCAAAATGGGTGTCGCAGTCAAGTGGTTTCAAGAAAAGGTTGAGTTCTGGGAAGAGGTGAAAAATAAATTTTGAGCATTATCATTGTATTGTGCAAGTGTGGAAGAACATGAGATAAAAATGTTCCTGAAAAGCACGACTCTTCAAATGCCCTAATATTCTAGATATGGCATGTAACATAATAAAAATCAGGGACAGATTTTTATGCCACATGTTCGTGTAGCCCAATATACATCTTTCTGTGAAAAGTGCTTGTATCTGTACCTAGAATGGGCAGAATTTCTTATCATTTTGATGATCCCAGTATCTTGCAGTACACACCAATACTTGTATGCTAGATGATCAACCTTTTCTGATCGATTCCACACGTTTCTTTCACAATGCAATCGCATGACCAGAACTCAACTTTATCTTTAAATCAAGAAATTTGTCGTTTCTTTTCACAAGAAATGTGTTTGTATTGTTCCATGACACATATCACAGCAATTTATCATTTGCTTTGACTATAATTAACACATAATACATATACAGGTGTACATAGAATTATATTTTGGGAAGTTTCTATAAAATTAGAGTTGATTTTCTTTAATAATCTGCTATTTATCTGATGACAAAGGCACTTTGAATATACTTTTAATTTCATTGCTTCTTCTTAGATTTGCATATATGTACCAGTACACGTATCATTATTTCAATATGTTTAATTTCGATCCAAACATGATCTTTTCTTTCCTGGATACTAATATCTGAATAGACCTACGTGTATTATGAGAGAAACCCTTATGAGGGCTGAACACAGAAATGACAAATGGAGCACTCTTATTTACAAAAATATACATGTATCTGATAGAATTGCAAATGATCTCTTTATACTAGAAATGTGGATAGACTCTGGTGATAAAACGTATATATCTACATATCTCGTTACATGTATATTACGCAAAATTATGAAACTCAAAGGACAGGTGAAAGAGATTGAAAGGTGAAATAAAATTCTTTTTCAAATATCCTGCATCTACATGTACCTTTATACATAAAAACAAAATAAAGGAATAAATTCAACACCGATTCCACAATATTTACAAATCATTAGCATTGGGTTCAAATGGATTGGGCATCTTTGTGTCAGATTCTGAACAAAATCCTGGATTTTGCTCATGATGCAATCATAATTATAAACCTTTAGGTCAGTCAGGAATCCCTTGAATTTTACAATTAAGCCGGTTGGTTCTATTTTGAGGCATTTCATGATTATTTTAAGCGCAATAAGCGTTCAGTATTACATCATATCACAGACACTGATAACATATAGGGCCATGCATCTAAGATTTGTTACCCTGGAAACATTGTTAAATAATGCCTTTAAGAACCGTTAGAACGTGATTGTCTTACCTACTTATACATGTCAGGCAGCCATACAATGGTAGAAATCATAAAACATAAACATGAACAGTATGATTACGCATACATGATGACAGCCCTGTATGGCTTTGGTATGACATATATTGGGCAGTACCATGCGGATACCTTGACTGATGGACGGACGAATCGTATCTATTTTAACGGATTGGAAGAACCTTATTTGCATCTGCTAAAATTTACACTCGTGGACTAAACTAAGCACACTAAGACAGTCTTACATTCAGCCTGAAAAAAAAAAGATATTTCATGGGACAGAGTTGAGAATACATACATGCATGTAGAACATGATGATGTCATATACGTGAGAGTGAAAGTACCCTTGGAAGATTTGTAGACGAGATTTCACACAAAAGTGACTTTGGTATTCAAATACTGCAGGATTTTAACCCATAGTGGATAAAGGATTAATCGTATATATATGCGCCATACATAGTCTGCTTAGTGCCACAAGTTCCCTTGAAAGCAACACTGAACCGATAAACTTTTTGCACTAGCATACTGTTTATAACACGGCACCATCTCGTGGTAAACTTACCAACTGCATGTAACCCAATTCCCACTTCGCAGACAGAGGACTTGACGCGAGAACCAACATCGCAGCTTGGGAAGCATAGAGTTAGGGAACCATACTGCTACAACTGACCTGAGATGGTGCTGGAGGGGAATTATCGAGAGTGCTTCTAGTACAGTACAGTGAACCTCAGTACAAAGAGCTCTGATATAACAAGGTATCTGTTAGATCAAGGTGAGCCTGCTGGTCCCACCTCTTTATATTCTTTTGTTTTTTTACCCTCATGTAACAAAGTAATTTCCTTGGTCCCAAGAGCCTCGTTATAATGAGTTTCCACTGTATAGATGGCTTTAAATCAATAAACGAGTAACTGGATCATACATTCAAGGAGACATGCAACGTAATTATTCTTTACTAAATACTTCACATCGAGGGTTCAGTGACACAAAGACGTAACTCCATATTTTGCCAAAATGAGTATTTGATATCAAGATGTTCAGTAAAATGTGGACTTTCCAGGAAACACAAAGAAGTAATTCCACCCAACACCCCATTGAAGTCAATGGCTACCGGAACAGAAACATACTAGACTTCACTCCTTAAGGCCCACATGCTCAGTGACACATAAACCACTTTTTCCCAAAATGGCCCAAATGGAGTTACGTCTTTGTGTCACTGACCCCTCGACATACATGAAATGGATATCCTGTTTCGTGCCATCAAGTGATGGAGAAGTTGGGCACCGTCTTGTGTCTCTGCAGAGGTGAGGGCAGGAAGGCAGCTGCATCTGGTGGGTTGGTCAGGTGATTTGTCACATGACCCCGTTGCATAGCCAGACTGATGGTCATGTCTTTCAGTATGAATGCATGGAGGAGTTTGTTGACCTTCTGCGGCTGTTCCACCATCACCATGTGGCCAGCCGATTCCACCAACTCCAGTTGTGATGCATAAATAGTCTGAGAATAGATGTAAGGAGGAAACAGATCAACTATTATATTAAGAAGAATGAACTTGTTTAGTTACCTGTAAATTTCAACTCATTGCTGTAAATAATTTACGACAGTATTCTGTTACAGAATTCAGAGTTTAATCTCCTGACTACAGATTTTCAAAACATACTGGTCGACAGATGAATTTAAAAAAATGAAATAAAACTAGAATTGTTCCTTCAAACTTAGTATATTTCAAATTCATAGATCTGTAGTCAAACAGATGACTTCATCAATGAATGTCTAGTGTAAAAATACATTCTGTTGTTTGGGGTCGTATTGTTTTTTATAATATCTTTAAACAAATTTGCATCATAGCCTAATTAACCAAATGAATTACCACCTTTCAAATCACAATGATTAAATCGTTGAATATTCTGTTCTACTTGGGTCCGGTTTGATTGTTTTTGAAAAATTCTGTGTGCACAATTCCCTTGTTTTTATTCCTCCTTTTATTGAGGGGGAGGGGGGGGGGCATGTCACCAAGTGCATGTTGTGACAAGCCCTGCAAACCTGGGGATATTTCTCAAAGCCTTTTTACAATGACAAATGACAAAAAACAGTGACAAAATCTGATGATATAACCAATCAGAAGCAAGGATTTCAGTATGGCTGATAACAAAAACTGTCATTTGTCACTGATGACAAGTTTTGTGAAACGCCCCCTGCATACCTGATGATGAAATTCAATTTAATACGAAATAGCTATCTCAAGTACCTCCTGCATAGTCTCTGATTCTTTCTGTGGCACAAGCTCATCCTCGCAACCATGAATGATAAGAACACCCACTGACAGTGAGGAATGGTAATCACTCCCACCTTCCTGCCAGTACTGCCCTTGCATGGTCGCTCGCAGCACGTACGCTGGGATGTCAAAGGCATTTCTCAAGTCGACAGCGGAGCGTTCAGCTTTGGTATGAAAGGCTTGTCTACAACAGATATAACATGCAGTTCAATTGACAATGAAGTCGTAGTCGTACATTTAACATAAATACTTAATTATAATTTTGAGTCTTTCTTTGAGAAGTAGTCGTACATTTAACATAAATTCTTAATTATAATTTTGAGTAAGTTTCTTTGAGAATTTTCTTGCATCTCCAGTATTCCACTCTTGTGTGCCAAGACATTTACATTTTTTATGTGATGGAGAAATAAAATCAAACAACTTTGAATATTTGAACACAACATGTGAGCTTGATAGTCAATAGAGTGAAAGGGGGTGTGAACAGGGGTACAAGACTCATGTCAATGGACATTATGGTAAGATTTTTTCAATGTACTGCCATGTGCGAGTAAATAAAAGCATTTGTCTACTTTCCAAAGGGATACTATGTACGAGTCTATAAAAGTATACCGGTAAGTAAATGGTCAATTCATGCTTCTTTACTTCAAAGAACTTCATCAATAGTAACATCACATGCAATATGTACTTGTTGAAACTTCCTTCTTGTTATTTATTTATAAATTGGTTGGTACCAATAAGCAGTTAATATCCATGGGAAATTGAGATTAAATGCAACTAAAGTATACTTTCAGTTGTAAAAAATTAAATTTAATAGATTTTTTGAGTTGTCTTTAATGGATTTTGGCAAAATTTTATGACAGAGGCCTCTGTGTCTGTAAAATTCTCCCAGGCAAATAAAGTTTTACCTTGCAAATGTTCTATTGATGATGGGTTTTATGCAAGCAAGACAGCAGGATGGAAGACAGAAGAGATGACAGGGCTCAGGAGAAAGGGGGATAGGACCTCCATTGCTAATCAGAACAACCTTGGTGACCTTCCTCGACCTCTCCTTAGCAACCAAGGTGCAGAATGATCCCCTGCGGAAAAAAGAAACACAACAATTCTTTTTATATATTCATATAATTCATATTATCATATTATAATAGTATTGCAACAGAATTATAGTTCCTAGGGATAGGTTAGCAAACATAACCAATTTACGTACAAGGGAGGATTAATGTCATGTATAGGGGAGACAGTGATTTTTTTTCTTTTACATGTTAGTTTCTCCCAATCCCCTGTTTCCTGCATAAGGGAAGATTTGCATCATTACAATCCTGCCCTTTGAAAAGCAGAGTTCTACATGTATATCAGTTATTTAAGGTAAAAAGTTAGCAGATTTGATGTTTTTTTGGTTCATTTAAATAATGTCAGGAAAGAAAAAAAAATCTTGAATTACTAGATTTTAACAGTTTGAAAAGATTATAAAATTTAAGCAGGATTGATCAAGAACTACCAAAAAAGAACTGAAAATGTAATCATTCATTAAATTTTTGAAGAACATATCAAACATCTATTCTTAAAATTGTTATGAGGTCTACCGTCTAGCATTAATTAAAGCCCTTAAACGTGACATATCTTACCCATATGAATGACCAATCAGAACATTTCGCTTCTTTGCATAACGATCAAAGATGGCGAGCACGTCTTCGGCCAACTCCTCAAACTTGTAAGCGGCCGTTTGCTTAGGAGCTCTGCTAAAGCCGTGCCCAAGCATGTCCGGCACCACAATCTCAAAGCCGGCCTCCTGGAAGTACTGCAGCTGGTGGTACCAGACCTCTGCACATCCTCCAACCCCATGAAGAAAGAAGAGCACAGTCCCCGGTTCATCCATGAGCGAAATGAGAGACACCTGACTCGACCATTTGGAAGTGTGTCTGTTTCGTCGCACATGTTCCGAATTCACAGATGTTTTGCTCTGAACACTCTGTCTTTGCTTTGTGGCTACCTTGCTGTGCGAGGAGCTACTGCTGCCCGCATCTGCTTTTCCTGATGGGGGCTGATGATTTTCTTTCTTTGCTGTAGTGTTGGAGTTGCTTTGGTTATGCATATTTTCATTGTTCCCCGAGGGTAGATGATTTCTTAGACGACTATTGGAGGTAGTATTTGAGGCTTGTTTTAAATCTTTGGTTTCCATGGTGGTGCTCCCTTCTGAAACGTGTCTCTGGGCAGGGCCGCTGCCATTTGGTTGCCCAGACGACGACCCGCCTTGTGAGTAATCTCCATCATCTCCTTGCTGATGCTTGCCAAGGATGTGCTGGATCCGAAGCCACCTTCCCGGTCGTAGCTCAAGGATGTTGACATTGTGCGGACCAGGCGAGATGGCACGATTTCTGAAGTTCATGGAACCAAAGGCTCTGCTTGATGGTTGCCTTTTTGACTGGTTCCTCATTTGGTACGCTGCTCAGGGAGCTGAACACAGACATCTCAAATCTCACAGCTCTTGTGATCACTATCTGTCACAAGGATTTTTGGAGCAACTTTTGAATACCCCACCACAAAAATTGACCAAACACTTGTAGGGTACCATGGATTTTCCTCTTATAATATAAGTCAAATAGGAGTCTGAAATGGGGTCATTTTACCATTTGATTTGAGTACCAGTTCTTTCAGTCCTTGGAAGTATCTGTCTCTAAAATTTTGCCGGTAGTTCGTAGATGTAAAATACCAAAGCCATCACCACTCGTCGAATGCAACAGTGAGTACCCAACCTGTTTAATAATCAAAAGTATATGAAAATTAGTTGTTACCAGTAGGTTATAAGCGTATATCACAACCTTACAAAAAAATTGGAATTCAATTTTTATGTGGCTAATAAGTATCAAGAAGACAAGGGAGGGCTAGGCTAAATTTGTTTGTTGCTTTTTCAATTCCGATTCTTCCCACCCCCCCCCCAAAAAAAAAAAGACTGGCGAAAAGTTAGTAACCATAATCTTGGATCATCCTCAATTCAGAATGTGAATTACTTGCATTAATTTAATGAGGATCTGAGATTACGGTCGCCAACTTCACTCACGAGCGCACGCCCGCCTGAAACCCATCGTGCAGCGATTTGCCATGAAACCTGTGAGAAAGTGTATAGATCTAGACCCTAGTAATATCTTTGTTTTTAGGAAAACTACTCAAAAAAAGATATGAAAATTGACACGAAACAGATAGGGGGAGATGATGACTTTTAAATCACGATCGTTATTTGAACAATTGTGGAAGATTTATATGATTTTTGGCGTGTTAAAAACGGTCAAAAGTTTGAGTTAGTATGATCACACTCACTCACACTCACTCACACTCACATCTGAGAACAACTTCAACAAGGCCAGGCAAGCACCCTTTCCTTTAAAATTAAATCTTAAATAGTCTAGGCCTAGATAGATCTAATTAAGTGCAGCAAACACTCTCTCTCTCGAACGATAATGCTCTTATTGGTCATCTATATATATCTCTCTTGAGGGTCAGGATCAGGATCAGAACAGATTCAGATTAGGCTACCATTAAATGATAAGGCATGGCATTCCTATAGCTTCGAGTCAAAGCCAAAGGCTAGGCAGCGGCGAGGCCGGTGGCGATGCGAGGCGGAGCTCCCTTGCGCCTGCACCTGGCCTAACCCGAGCTCATGCCATCAATGATCATCATCTTCTTGTCACGTAAATAAATATAAATGCAGCTGCAGATCTCACTTACCGTACAATCTACTTCCCGAACAGGTAAATAAAGCCACAAAGAAGTGATCAGTCATCATACATGTAGATCTAGGTCTCACTTGACACTTTGTACTGAAAAATGACAAGCATCAATCAATCAAATCAAATCAAATCAGTCTCTACGACTACGTTAGTACGGTAGCTAAGCTAAAGGGAAAGTTTAGGCTGAGCTTTTGTAGAGGCTCGATCAAGTTTATTAATTGGTATTTTTCAAATAACTAAGATAAGTCAGTAATTTAGGTCAATTTTTAAAGTTGATTGGTATTTCGTTGAACAATAATTTTATTTATTTATTTTATTTATAAGTAAAAAATTACAATATTTAAAATAACGTGGCCATTAGCTTTCGTAGATAGGAACTCAGCACAGCTCCGGCAAATAGCAGTCGTTTTAAAAAAATAAGTTTATTGACCGTATACAAAAACGATGCGTGGAGGAGCATAACATGGAAAACCGCTGGTAAGCACGACTGCATTGAATGGGGAAATCCCCGTTGATCGAGAAATGACCTCATATAATTGAGGACGCGTTTGCTGTACCCAAACTTGTTTTATTTTCTTTTGCTTGTATTAATAACGTTTGATCTTCGGTTTTGAATCAGTATACATCTACTAGTTTTGAGATGAATTTGCCCGAAATCTGAAAAAGGAACGATTTGTGAGTGTTTCTGTGGCTGGCCTGGAGATGATTTTGATGATGCAACATGTTGATCAACACTAATATATTTCACTGTACTGTAGACTAGTACTAGACTGTCTTAGTCGTATGTCCATGATGTTGATGGGCGTGTCATCTCCATTTTGACCTCTTTCAAAAAAGGAACTTTGAAAAATAGCCTAAAGGGCTTAGTTATGGACACTACTGGTACATCTTTGAGCTTTTGTATATCAGCTGTAATAAGATCATGACGATCGCGATGGAGTTTTGTGATCATAAATTGGAAATATCGGGTTGGAATCTCAAGGTCAGGTTACTTCTGCAAGTTTCATTAAAACTGCTATGCCTCCAACTCGCATCTGGCAGTGTACAGGTAAGTCTCTTGATTTTAAATGATTTCTGTTTCCAAATTAAGTCGTAGTGTGGATCTATTTTATTATTAAATGCATGATATGAGCATGATTATTCTCCTGCATACAGTGTATGTTGTATTGTAAACTAGTCTGGCCAGACTCACCGGGTGTACTTTACATAAAAACATGTTTCTAAACTATAAGTTCAAACTCCATCAATTAATCCATGAACCACATGTTACTCAAATGATGTAAACTTGGACTACTAATATAGCTTAGCTAGTCTAGTACTGTAGTAGTAAAGACCAATTTTGCAAGTACATTTGAAACATAATTAGTACTAAAAAAGAATACACAAAGAATGTAAACTACATTGAGATAAAAATAAGAATTGTCATATATATATCTGTCAATTTAATTCCTTAGGCCTTGTGTAATGGTGAATTAGAAATAGATCCACAAGCTCCAGGTTGCCTGGATGATTGCGAAGGACGTAGATTCTTTCTGGGAAGAGATGGCATGTGCAAGATGTGTGTGCAATGTGAACCTGGATTCGAACATGACAAGGTAACTTCCCTCTTCAAATTTCCATGTAGAATTTGTGTACTCTAATTATATGTATGTGATGTAGTAACAATTTGTAGCAGGAGTAACAATGAACTTTCTGAATAAATCAGTACTTTTTCTCGTTCCCTAGCTGGCACCAATCTTAAATGCCTATAAAGCCCATAGACTATTTATTTAGAGGATGAGAAAAAAAAGAAAAAGAAGAAGAAAATAATGATGATATCATATCGAAAAATGCGCTATACAAGCCTAGGTTGTTATTATTATTATCATTATTATATGAACACTTTTGAAATGCCTTTAAATAAGAATTTAAATTAGATTAGACATAAAAAGAAAGAAAGAAGGAATATGCATGTACATGTATGTTTGTGTGCTTAAACTGACCTATGGGCTTTATTTGAAACTTTGTTTACACTTCATATGTTATTTGCTTTTTAATGTTAATAGGACCAAGTTGAAAAACAGTATACCTGAACATATTATCCTGTATAAAGATGTTTTAATAAATAAATAAATAAATTGATTAATAAATTATTAAATCAAAATTCCAATTCCAGTTTTGTGGGGATGGAGAGAATGGTGATGCCGTCTGCATCCCATGTCCCGAGGGCCACTATTCCTACAATCGCTATGAATGTCTGGCGTGCAGAGTGTGCGAAAAGACCGTATTAACTCGGGAATGCAGTGCGACCACTGACCGCCAGTGTGGTGAATGTCTTCAAGGGTAAGAGCTGTTATCTCTCTTTTTTTTCTTTTCTAGTAGCTGTACATGTCTGTTAGTGGCCTTTATTTCTTGTAATTTGTAATTTCTTTATCTTTTTGTTGTTGTTATTGATATGGTTATTTTTTTTGTATATTCAGGGGACAAACATTTTTTAAACAGGGGTCCAGGTTGAGCTCTATGTTAAATTTGTGAAATTTTGGGGGTTAAGTTTTGGGTCGTCAATATGTCCCGGACACCTTGTTAGTGTAATGCCCTGTACAATGTATATAGTTGTTGCCTAATTCTGTACAGTCTTGCCGTTGCGGTTGAAGGCAAGTTTTTGCTTTCCTCCAATTTATTTGAGTTAAACATTTGAGTAAAACAAAAAACAAATCTTTTTTTTTTCCAAAAAAATATTTTGTTGTCTGTAGATTTTACAGAGATCCACAAAACCCAGATCTTTGCAATCAGAGATGTGAGTGGCTGAGCAATCCAAAACCAACCCTGCATGCCTGGCTTGGCTGGCAAATCAGCAAAAACCAACTCAATCTGCCATCGTATCCCAGACATCTTCATTTCCTGTGTTTCCAGGTATTGTCATGTTCTCATCATGTTATGGTTAAATATTTGTTAAACATTCATTCCCCTACCCCTAGCTTTCATTCATTTATCATTCTTCCATTGAAGTTGATATTTCTCCACAATTTCCCTCTGTGGAGTCTGCACCTCAGAATAATGTATTTGATTAATGCCTCATTAGAAATGCATTTCTTTTCTCCTCCTTTTTCTTCATCTATTTCTTCTATTTCTTCAATTTCTCAGATTTTCTTCAATTTCTTCAGTTTCTTCAATTTCTTCAATTTTCTTCTATTTCTTCTTCATCTTCTCCTTCTTCTCCTTCTTCTCCTATTTCTCAGAAATGTCCCTCTGTGATGTCTGCACCCAGGCACGTACACAGGGGTTTATTTGGGGGTTAAACCCCCCCTTTGGTATTTTTCTGTGTGTAAACCTCCCCCCCCCCCTTTGGATTTTTTTTGGTTTAATTATTAAAAAAAAAAAAAAAAAAATTCCCATGGCTGACCTAAAAAAGCTGACCTTACCCCCCCCCCAACGGAGCAAAATGTCAAATTTTCAAATAAAAAAAAAAAGTGTCCTCTTACCCCCCCCCCCCCCCCCCCCCCCCCCCCCCCCCCCCCGCTTATTCAGCGGCTGGCTGAGTCGTTGCAAAATTTTCGGCCCGATTTATAAATGTTAAAACCCCCCCCCTTGAAAAAATCCTGCGTATGCGCCTGTCTGCACCTCAGAATAGTGTATTTGATTGATGCCTCATTAGAAATGCTTTTCTTTTTCTCCTCCTTTTTTTTCCCTTCTATTATTTGTATTTCTTCAATTTCTCAGATTTTCTTCTATTTCTTCAATTTCTCAGATTTTCTTCACTTTCTCCTATTTCTTCTTCTTCTTCTTCTTCTTCTTCCTCCTCTTTTTCTTCTTCTTCTTCTCCTTCTTCTTCTTCTTCATTTTCTTCTTATGAGTAGTAGTAGTAGTGCATGTAGTATAAAGTTAAAATTGAATATGATCTGTTATCATCCATCAAGATTTTTACCTGTTGGAATTGCAGTAGAACAAAAGGACTGTCCTCATCAGAGTTTGCCAAATAACCCGCTATGTTAACTAACCCGATCGCAAATAAGCCAGTTAATTTGTGTCTTCATCAGCCCGCAGTTGCAATTAGCAGGATATTTGGACGAGAAAATATCCTGAGAAATTGTGGTCTTGTTTCCAAAATATCCCGCTATTTGGGAAATATTTTGGAAATATTGGTCTGATGAAGATGCAATTTAGAGCTTCATGATAATATCCCAAGTCTGAAAATAGCAGGTTATTTGGCAACCTCAAGCAGATGGAGACAGGCCTATAGAATCAAGCTCGATTATCTCTGGCTTGGCTTATCTCTGACTTTAAGTATCAAACAGGAAAAGAAGAAAAAATGTTCTAAAATATGAGCAAAGAGTTTCAATCATTTTTTCACCAGTTGACAAGTTTTTATTGTTTATTGTTTCAGAGTACACTACAGGAGTTCTGCTAGCTTTTAATCTATGATGAAGATTGTATGTTGTCCATCTATTATTTCTGTAGTTTATTGTAAGGCTCTATTCATGCTTTTACCACACACTAATATGTGCAGTGGCGGATCCAGGGGGGGGCCCGGGGGGCCTTGAGAAAGAAATCATGCAAAATCACGCGATTTTTACCTTTTTTGGGGTTGGGCCCCCCCCCCCTGGCGCTCAAGGGGGGGGGGGGTGCAAATTTTAAAATTTAAAAAAAATTTGTGCTCACTACCCCCCCCCCCCCCCCCCACTGAGCGACTTTTCAGCTGGCTGAGTCGTTGCGATTTTTTTGGGGACTCCAAAAAAAAAAAAAATGTCCACTTACCTCCCCCCCCCCCCCCCCCCCACTGAGCGACTTTTCGGCCGGCGCGATTTTCAAATTTTCGGGCAAAAAAAAAAAAAAAGTTGGGCCCCCTCCCCTAAGAAATCCTGGATCCGCGCCTGAATATGTGTATACCGGTATGTCTTCTTTCTTTCATCAGTTAAAAGGACTGGAGGTGTGTCTCTAACTGTCATCATTATCGTCTGTCTGGTTGTCGTACTCATCAGCGGCAGTGCGATACCTGTCTATTTATGTTGCAAAAAGAGTAGAGGCTCACAATCGGATATGTAAGTTTGTACAAGTTTTTGTCACAACCTTTGTGTGTATGTTTGTTAGGCGGTAAGCGGACACTTTTTTGTTGTTGTTGGTAGTCCAAAAAAAAAATCGCAACGACTCGGCCAACTGAAAAGTCGCTCAGTTGGGGGGGGGGGGGGGGGGGTAAGCGGACACTTTTTTTTTTTGTTGTTGGTAGTCCCAAAAAAAATCGCAACGACTCAGCCAACCGAAAAGTCGCTGAGTCGGGGGGGGGGGGGGGGGGGGGGGGGGGTAAGCGGACATTTCTTTTTTTTTTTTTGGTCTCGAAATTTGAAAATTTGACATTTTTCTTCGTTGGGGGGGGGGGGGGGGTAAGGTCACTTTACGTTAGCCATGGGCATAATTTTTTTTTTTTTTTTTTTTTTTTTTTAATTTAAAAAAACAAAACAAAACAAAAACGAGGGGGGGTTTAGTTTTTTTTAGGGGGGTTTACACACATAAAAATACCAAAGGGGGGAGGTTTGAACCCCCAAACCCCCCTCCCCCCTGCGTACGACCCTGTTTGTATCTATAAAACAAGATATTTGTAATCAAACCTGACCCTTGAATATTATTTGATATTTTTCTTTCAGAGAGTCACGTCCAGGTCAGAGCAGAGAGCACCTTGAGCTTAATGGTGAACTCCCAGCTGAATGCCATGATAGTGAGGATGAATGCTGTAGTGGTCCCTTAACGAATCCTATAACAGCTGATGTATCAGAAGTAGTCAGAGTTCTACTTGTGGCAAACGATCCACCCTGCAATTCACATGGTATGAATTTCCAAAAACTTCCAATTGAAATGGGTAGGGGAGAACGCGATGAAGAAAGTGATGGCAAGGAGGAATCCGATAAACGTCCAACACTATTGCCTGGTGCATCTTTAAGTAGCAGAGGGAGTACTGTAATTGGTCAAGATAAGAATGAGCTTAGGCCAATCAGCTTTGGTGCTGATGGAGCCCCCCAAAACAAGGTTATTAGGGGAGGAGATGATGAACACGATGGAAGCAGGGAAGAACTTCAAAGGCTTCTGTCTGATGCACAGGTGAAGCATCAGAATGGAGAAGCTGGTGAGGGAAATCAGAGGGGTTCAGCTGATGCAGAAAAGTCACAACCTACAAAAATGAAGGAGAAAGATGGACCTTCAAAGAATAACTGTGGACTTGGGATAAGCAACAAGCCGCAAACTTTAAGAAGCAAAGAAAGTTCTGTGATAAGTCACGAAAATGGTGAGCACATGCCAACGAGCCTTGATTCTGAGAAAACCAAAAGAAATGTGGTTGGGACAGGAAATGATGAGGAAGATGTGGGCAAAACTGCCAGGGAGGATCCTGATGAACGCCAAAGGCTACTCACTGATAAAGAGGTGAAGGATCATGATGGACGAGCTACGGGTGATGATGATAGAGTATGGAGGGGGTCGGCTGAAGCAGAAGAACCACAACCCACAACAAGAAATAATAAAGATGCATCCCGCAAAACGAAATCAGGGCAACTGTCGGCTAAGCGTGGTAATAAAAACAAACACCAACCTGTTATTGTAAATTTTTATGGAAATGTAAACACCGTTGTAACTGGGGATCAGTTTAATTATCATAATAGTGCAGAACACCCATCACAAGGGAACGATAATCACCATAATGAGGTCTGTGAGGATGATGATGATGATGATGATGAAGAGGATGATCATGACAAGGAGGAGGATGATGATGATGATGAGGAGGAGGAGGGAGAAGAGGACAAAGTATCCAGTGACACTAAGTAGGAGGATGAAGACAATTTAAGATGCAGGTGAAGATGCATGGAAGAAATTTTGGGATGTTAAAGGAGATATAAGTTTATAAATAGAAGCTTAATTTGACATTTTTTCTTATTGCGGACCCTCTATTGGCTCAAAAAACATTTATATATGAAGGTCCAAAGATTTGGAATTCTTTAAGTAATGAAAAAAAAAATACTCCATTGATTAATACTTTTAAGAAAAGAAAAACAAATTGTTTTTAATACAATCATATAAACCTCATTGAATTATATGTTGTTGTTGTTTTTGTTGAATACAAAATCATTCTCTACTCACTGACTAAAAATGTAATTGTATATATTATATTGTGCCATCTCGTGCTTATCTCCTTTCTAATGAACATTTCTCCTTCCTAGTCTTCTTCTCAACCTCACGTGTAGCTCATCATTTTGTATTATTTTCTGTACCCCAGATCTCTCACTTCTTGTATTTGGCCTTGTCTACTCTTTGTATTGTGACCGTGTTCTCTTATCTTTGCCATGTAAGGTACCGTCTTGTCCCGTTCTCGTCTCTGTTGGCATATCCCCCTATTCCCCCTATTTTGTAGTTCCTTTTGTAGTTACGAGCTTGTTGATATAATTACTCATTATTCCTAAGTATCATTTGAGGTGTTCACACTTGTACAAGCATTGCTTTTAGTGGACCCTTCTGTTTCCAATATGCATTCATAAATTTTTCTAAATGTTTATAATTGATTTGTAATGTTTTGATGGAAACAAAAATAAATTGAATTGAATTGAATAAGTATAAGTCCATGAGACTCTGCAGTTTGATGCATTATAGCCAAAAATTAATGCATTTGAAGTCTTTTTATATTTGTAGATCTATGTACTTTAAATAAAATGTAAAATGCAGATTCTGTGATTCACTTAAAAGATATAGCAGTGATTCTGAGTATCTGTGTATTCATTCTCTGTGTTAAGATTATTTTGCTTCTGTAATAATATATTTTTTAATGAATCTTTTACTTCTGTTATTAAATATCCATATTTTTTAGAAATAACTGAAATAAATATATATTTTTGCCTGTATATAAAACCGATTTGAGCAATTTTAGCTCAACTTTGAATATAAATCAACATTACATGTACATAATATGCTATGGTGTCTTTCATACAATTGGGCTATAACAGGCTATTTTCTAAAATAATTTGTATTCTTGGTGTATTTTTGTAAAAAAGTAAATGTTTATTTTGGAAATTTGCTGACTGTATATAACTCTATGTCAGTATGGGATGATCTGCTGTATATAACATGTATTTCGTCTGTTTAAAGCCAGAAGCTTGTTTAAGAAGGTTGAGTTCTGGGAACAGGTGAAAAATAATTTGTGAGCATTATCATTCTTATTATGCAAGTGTGGAAGAACATCAGATAAGACATGTTCCCTGAAAAGCATGGCTCTTCAAATGCCTTCATATTCTAAATATGTCATGTAACATCGTAAAAATCCAGGGTAGGATTTTTACGCCACGTGTTCGTGTAATCCCATATACATCTTTCTGTGTACAGTGTTTGTGAATTTACCAAGACTTGGCAACATTTCTTTTCATGTTGATGATTCCAGAACCTTGCAATACACACAAATTCTTATATGCTAGATTTTTTTATTTTCTATTTTTTTAAATTTATTTTCCACGTATGGGAAGGATCACCCTTTTCAGCTAAAAGCTGGTCTTCAAAGGGGTCCATAATCAATGATCAACCTTTTCTGGTCGATTCCACACCGTTTCTTTCACAATGCAATCGCATGACCAGAACTCAACTTCTTCTTTAACACAGTCTAATTCCCTGTTTATCTACTATCCATATGGGCGATTAATAATTTAATCATAATGATAATAATCATCAAATGATTATTAGACCTTATGGATGGTAGACGAATGGGCATTAGGCAAACTGGGAATTAGACTAACTGGTTATTAGACTAAATGAACAATTGACCAAATGCGTCGTAGACAATAATATTGAAAGATTAGACCATATGGAAATGAGACCATAATGATAAGTAGATGAAATGATTATCAAACCATGTGGAAAGTAGACAATCTGGGTGTAAACTATGAAAATAAACTAGTTGGGTAGTCAGGGGCGGCGATTTCTTTTCATGACTGGGGGGGGGGGGGGGGGGCGAGGGGAAATGCGAGGGACCAGTGGCGTAATGAGCAAAACGTTTGGTGGGGCAGAAGAAAAAAGATCTGCATCACCACCACTCTTATATTTACATGCATGCCCCGTGGAACGTTTTTCAAAGTGAGAGGGGGGGGGGGGGCAAAATATTAATGATCAGGTAGAACGTAGCGAGTCAAGTGTAAATTTGCATGGGGTCCAGGGGCAGAGGGAAGGGCTTGAACCCCCCTCTAGCGGGCCCTTACATGTAGGCTTCTAAATAAGCATATTTTTTGCCTGACTGGAAACTTTGGGATTTGTCATTTTCCATAAACGCATAAAAAAGTATAATTTACCAAAAAAGTAAGAAAAACGTTTGAATTTTATTCGGGAAGGGGGGGGGGGGGGAACTGCCCCAAGCCCCCCTCAATTAGCACACCAGTGTGAGGGACGAGGGAGCATAATGAATGAGAAGGGTAAAGATGACGACAGTAACCCCTCACAGGGTTTTGATCTTTTGTTGCATATATTACAAAATTACACTCTTTAGCAAAACTATAGTATATAACCAAGCAATAGGCTGAACCCTTTTTCATACTTCTCTTTTACTTTGCCGGTGATTAGTGTGCAGTCCGAATGGTTGTAAATATCAGTTTAATAGGTAAATTTAGTAAGTAGGGAGCTTTGGCATAGATGGGATTTCTATTTCCCACTCTAGGCCTCTTATATACGTGTATATTGATATCGCTATGGGAGTTGAACAGACAAATGTTAGCCTGGCAAATATATAGATTATGTTGTAGTGACTCTTTACTGACTATTCATTTTTGTAGCACTGATATTTCTATAACTCGTAATTTTGTAAACACTCAGTGTAAACTGTACTTACATGATTCCAAAGGAATAAAGATTTTCTACAATATTTGATATGATTTTTGCATTTTTATTAGTCTAAACGCTGCACTCTTGGGACCTCCAGAGCCTAAAAGTGTGTTGCAGTCTTTAGTCAGTATTTGCTATACCCTTTTTTGTGTGTGCACTTTTTCAAATTTTTCAGGGGAAACCCTAAACAAATTGAGGGAGACGTGTCCCCCTGGATCGCCGCCCCAGTATTTATCACCGTACCGTCTCACTAGATTTTGTTTAATGCAAAAAACTTAAAAACAAACTATGTCTGAATATTGTTCTTCTGTAAAAAAAAAAAAAAAAAAAAAAAAAAAAAAAAAGTGGGGGGGGGGGGGGGTCGTACCATTTCATACGCTGTATACGCCATTCATGTGATAATATAATTTTTATACTTTTTTTTTTAAAACTTGAAACCATGTAAAACATCTAAACCGTAAGCAGTTTTATTTGGTATTATGAAAACATTTATTTTCAACAATTGTTATTCCTGAGATCACAACAACCATACTCAATTACAAACTAAAAATACACTGTATATCAAAATAAAAAATAAAATACATAAATTATTTCAAAACAAGGAAGAACAATGTCAGCGCTGAAATATTGAACCCTCAACGTTAAAGACATTGGTTGAAACATAACTGAAGTAACCAAAGAAATCATCAAGAAAAGTACATTTGAAATTACCAATTCACCTTTCCAGCCCGAATAAAATCCCACAAGTGCCCAAATTTTATGTTTTAGGGGCCCACTATTGTTTTGTATATATGTCAGAACAAATATTTTGGCTGTAAATGTTTGTTTAGTGTATGAAACCCACTATAAACTATCAATAAAGGTAAAGGTTAAGACCCGTAGAAGACCACAGGATCCTGGAAGTTGCTCCAAAAAGGCCCAAAGGATCAGAATACTCGACTAATACAAAGTCAAGAGGCCTAACGTTTACGGGGCAATAGAGTGGTGGGCCCCTAAGACAGCATTTTTGTTACTTTGGGCACATTTTTTTTTAATCAAAAGTCAGTCGGTGCTATCGTTTTAAGCAAAACATTTTACCTAGGCGGAATCCGCATTAAAAAAAGGTGAACACCATTGTCCTGTTGGAGCCTTCTGTACATGTAATTAACTATACGACTAATATACGCTTTAATATACGCTTTAACAATAAATACAATGATAGAATGATTCATACTTAAATATTATAAAATGATCCTAATGAAATGATTGGTTGAGAGCGTACACGTGACCAGGCATTCATTTTGCCTCGCACGTAATTTTACTCATGACCGGTCATTAGCAAACACTTATGACCGGTCATTAATCACTGTTATAAAACATCATTTTATAAAACAAATAAAACATCATCTTATAAAACAAATAATACACATCATTTTGTTCGGGCATTAGTAAAAATTACTCGCTCATCGCCTCAGGCGTGTTTGACTGTGCAAAGGTACCTTGTGTGGGTAATTCTTATTAATGCCCTCACTGCTGTGTATTATGTGCATTTTATATTTGAGTCATTCATATATATAGATAAAAGTAATGATCAGGTAAATGAAACATCTACGAATTTTGAAAATTGAGACTATGCATGTGAGAGAATCTAAAACGAAGGCAAACTAACCATGTAATCATGGTGTACAAATTTAATCATGTAATTATGAGATAAAAATATCAAAGGTACAAAATGGACTCATAATTAAAGGGCCCATGAAATCGAAATACAAGTGTATTCCTGTTGGTGTGCAGTCCTGCATACATCTCATATTTTGATATGTAAACTTCTGAATTTGTTTCATAAATTTTTAATATTTTTTGAAATATTTGTTTTTTTACAAACTTGCTAAGCTCTACCCCCAAAACCTCCAGATCTCATTCCCCTTGTGACATCATTTGTCAGTCATCAATGAGCTTATTTGAGAAAGTGGCATGTAACTTTGCCAAAGTTGACGTATACTTGGAAGCTTCCCAATGTTTATCGTAATGATCATTTATCCCTGCTTGGTCGTCTTTTAAAAGAAAAAAATGGGGGAGGCGCGTACGTCTGCTATATTACATGATGGATGCGCCACTTATTATGTGATGATATTATTTTGTTTAACCTAAAATAATTACAACTTGAAACGTAATGTGAAAACATCTAAAGCATGTAGCAGTTTTATTTAGTATGATGAAAATTATTTAGTTTCAACATTATTTATTACTTATTGTTCTACCCCAAGTACACCACAATCATACAATAACAGAATAAAAATACACTGTACATCAAAATAAAAGATAGAAAACATAAATCATTTCAGAACAAGGAAGAACAGTGAGAACACTTTTAGTGCTGAAATGTTAAACGCTTTATAAAGACATTGGTTGAAATAAAGGAGGGAATTTCAAACTAAAATAATCAAACGAATCATCTAGAAAAGTAAATCTAAAACTACCAATTCACCGTTCCAGTCGGCAAAAGCGAGTTACAGAGACGCTTCCAACAGGGTCATGGTCTTAATTGCCTCTCTTTTAATGTGGCTTCCTAAGTAAAAGTTGATGATTAAAATGATTGCATCGACTGATTTTTTATAAATTGTTCTCAAAGTGCCCACATTTTATGTTTTAGGGGCCCCCATTGTTTTTATGCTTATCAGAACAAAAATGTTGGCTGTAAATGTTCATTTGGTGTAAGAAACCCATTATGAACAATGCAAGGAAATAAGGTAAACGTTAAGGCCCACAGAAGACCACTGGGGCCCGGAAGTTGCTCCAAAGGGTCCAAATGATAGTAATCTACAAAGTCAAGAGGCCTACCGCTTTCTGGGGCAATAGAATAGTGGGCCCCTAAAACATAAACATTTGGGCCCACTTTATCAGAAGTCGGTCGGTGCCATCGTTGTAAGCATAACATTTTACTTATAGGAATCCGCATTAAAAAAAAAGTGAACACCATTTCCCCGTTGGAACCGTCTGTGTTAATACATACAAACATGATTTTATGTGTTTTGCATCCTGATTCAACAGATTTGTGAAATCAACCATCACAATGTTACTAAGTACCTTTAACTATAAGACTAATGCATTTAAATGTTTGTTCTGGAGGCTTAAACCTGATAAAAATATAATGATAGAATAATTCATACTTTTATATCATTATCGAGTCATCTATATATAGATAAAAGTAATGATCAGATTAAATTTAAAAATGGAAAACTAATCATGTAATCATGGTGTAAAAATGTAATCATGTACTTATGAGGTAAAAATATCAGAGGTGAAAATGTCAGAGGTAAAAATGTCAGAGGTAAAAATGGACTCATAATTAAGCTATAAATGTAGTACTTAAAATACAAAATCTCTATATTGATGACGTGTTCTAAAGATTCAAAACTTTCTTCTTTTTTTGTCCGTTCTCATTCAAACTTTTACTAGTCTTCTTTTCTAAGCTTCCTGCTTTGCTGTCAAGTTTGGATTTTGTTCTTTAAAGTTGGTTCGTGAAATTATTTATTTTGTAATGAACAGATTGACAAGATTTTCGCTTTACATCATTTTCCCATCGAGAAGTTCATAAAAACAGAAAAACAAATTAACAAATCGATGTCTGTGTTCCTCGCTTCTTATCATCAGTCAGTGTCCTGTAAACGAACTTTACCTTTTAAACTAGAAGAAGAAAAGCAATTACCACTCCTACGGCAGCCGACATACCTAATTATAAAAAAAGGTATAATAAATCAGTATTTTTTTCAACCTTTTTTTCTTTCGGTCACAACACATTTTTCAGATATAATAAGTCTCGCGTCACCCCAATCCCGAATTTATCATAGATATTACCTGTACATCACTGTGGAACTTATGAAGTGCTATGTACACACCTACGGGGATTGTATTCCTAATTCTTGCGAGCAAGCCCCCACCCCCAAAAGACATTGTTCAATATGTTAAAACATTATTTTGAAATCAATATACTAGAAAAGATATAAAATAATGTGTGCGGGCATCCCGGCGCCAAAAAATATGAAGATATTCGGTCATGTCGTTGCCCGGAATTATCCCGTTTCTAGAATTTGCGAGCGAGTGAAGCGAACAAGCGGTAAAAATGTTATTTTGATATAAAAGATATGACATATGTTCGGGCACCTCGCTGTCAAATAAAATGATATTTGGACAATCTGTTGCCAAAATGCTTTGTAAAAATGTGCTGTAAAAATGTGCCAAAATATGTGTTCAAGGGGTATGTTAGAGTCAATTAATGCAAAAATCTATTTTACAAAAATTGTGAACTCGTTACGTTCCCTCTTTACGTTTTGAAACTTTCAACTCATTGAGTTTGAGGCTCTTGAATCTCGGAAAAGGCGAATCGAAGGACCCCCTTTTCGGGAACGGAGAAAATCCTCTAGCATATCTATTATATAATAAATAGCCTACTTTACTGCAATTAATACGAGGGAACCTAACGTCAAGGACACCTAGCAAATGGCGTATCCCGAATTTCTTGATGAAGGGGAAGGGGGCAGTGGCGGAACGCACACCAAACAAAGTGGGTGGGTAGGGTGCAGTAGAAGGTTGATTTTTGTTGTTGTTGCTTTCAGTGAGTAGAAACAGGAGGGGCATTGTCTGTCTTCCTCTTATTTTGGTGGGACAATAGGGACTTTTAGATTTGCACGTCGACATAGTGGACTGCTACGTGTGACGTCCTTTTAAGGCACTGGCAGTACCTTAAAAGGACGTCACAATGCCTTAAAAGGACTTCACAGTGCCTTAAAAGGACGTCACGCGTAGCAGTCCAGTATGTCGACGTGCAAATCTAAAAGTCCCTAGTAATCAATGAGGACGTACCTGTCGTGCTTACAGCTTGCATAGCCTTGGAAGTAGTTGACTCCATTATTGGAGCGGTGGTAGGTCCTGTCTGTTTAGCAGGAGCACTTGTATACATGGAATTAGCTGTGGATGACAATATTTGTTTTTTATTGTAAAAAATAAAACAAGAAGAAAAAACAAAGATACTTATAACCTCATGACTGTAGGAGGAAAGGAAATATTCACAGTTAATATTTTTTATTTTTTTTTTTCCCTCAGGAAAGTGAGAGCAAGTTTTGGTTGGAGCCATTGTATTTGTTAGGTCCTTTCAGCACGGTACGCAGCATGCAGAAACCCTAAACGAATACTTTGGTAGATTAAAGAACTTGTTTTGGCATCATATCCCTTTTAACGTAACAAATGAATATCTATGCGCATACAAATACACCCATACAAGTCATACATAAGTACATTCATACATTCATACATACATATAACTATATACATCTTTATTCGTTTTCTTTTATTAAATTAATATATAGATCTTTGAACAGAAGAAAGAAAACTGAGAAAGAAGAGCGTAATGCATTGGTATTGTTGACAGTGAGTGTATATTGTCCCAATTTCGGAACGCAACCTCGTTTTTTGGCAGGGAGGTTATACATTATACAGGCTTAGGGTTTTGTAACGATTCTGTGTACCAAAAATTCAGTCACTGAACATTTGATTTCATTTATTGGCAATAGTGCATTCAAATTTTCTTCTTTATGACAGTATTTCATTTTACGCAAATATATTGTTGACCTGGCTTAACCGATATTACAAACCTGTTCATCCTGTTTCTACTTTAAAATCAAGAAATACATGTACTCACGTGTAAGACTGAATTTGATGTGGAAATCACTTAGTGCAGAAGTGTCCAAGACAGTAAAAGAGACCGTGAAAGTGTCTTGGAGACGTGTATAAGGAGCCCGGAAGCTCCTAAAGGAACCCTCGGTCCCCAAATATTTGTCACCCCAGAAAAGCCCGGAAGTAGAACGTATACTAAGCGCGTTGTTACCACCTACGTCTAAGCCGAATATCACCACTACCTCTAGGTTGTGCCAAACTTGAACATAGAAACCCAGTGTCCAGGTGCATCCGGCGCTATTCATATTCCTACCGGGAAATCCCTGAGAAAAAAAAAAAGGGGGGGGGGGGGACAAGCGAAAAGAGAAGAAATTAGAGTTCGTTATAGTTTCTTTGACATTTGAAAGTGTAATAAGCGTGTTGTCCAGTTTGTTTACTATCCAATTAGTCTATTCCCATATGGTCTACACCCAGCCCGTCTACTATCCAAAAAGTATAATTATCATTTTTTATCTACTTATTATTTGGTCTAACGACCATTTAGGCTAATAGCCACCTGGTCTAATTTCCGATAAGTCTACCAACCATTTGGTAAATTACTCATTTAGTCCAATTTCGAATCGGTCTAATTCCCAGTTTATCTATTGAACAATTCGCCTACTATCAATAGGGTCAAAAAAATCGTTCGATGATTAAATTATTATTTCCTATTTGTTTTAGCACCTAATGACTAGATTATCAATTCGTCAACATGTATGACTCATAAGGGTCTTTCCTTTTTAGAAGACCTATAACTATATGCTATCCACAAAGTGTTTTAAGTAGTGTTCGAAGGGAGAAGGCGTTTAGGAGAAAAAAACCCGAGATATTACTGCAAATATTGTACACGACTACCTAAGTTGGCCTTTACTACTTCACATTCCACTGCCAATCAATTTGAGATTCGCGTAGATGTATACAGGGTGTATCATAATAAAGGATATTGAAGTTTAATGACGATTTATATGAAAACTACTGATTTCATAATCAAGCACTTATGTCTGTTGTAAAGGACAGAATGTCCTCTTTTTAATGACACCCCAATCATACTTCTACTGTCACAGTTGACTGAATAACAAAGCATTGCTGTCCACCATGTGAAAGGTGCACTGTGCCAAGTTTGATAACATTTCCTTCTTAGACACATAATCCACTCATTGTTCAGCATTTCAATATGTCTGGGCTGACACAAGCACTAATCTTTGAATGCTAACTTGTCACAGTGCACCTTTGACATGGTGGACAGCAATGCTTTGTTATTCAGTCAACTGTGACAGTAGAAGTATGATTGGGGTGTCATTAAAAAGAGGACATTCTGTCCTTTACAACAGACATAAGTGCTTGATTATGAAATCAGTAGTTTTCATATAAATCGTCATTAAACTTCAATATCCTTTATTATGATACACCCTGTATATTGGTCTCACGTTTCAAACATTCATAATTTCCATACTATTGGGCCGATTTATTTGAAACTTTCGCCATTCTGTTTCTCTTCTTTTTCTGCTTTAATTCAAATGACCTTATCACCACGGTTGGATTGCTCTTTATAAACCATTGATACTGTTCTAGGATTTCCACAAACGCAAAGCAGAATATGATATAATTTTTTTACCGGAGATGTTACATAATATGGTTGATTGGGATTCAGCGTAACAGATGTACCACACTCGCCGATCACATCCGCTGAAACAAAAAGGACAGAAGAAATGAAGAAATCTTTATTCGAATTATGATGATGATATTGTTTATTAATGCTTTTATTCTACTAAATCACCGGAAGGTAACACTAAGTTATTGTTGCTGTTGCTGTTGTTGTTGATTTTCTTTTGCTATATGAAATTGCTTCATAATAACTACTTGCTAACAGAACTTTAATAATTATGATCTGTATGTCGTCAGCATGGTCATCCAATTGTCAGATTGGTAAAACTAGGAGTAGAGAATGCTTGTGCAATTCTTTGGCAATTCAAGTATTTATTAAGAGCACATACCACCATACACGGAGATAGCATTCACTCCACCACACAGCTGTAGATCATCTCCTTGACATCCCAGATCACAGACCCCTACAAGACTACGATCACCCAGTACTGATCCACAGATACAGTCCTGATTGTTAGTAAGTCCTAGATATGGACTACCAGAGCATGCTTCGGCACAGGTCAGGATAGTAACTGACTTATTTCCTAAATCTGCCTGCACACCCTCTGTAAAGAACGGATTAGTAACCGTGTGGGAGTAACAGCCCTGATAACCTGGAACTGAGAAGAAAAATGAGGGGAAAGAATGTTATGAACCTCCACGGGACGTGATCCTGTTTGTGTTGTGTTTTAAACCGTTAGACATAATCTTATACCCATCCCACCCGTAGAAGAAGGGACACACACACACACAAAAAAAAACTGAAAATAAACTTAAAGTAGATATTCATTGATTTTGAAACTAACTTTATTTTCATTATTGCAAAGTTGAAACTTTGATTCGACAAGGTTATCAAAATTCAATGCTTGGAAACATTCGAAATAATGATCATTATAAATTACAAAACGCCTAAATAAAGCCCCGGCATAGCACCTGAAGAGCTCTCCGAACGCTGCTGAGATGTGTGAGATCACAGTATGGACATGATTTGCACAAGCAGACTATGTCCCATGACATCTCACACATATTTTTCAGTGCCTGCGTTTTCATCTTCTCTTGAGTTCTTTCTTTTACTTCGCTACCGTCAGGCTAAATGTATAATCTATTACCTCACTCTAAACCCCGCGCATGGTTTTATTTTGATTTCATTAATCAAAAATATAATAATAATTAATAATTTGATATTATTTATTCGGGTTAGCTGCACATATCAATACTGCGGGCACTGCTAAAATCTTTATATCCCCAGCAATTGACAGGTACCCATGAACACATGGCTGGAAAGTGGCGAAAATGCGGATTAATATCTTCCCAAGTATGTCAGTGCCGGACTGGGATTCAAACTATTGGACTTTCTGCCCTTTCGTTTTTTCTCCTGAGAGAAGGGACACGCGCCCAGAACCCCTAATATCTACGCGAATGAACAAAAGACATCCCAATATGTCCGTCACTAAAAGGTTGATATCATTTGGGGGTAGATAATGGGACAGAAATAGAATTATAACTAATTTTGAATGGAGCAGAGGGGTTAGTTTTGTCCCATTTTCTCTACCTATATTACTATGAATAAGACACTTGTACTTACTTAAGCAGGATATCGTAGGAACTCTCTCACATGTCTCTCTGACTTCACACTCAAGTGGTAGTTCAGAGTTTTCCATTTCATTGCAGACCACGTAACCATCATGATGGGAATATTTAGGGTCGCTAGCTCTTGTATCCCTTTTCACTATCATAGAGCCTTCGAATCCTTCAAATCAAAATATATATACCAGACGTTATTCTCGTTCTCTCAGTCTCCCTATAAACATAACATGTTGAGTTTAAAATTCTTAGCGGGTTTGTAAAGCGGACACAGTATACATGATCATACAGATTAGCTAGTTAACTTGGGGTCTTTTCCCCCTAAAATTCACTTTACTTATACAGTGCGGCGCTCGTAAAGTACACAAGCGTTTGAAAGATGAAAACTAAATGAATAACAGATATCCAAATCATTAAGTCAATTATAAGTACACTGTAGATATATTTCTTTACAAATTCACCAGAAATATCCAGTCATGTCCACTTTCAGCTAGTATGTGTTGTTAACAACTATTCGTAATAGGCCGACTTCAATCTTTAATTATAATTCTTCGTAATCGACATTGTACCATAGCATGTAAAGAACTAATATAAGCTTTACTGACCATTATACTGACAGACGGTATCGGCAATGTCAGTGTTCCAGTAAGTGTCATCCACACAGATTTGATAATATTTGCGTCCGCCGAGAGAACCTTCTGTCTCGATGGTCACCTCGGGAATTCCTCGCCAAACTCCAGGTACGTTATTCAAATTTATATCGTCTACATCAAGAAACAAATATATTTAACGAAATGCTACTATGTTATTATGCTCATGTCAAGAAAGGAAGTCTGTCTGATTTTAATGAATCATGTACCATCAGCCGCCCATTTTGAATCTTGCTGAGATCTGCACCCCCTTCCACCAATGATGACCACGTCCTTTTTATTGTGACGTCATCAGCAAGCTAAAAATAGGTATGACACAGCGGAGTTATTTGTTTTCCATTATGAGATGTTTTTGCATACAACAGGATCAAAAGGCTACCATTAGGACCAAAACCACTTCATAACTTTTCTCCTTTGTCGTGATATTATATATTGACATGGTGATCAGTCTATGCCAATCGTCTTTATTTGGTATATCTGAATTAGTTCTGCTAATTTTCAATATTCAGCATAATGTAGTTTCTTCTTTTTCATTTGGGTTACACAAGATAATCCCTACCTTAAAAAAAAATCGTCCTCGCAGTTCTTTTCTCTTACCCTTGTCATCAGAATATAAATTACAAAATGAACTGATTAATTGCACTCTTTAATTTTGTTTAACCTTAGCCCCGACATCAAAAATATGTATCATTTATTTTTGTTTAATTAGATACTGACATGCGTTCAGACATTTTTGACTAACATAAAAGCTAATAAGATATTAAAATAAATGCAAAACTCAAACTTTTTAGAATTAAATATAAACAATATAAACAAAATTTAATGTATTAATCAGTATTAATAGCATAGGCAAGTTTAAAACCTTTTTTTTTTACTCCGATTTGTTTTAGTATGTCCTTTTTTCGTTGTTCTATTCTTTTGATCTTGTCTCTTTTTTCCTGTATGTGTGTGTTTTAGAGGTAGGCTTTCATATAAGGAATCCCTCCTTTCTGCCTATCCAAAATGTTCTCATAAATTGCCGTTGTTAATTGTTATCAATATATATTTTTTTTTTATATCATTCCATTCTGTATTTGTATGTTTAAATATTTTTTTGAAGAGTGTTGAAAAAACTTTGATAGAATTGAATTGAATTGAATTAAATGTTTTAACTTTCCGAGATTAATTTTATCAGGGTCGGATCAAGAACTTTGAACCCAAAAAGGGATCACAATTATCCCCAAAACTCTCTGAAAAGCAAACAAATATAAAAAGGTAATTTCGTTGTGCATGTCAGGAACGGAATGTCCCGTTATTTTATTTTCTTCAGTTCCTCACTTGATGCCGCTATTCTGAGATTTTATTTTTGTCTTACAATTTCAAGATTGTATTCTTGCAATGTAAGCCAAAGATATAAACAGTTTAACTATTTCAAGACCGTCCACATTATTGATGAGTAACTGTGACAGCTTCAATTAAGAAGTATAATTAGCTCCTTAAAATGATGTTGAATCGCGTTTGGGAGAGGAATTGAAACTGACGGATTTTAGATATTCGACCAGCAAGCAGATGAATAATTTTGAAAGTAATTACGTATTTCGTTGAAGGTGGCTGACGATGATGTTACAAGAAGCAGGATCAGTGATATTAGAAGAACACAACAGTCATTATTCGCTCCATTGATGACAATCTTCTGATAACCCATTTTGATTCCAGAATTATCTTGCAACGGCTTGAAATATTCGCTTTTATCCCTGGAATAGATTTTAGGTGTGTATCAACCTGTATGCCTCAATTTTAGATACGGTTACAACTGAAAATAACACTGCATACCAACTTAAATAGTCAAATGAACGCCAGCGCCGTATATAGAAATGATTTATGTGATGCCTACGTCCGAATTCCAACCCTACTACAAACCCTGTTCATTTCCTATGCATATTTGAATTTCGTAGACTAATGCAAATACTACCATGGCAACCACGAAAGGCGGTACTCTATCAATATTTAACGAACAAAAATGTCAAGAATATGTGATAAGAAGAAAATTGTAAGGGGGTAGGGATGCCTAAAATAATAATTTCATATAATTCCTTCTACATTTCTCACACTGATGTTGTTTTCTGCTTACATTATTGGCTTCTTGTAATGCGCTCCTGGTTGTTGTGTACTCTTGTTTTTATCGGGTTTAATACCAAGACCACCATTATTGGTCCGAACAGTGTTTCGAGAATATCAGTGTAAATATGTAGGCCTCTTGGCTAATTATCATTCAAGATAAGTATTGTGACATTTCCATATACATTCCTGAAATCGTGACGATGTTCAATAGTGATGATGTTTAACTCAAAAAGGTTAACACTATATACCCCTTCTCATTTATGTTATTATTGACGTATATATATAGCACAACATATTTAGATAAGACAAGATAAGAGGCATTTAATTGGTCTTTTACAAAAACAAAAGAAATTTGTGCATTTTATCACGTGTAAAAAAGAAGGCTTATATAGAGTATGAATATCGTAGTTAGCATAAGCGAATTATATATTTTACAGAGCATTCAAGAAGTATAACTTCAGGAATTTCATATTTAATCACCCATTCTAAAAATATTTGAATAAGAATATAAGTCGTTGATTGTTGAAATTCTCTTCCTTTAAAACAAACATGGCATTTTCTATGGGGCGTGATTAAATATTGTAAAAAGGAACAAACAAAAAGCGATGGAATTTCGACCGGAACTTGAATTCTCTCTCTCTCTCTCTTTCTTTCTTACACGCACGCACACACAAACGCACGCACAAACGCGCACACACACATGTACACTTTTTTTCTTCCAATTTTGTTTTATTTCTCCAAATTTGTAATACAAGCAAAAACATACAATTGAATATAATAAATAAACGTTTTCCATATTGATCTGAATTGCTTATACATAAACATAATTAAACAAAAACTCATTTGCAGTATATAACTTGGCAACAAAGTAAACTTAATACATAAACATAATTTATAAGTCAATTGCACGTTATTATTCACTTAAAAAAAAAACCTAAACAAATGTGGAGGTCATTTCACTGGTACAATGCCTGCCTTACCCTGCCCCCTCCCTCCCACAAACACACCTCCCACAAACACATACACATACACGCACACGCACACACCACACACAAAACACAAAAACATTAACAGAATTAAAATAGGGCAAGCACATAATCTCACATGCGCGCACACATGCACACACGCACGCACTCACACAAAGCACATTTAGATGCAGACTGACCGAGTCCTTTGGGAGAAACAATTCCTTGTGATGTAAATGCACCATGAAAACTTTCATTATGGCATTAAATTGAATTTAAATTCAATTTTGATATTAGATAGGAAATCTGCGATTTTATAGAAATGTTCATTTAGTAATAATGACTTGGCTGCGTATACTTTTCATTCATCTAAGTGTGCGTGTGTGTACGTGTGTGTGTGTGAGAGAGAGAGAGAGAGAGAGAGAGAGACTGATAGTTTTAAAGAACAGAAATAGGAGAGATTGTGAGTACCAGAATTTACAAGCACTGAGTAGGGCTATATAAGATTTTGTTTGTAAACATCATATTCCTCTCTTTACGTCATTATTTCAGAAATCTATATATTATCTAATGGTAATGTCACAGTACTCACCTTGAACGATTATTAGTCCGGAGGCCTACATATTTATAATGATATTCTCTAAACGCTGTTAGGGTCAATAATAGTGCGTTATGGTATGTAATCCCGTAGTATTTTTCTGCCAAAGTTGATTTTTTGTTGTTGCTGTTTTGGCTTCCAATTGCCCCAAAATGATGGGGTTCAAATTTTCAGACCCCTCCTTCATTTCCTGGGGGTCCATTTGGGCGCTAAGATGGCATATGTAACGCGCAATAGGGAAATTTGGTGTCTTCGGGAAAATTTGAACCCCATCAATTTCTGATAGCTTGGACCCAATGAATCCAAAAATGCAAAAATGCAACAAAAAAAATGCAAAAAAAAAAAAAAAAAAAAAAAAAAAAAAAAAAAATCAACTTTGGCACAAAAACCTACGGGAGCTGTTTCAGTGACATACCGTACAACGGCTATAATGGTGGCCTTTGTATGATCAGATAAATATAGAAGTACACAAAAACCAGGATCGTAAGCAGTAAACAACATCAGTTTGAGAAATGTAGAAGGAATTATATTAAATTATTATTTTAAGCATCTCTACCCCCTTACACTTTTCTTCTTATCATATACTCTTGACTTTTTCAATACATATATATTGAGTACCACCTTTCATGGTTGCCATGGTAGTATTTGCATTAGTCTAAGAAATTCAAATATGCATAAGCCTGACCATGGTTTGTAGTAGGGTCGAAACTCGTGCGTAGGCATCCCATCAGTCATTTCTATATTTGGCACTGGCGTTCATTTGACTATTTAAGTTGATATGAAGTGCTATTTTCAGTTATAACCGTATCTAAAATTTAGGCATACAGGTTGATACACACCTAAAATCTATTCCAGGGATAAAAGCGAATATTTCAAGCCGTTGCAAGACAATTCTGGAATCAAAATGGGTTATCAGAAGATTGTCATCAATGGAGGGAATCATAATTGGTGTATTCTTCTAATATCACTGATCCTGCTTCTAGTAACTTCATCGTCAGCCACCTTCGACGAAATATGTAAGTACTTTCAAAATTATTCATCTGCTTGCTGGTCGAATCCGTCAGTTCCGATTCCTCTCCCAAATGCGAATCAACATCATTGCAAGGAGTTAATTATATTTCTTGATTGAAGCTGTCACAGTTACTCATCAATAATGTGTACGGTCTTGAAGGAGCTAAACCGTTCATAACTTTGGCTAACATTGAAAGAAAACAATCTTGTAATTTTAAGACAAAAATAAAATCTCAGAATAGCGGTATCAAGAGAGGAATTGAAAAAAGGGAAAATAAAGACGATTGGCATAGTCACCATGTCAATTTATAATATCACGACAAAGGAGAAGACTTATGAGGTAGTTTTGGTTTTAATGGTAGCCTTTTGATCTTGTTGTATGCAAAACTTCTCATAATGGAAAGACAAATAACTCCGCAGTGTCATACCTATTTTTAGCTTGCTGATGACGTCACAATAAGAAGGAGATGGTCATCATTGCTGGAGGGGGGGGGGGGGTGCAGATCTCATCAAGATTCAAAATGGGCGGCTGACGGTACATGAATCCATAAAATCAGACAGATTTTCTTCCTTGACATGAGCATAATTACACTTGTATTAACACTTTGTTTAATTTATTCGTTTCTTGATGTAGCTGATATAAGTCTGAATGACGTACCTGGAGTTTGGCGAGGAATTCCCGAGGTTACCATCGAGACAGTAGGTTCTATCGTTAGCAGAGATTGTCAAATCTGTGTGGATGACACTTACTGGAACACTGACATTGCTGATATCGTCTGTCAGTATAATGGTCAGTAAGGCTTAGTTCTTTACATGCTATGGTAGAATATCACTTATGACGACTTATAATTAAAGATTGAAGTATTACGAATAGTTTTTAACAACACATTCTAGCTGGAAATGGACATGACTGGATATTTCTTGCGAATTTGTAAAGAAACACATCTACAGTGTACTTAAAATTGACTTAATCTGCTATGAATTTAGTTTTCATCTTTCGAACGATTGTGTACCTACAAGCACCGAACGTGTATAAGTTAAGTAAATTTTAGGGGGGGACCCTTGTGTTAATGTTTTATTCTGTAGTTTCAAGTTTCAAGTTTTATTTTAATTTAAATCTATTAAAAACACATAAGATACAGATTTTATACAATATAGAAAACAGAGAACACACACACAAAATGGAAACATGTCTACAATTATACCGGAATTATACAAAGTTAATCAGCAATAGAAAAGAATTGGGGAAACTGCAAATAAAACCATAAGGTTCTGTCGAGAAAGTCCCTGTTATTAAAATATACATACAAGTTCCAACAATTGCCTATAAAAGATAAACACTAATAAAACAGTGTACAAAATATAGGAGACGTATTAACATGCAAATATTATTATTAATTTAAAAACATATGAAGTATTTTTTAATTTTAGATTTAAAAGAGTTAAAGAAAGTAGTATCATGGATATCTCTGGGGTGAGAATTCATATTTTCGGGCCAGTGTGTCTTAAATTAATTAAAGAACTTGTAGATGGACATTTTTCAATAAAATAGTTATCATGATTTTTAGTATTATAATTATGAACAGATTTTTTACATCTCATCATAGTGGCAAGATTGATCGGCAGTTTATCAGTTTTATGTTTAAAATCCATGAGTGATATACAATATTGATTCAATTGAAAAATATTTAAAAACTGTAGTTGTTGAAATAACGGTATTGAATGGGCATTGAAATCAGACATAAGACATATTCTTACTATACGCTTTTGTAATATAAGCAGTTTTTGTAATCGTGTTGGGTATGTGTTGCCCCATACAACATGACAATACATTTAGTACGGTAAAAACATTGTATCACACAATAAAATCAAAATATTTTGAGACAAGATATGAGATAATTTGCTGATGACACCAATATTTCTTGAAATTTTGTTTGAAATGGCAAGTATATGAGCATTCCAAGTTAAATTTTGGTCAATAATTACACCTAAAAAGCTAGTTTATTGAACTCGTTTATCGGAGCATCATTCATCTTTATATTTAATGCATTCAACTAATAAGCTGAAATAATATTTTGCTAATAATGAAAATATACAAAATTAGATTTAGATGTTACTCAAAGACAATTTATTACTATTGAACCATTGTGATACATGCTGCAATTCATTATTTAAAGTTTGCCATAAAATATTAATATCTTTATCAGAATAGAGGATATTGGTGCCATCAGCAAAAAGGACAAATTTCAAAATGTTTGAATAATAATTTAAATCATTTATGTACAATAAAAAATAAAAGAGGACCTAAAATTGAGCCCTGAAGGACTCCACACGTGACTTGCATTGAGTCGGATAAAACATTGTTATATACAACAATTTGGTGTCGATTATTCAAATAATTTTTTAAACTATGTGGTAGCAACACCTCTTATTCCATAGTAATTCAATTTATCTAACAACATTTTGTGATCTATAGAATCAAAGGCTTTGCATAAATGTAAGAAAAGACCAACAGTGTGCAATTTATTATTTAAGGAAGATACTAAAAATCATGAACATCAATTAGAGCCATTTCAGTTGATACATTTTTGGTTAATCCTTATTGGCAAGAATGTAATATTGCATTACCAAATAAATGTATTATGAACAATTCGTTCTTGGATTTTTGAAAAAATGTGTAAAACTGAGATTGGTCTATGATTACTTAAATTATGAAAATCATCTTTTTTGTATATTGGGGTGACTCTTGCTATTTTCATTTCAGATGATATAATTCCTGTACATAAAGACATATTCAAAATATGATTAAGAGGTTCTAAAATATAATCAATAACTTTCTTAATTACACATAGTTTAAAATCATCTACTCCACAACTTCGAGTACTTTTTAATGATTGTACAATTGTATTTATTTCATTTGCATTAATAGGTTTTAGAAATAAACATGCAGTCCATGGTTGAGGCAGAAAATCTCTATGATTTACAATATGATTAACAGAAATTGTATTGCATATATTCAATCCAATGCCAATAAAAAGAAAATCATTAAAATAATTTGCATTATCATGTGGATCATGAATATTTTGTCCATTTACTATAAAATATGAAGGCAAAGTCTTTCTAGATTTACCAAATATCTCATTTATTACAGACCATGTTTGTTTAATATTACCTTTAGTTTTCTTAAATGTATGTGTATAATATGCCTTGCGTGCCATTTTCAATAATTTATTAAACTTGTTGCGAGCTTTATGATACTTAAGGTTATTATTATTAGAAGAATTCTTACAATATACTTTATATAACTTGTTTTTCTTTTTTTATTACATTCAATAATTTTTCGCTTAACCAATTTTTCTTGCACTTGTTTAATTTTTTTCTAGTGGAATACAACTATGTTTAAACCGACCATATGCTATTTGTTCATTACTTGGATACATAACCCTATTCCAATCATCATTATTCAAATCTAACTTTAAACTATTTAAAGTACGTTCATTATTTATACTTTTTCTGGGACTATTACACACAAAATCTATACAAATAATTTGTCCTGTTATTATCTGCATAACCATTATCATGTCAACTTTACCAACCCGCTGAGAATTTATACTCAACCTGTTATGTTTAACCAAAGAAGACTGAGAGAACGAGAATAAAGTCTGGTATTCATCTTTTCATTTGAAGGATTCGAAGGCTCTATGATAGTTAAAAGGGATACAACACCTGCCGAAACTGGCCCCCTCTTAGATTTAGATGGTTACGCGGTCTGCAGAAAGACAAACAACTCTGAACTACCACTTGAGTGTGAATTCAGAGAGACATGTGCGAGGGTTCCTACGATATCCTGCTTAGGTAAGTTCAAATGTCTTTTTCATAGTAATACGAGGTAGAGAAAATGGAACAATACCCGGATGCTCTATTACAAATTATTAAAAATTCTATTTCTCTCCCGTTTTTGAACCCCAAATGATATCAACCTCATAATGACGGACATCTTAGATGTCTTTTGTTCAGTCGCGTATACATTAGGGGTTCGGGCGCGTGTCCCTTCTCTCAGGAGAAAATAAACATGATAGGGACAGAAGGAGAGATAGAGAGAGAGAGAGAGCGAAAGAGAGAGAGAGAGAGAGAGAGAGAGAGGGGGGGGGGGGAAGGAGGAGGGCTAGACGAGTTAGTGAAAGCAATCTTGGTGTCGTTATATAGTGGTCCATTCACCTGAATCTCAATCCAAAGATTGAGTTTGAATCCCAGTCCGGCGGTGAGGGGGTATGCCTAATTCTAACGATTTAACATACAGCACAACCAGGCAAACCTACCCATACTTACATACATGTATATCACGTCCCGTTGAATTAGGATTAAGGTTCATAACATTCTTTCCCCTCATTTTTCTTCTCAGTTCCAGGTTATCAGGGCTGTTACTCCCACACGGTTACCGATCCGTTCTTTTCCGATGGTGTGCAGGCAGAGTTAGGGGATCAGCAAGTTAATATCCTGACGTGTGCCGAGGCATGCTCTGATAGTCCATACCTAGGACTTGCTAACGGTCAGGACTGTATCTGTGGATCAGCACTGGGTGATCGTAGTCTTGTAGGAGTCTGTGATCTGGAATGCCAAGGAGATGATTTACAGCAGTGTGGTGGAGTAAACGCTATCTCCGTGTATGGTGGTATGTGCTCTTAATAAATACCTGAATTCCCAGAAGCATTCTCTAGCACTAGTGTTACTAACCAAACAATTGGATGACCATGCTGACCATGCTGACGACATGCAGATCATAATTATTAAAATTCTATTTGTAAGTAATTATTCAAAAGCAATTTCATATGGCAACAAAAATCAACAACAACGACAAAAGCAACAATAACTTGGTGTTACCTTTTAGTGATTTAGTAAAATAAAAACATTGATGAACAATATCATCATCAGAATTCTAATTAAGATGTTTGTTTTGTTCTGTCCTTTTTGTCTTAGCGGATGTGATCGGCGAGTGTGGTACATCTACACCTGTGGAGCTGACTCCCAATCAACCATATTACGTAACATCTCTGGTAACAAAAACCCTCTCTCACATTCTTTTTTGCGTTTGTGGAAATCATAGAATAAGTAACAATACATGGTTAAAAGGGCAATCCAACCTTGGAGGATGTGGAATGTGGCATGTGACCTAGTCATGGGCCACTTTCCCGTTTGTCGTGTACAATATTATCATAAATTTCTCGTGTTTTTTTTCCCTTCTAAATGCCTTCTCCCTTGGGACACTGCTTAAAACGCATTGTGGATAGCACATTGGTATAGGTCCTCTAAAAAGAGAAGACCCTTATGGGTCATACATGTTGTAAATTGAATATCTAGTCATTTGGTAATAAAACAAATAAAAATTAGACCGACTCGAAAATGAGTAACATACCAAATGGTTAGTAGACTTATTGGAAATTAGACGAAATGGCTATTAGCCTATTTGGTCATATGAGGAAATGATAAGTAGACGAGATGATAATTAGACTATTTGGATAGTAGACGGCTGGGTGTAGACCATACGGGAATAGACTGATGAACTGGTTGTGGACCAAACAGCAATTTGCCGATTGGGGCCATGCATGCTATTTAATATTCCAAAAACACAACGATAATTCGGTGGACAACACGCTAATTTCACTTTCAAATGTCAAAGACAAGATATTGAACTCTTATCTCTTCTTTTTTCGTTTCTCCACCCCCCCCTCCCCTTTTTTTTCTTCTCAGGGATTTCCCGGTAGGTATGAGTTTAACGCCGGATCATGTACCTGGACAATGGTAATTAGTGTTACAGCTTTCCACGACCTAGAGGTATTGACGACATTCGACTTAGGTGATGGCAACCAGCTTAGTATAAATGCTAAGCCCTTAAGTGCCACCTATAGTGGCCAGGATGGAACATCTAGGATTGTAAGAACTCCTTATGCATATCTACAAGACACTATCACGGTCTCTTTTACTGTCTCGAGCCCTTCTACACTAAATGACTTCCACATCAAGTTCAGTCTTACACGTGAGTATTTTTTCAATTCAAAGTGGAAGCAGGATGAACATGTTACTATTGTAATATCGGTTAATGTCCATAATATTTTTGAGTAAACGAAACACATAAAGGAGGAGATGGTAATGCACTACTGCCAATAAATGAAATCAAATATTTATTGTATGAATTTTCGAAACACAAAATCGTTACACATACTCAGCTTATTTGTACATGTATAACCTCCTTGGCCAAGAAATGAGTTTGCGTTCGGAAATTTTGACAATAAACACTCACTGTCAATAATACTAATGCATTACGATTTTTTTTTTCTCAGTTCTATTTTTCTCTTAAAGTGAGAAACGGATAAAGATATAAATGTGTGTATGTATGTTTTTCGTATTTTATTAAATTATGTATTTGAGTAACAACACGGATAAAGATATATATATATATATATATTATGTATTTACGTAGGCCTATGTATGTAGGTATGTGATTATGCTTAGATATTCTTTTGTTATTGCCAAAGCAAGGTCTTTAATTCAGAAAAGTTATTGTTTATGCTACGGTCACAAAGGTTCGTACGAACGATAATTTCGTACGAATCTCCATGTTTTTCCATTGTCATCCCGAATTTCCATCGTCTGAAAATCGTTCGTACGGCGTTCGTAGCAGTTCGTAATGGCATTTGTGACCGAGGCTTTAACATAACTCAACATCATGTATGTATTTACATTGTAAACACAAATATTTGTCATCCGCAGCTAACTCCATGTACACGAGCGCTCCTGATATGCCAACTCTGACGAACGTTGAACAGACAGGACCTACTACCGCTCCAATAATGGAGTCAACTACTTCGAAGGCCATGCAAGCTGTAATCACGTCAAGTACGTCTTCATTGATTGTTGTATGCAAGGTAGTCGAGTGCCCAACATAGGATGAAGACAGTCAATGCCCCTTTTGTTTGCCCTCAATGAAGGCCAAGTAAATTTTTTTCAAATTAAACTTACCATGCACCCCCTTTGTCTGTGGCGGATTTTGCCACTGCCCCTACCCCTTCATAGGGAAATGCTGGATACGCCATTTGCTAGGTGTCCTTGATGTTAGGTTCCCTCGTATTGTAAAGTAGGCTATTTATTATAAAATTGATATGCTTTAAGATGTTCCCCCTTCTCGGGAAAAGGCTCCTATGCCTTCTGCTTGATTTCAGAGCCTCAAAAAGTCAAAAGATTCAAAATGTACAGAAGGGTCGTAACGAGGTAACAGATTTTTGTGAAATAGATTTGTGAATCTAATTGTTTCTAATACCCCTTAAACACGAGGAGTGGTTCCTTTAAAGTGGTCAATTTATCGCAGCGTTTTTCAACCGGGGTGCCACGAGAGAAATTTACATGAAGTTACATCAAAATATTACTTTAGAATAACGTCGCTTCCATGAAACAACAAAGATGTTAGAAACCACTACTGTATATACTGTAACTGTAGATAATATTACGAGGGAATATCATTTTAAAGATAATACGTGCGTTTCCTTCTCGCTCACCTCGCTCTTCCGCATTATTTGGAAACAGGATGATTTGGGGAGCGAAGTGCCTGAATGGCTCCATATTTCGGCAACGGGGAGTCCAAATATCAGTCAATTTGAGAGCGTGGTGCCAGAACATATATTATATCTTTTTAAAAATAAAAATTACATTTTACCGCTTGTTGGCTTTACTCGCTCGCAACAGTTAGATACGGGATAATTCCGGGCAACGGCATGCCTGAATATCTATATATTCATGTACATTTGGCGGCGGGATGGCGGCATACATTTTTTATATCTTCTCTAGTATATTAATTATAACATATTTTGTAACGCATATTATACAATGTCTTCTTTTGGGGGAGGGGGGGGGGGAGGAGGGGAGGGGGCTCGCTCGCAATTATTATACAAGATTTATCATACCTTCTTTTCTTTTGTATAGGTATCTCGACTGCCATAGGAGTGGTAATTGCTTTTGTTCTCGTGGTCTAAAAGGTAAAGTTCATTTACCAGACACTGACTGATGTAATGAGAAGAAGTGAGAAACACAGACATCAAATTGTTAATATGTTTTCTGTTTTTATGAAATTCTCGATGGGAAAATGATGAAAAGTGAAAATCTGTTCATTACAAAAGAAATATTTTCACGAGCCAACTTTAAAGAACGAAATCCAAACTTGACAGCAAAGCAGAAAGCTTAGAAAAGAAGAATACTAAAAGTTTGAATGAAAACGGACATACAATTAGAAAGTTTTGAAACTTTAGAACAGGTCATCAATATAGAGATTTTGTTTTTCTAAGTACTATATTTATAGCTTTATAATCATGAGTCCATTTGGTAACTCAGACATTTTTACCTCTGACTTTTTCACTTCTGATATTTTCGCCTAAGGGATAAAATGTATACACCATGACTACATGATTAGTTTTCCATTTTTAGATTCTCTCACATGTTTATTCTAAATTTTCAAAATTCTTAGATGTTTCATTCATCTGATCATTACTTTTATCTATATATGGATGACTCAATAATGATATAAAAGTATGAATTATTCTATCATTGTATTTTTATCATATTTAAGCGTCCAGAACACAAAATGATTGACGGTATTTAGAATACATTAGTCTTATAGAAAAGTACACAGACGATTCCAAAATGGAAATGGTGTTCACTTTTTTTTAATGCGGATTCCTAAGTAAAATGTTATGCTTACAACGATGGTAACGACTGACATTTGATAAAGTGGACCCAAAGGCCCAAATTTTATGTTTTAGGGCCCCACCATTCTATTGCCCCGGAAAGCGATAGGCCTCTTGACTTTGTAGATTACTTTCATTTGGACCCTTTGGGGCAACTTCCGGGCCTCAGTGGTCTTATGTGGGCCTTAACGTTTACCTTATTTCTTTGTATTGTTCATAATTGGTTTCTTACACCAAATGAACATTTACAACCACAAAGTTTGTTCTGATAAGCATAAAAACAAGGGGCCCCCCTAAAACATAAAATATGGGCACTTTGGGAACAATCTATCAAAGATCAGTTAATGCAATCGTTTTAAGCATACTAAGGTATCCACATCAAAAGAAAGGCAAAGACCATGTCTCTGTTGGAGCCGTCTCTGTAACTAATTTTTGCCGGCTGGAACGGTGAATTGGTAGTTTTAGATTTACTTTTCTAGATGATTCGTTTGTTTATTTTAGTTTTAATAATTCCCTCATTTATTTCAACCAATGTCTTTATAAAGCGTTTAACATTTCAGCACTGAAAGTGCTCTCCCTGTTCTTCCTTGTTCTGAAATGATTTGTGTTTTCTATCTTTTATTTTGATGTACAGTGTATTTTTATTCTGTTATTGGATTGTTGTGTACTCGGGTAGAACAATGATTAATAAATAATGTTGAAACTAAATATTTTTCACTGTACCAAATAAAAAAAATAAAAAATATACAGAGGGGTTCATGGTAACACATTTTGTGAAATAGATTTGTGCATCTAATCATCTCTAATACCCCTTGAACACGAGGAGTGGTTCGTGTAGAGTGATCAATTTACAGTACTTTTCTTCTTCTTTTAAATAGGTACCTTGGCTGCCTTAGGAGTGGTAATAGCTTTTGTTCTTCTGGTTTAAAAGGTATTCTTCGTTTTCCCGAGACCGACTGATGTAATGAGAAAAGGCGAGGAACATGGACATTGGATTGTTTGTATTGTTTCTGTTTTTATGAACTTCTCGGGGGTAAAAAGATGAAAATCGAAAATCCGGTAATAACAAGGAAATATTTTCATGGGCCAACTTTAAAGGGAAATCTAACCTTGCCAGCAAGCAGCTCAAGAGCAAAGCAAAACACTAAGAAAAGTAGACTAGTAAAAATTTGAATGAAAGCGGACAAAAATTGTGGATTTTTAAAAGTTGTAATCACGGACTCTTCAAATTGGATGAATCGGTAATTTATCTGTGATGTAGTGGCGGACAACTTTATTTTTGTTCCAACACATAAAATGACTAAAATTTAAATTTTTCAAAAATGTATGAGTCGTGAGGGTCTTTTCTTTTTAGAGGACCTATAATAATATGCTATCTATAACATATTTTGAGTAGTGTACCAAGGGAGAAAGCATTTAGGAGAAAAAACAGAACTTAAACATATTTAATGAACTCGAGAAACGGGAGAGTTATACGCGACTACGTCACAATCCATTGACCAAACTGCCAATTTGAGATTCGCATAGACTACATGACCTCATATTTCAAACATTCATAACTTTCTTATTATTGGTCCGATTTATTTCAAACTCTGCTTTCTAGCAAAATAATGAACTTATACAAAGGTTGGATCCTTTTTGCTCCTCACAGAAGTCGCCTTAGAATCTTGTAAGCCTGCTTCATACCTAAAAAATAATCAATTATTCTGAAAGGTTCAGTGCATTATACGTGTTAACAATATGATATTCGACGGGACAACATTTGATACTTTAATGAGGGCGATTGTCTTTAAACTGAGGTTTACAAAATTGTTTTCCTAATTGATCCTATCAATACTGGATATCAGTGAATTCTTTAAGTACCACATACCTCTGACATTTTTACCTATGATATTTCTACCTCATAATTACATGATCAAATTTTTTCATCATGATTACATGATAAGTTTGCCATTTTTCTCCCACATGTATATTCTCAATTTTCAAAATTCGTCGATGTTTCATTGATCTGATCATTACTTGTATCTATATATGGATGACTTTCTTTCATTGTATTTTAAAGCGTTCAGAACAGATAATTAATGGATGATGGTATTTAAAATACTTTAGTCTTATATAGTTGCCGGCTGGACCGGTGTATTAGTACATTTAAATTTACTTTTCTTGATGATTTGTTTGGTTATTTTAGTTGAAATTCCCTCTTTTATTTCAACCAGTGTCTTTATAAAGCGTTTAACATTTCAGCACTGAAATTGTTCTTCCTGTTCTTCCTTGTTTTGAAATGATTTATGTTTTCTATCTTTTATTGTGATATAAAGTTAATTTTTATTTTGTTATTGTATAATTGTTGTGTACTCGGGTAGAACAATAATTAATAAATAATGTTGAAACTAAATATTTTTCACTATACCAAATAAAACTGCTTATGCTTTAGATGTTTTTCACATAACGTTTCAAGTTGTAATTATTTAAGGTTCATAAAAAATATTTTCATCACATAATGAGTGGCGCATCCAACATGTAGTAGACGTACGTGCCTCCTCCTTACTAGGGACTTTTAGATTCGCACGAAGACAATGGGGATTGCTACGATCGACGTCCGTTTAATGCACTGCCTTGAATGGACGTCACACGTATCAGTCCACGCAAATCTAAAAGTCCCTGTTTTCTTTTTAAAGACGACCAGGCGGGGATAAATGATCATTACGATAAACATTGGGAGGCTTACAAGTATACGCCCCACGGTCTGCGAGGATATCGCCCCTTTCTTTATCAATAATACGCCACTGCAAACTTGCCTTTTATAGATATGTGGGAGAGGGGGAGAGAAAGAAAGAAAGAGAGAGAGAGAGAGAGAGAGAGAGAGAGAGAAATCAAGTTCGGGTCAAAATTCCAATGTTTTGTTTGCTTCTTTTTACAATATTTCTTCACGCCCTATAGAAAATACCATGTTTATTTTAATGATACTTTGTCGCTTATGCAGCCAACATGAAATTCTGTTGAACTTTGCAGGAATGATGAATATGTCATAATGTTCTATCTGTGAAATTTAGACGTTAGCAGTGTCCTAGTATTCAAATCATGCAAGGAAACCCGTTTACCTTCTAGCCTTCCCTGTCATTCACTATTGAGTGACTGACTGACATCATTATTCCTTTGGTAATAACATACATAAATAAGCTGTAACAGGTACTTGGGCATTTGTCTACATCAATAACCCACTACTTGTAATGGCCAAAATTAAACTGATTGAATCTTTGTGCAGCACAACACGTACGAACATTCGGTACAAGGGTCTGAATATCAGACTATAACTTAGGTGATTGCAATCACTTATGTCGATTCGACAACTAATTGTCGTTATTTTTCCCACAAAAAACACATTTCAAACCCTTTCATTTTGAGGGAAGTTCAAAATAAGTATTGTCTTTCAAATGCCGTTGGAATTTGAACCTTTTCATTTTGATCATCTTAAAAGCACTGTAAAATATTTGGTTCGTTAGGCCAACTATGATAATGTAGACTTCTTATTCAGACGTGATCGAATGCATAAATTTCTTTTGGGTTTGCAAGAGACCAATTAAATGCTCCTTATCTTGTCTTATCTAAATATGTTTTGCTATACGTCAAAACAGAAATAAATATCATATAAACCTTTGCACATGTTAAACCAACAACATATTTAAACAAAGAGAGAGATAGAGAGAGAGAGAGAGAGAGAGAGAGAGAGAGACTGATAGATTAAATAGCAAGAATCGGAGACATTATGAGTAACACAATTGACATGGACTGAGTAGGGGTATATGATGTAAGCCTTTTTTTAGTTAAACATCGAATTCCCATTTTTTGACGTCACTGTTTCCGGAATGTATATACTATGTAATGAAAATGTCACAATACTTACCTTGAATGATGATTAGCCCAGAGGCCTACATATGTATATTGATATTCCCTGAACGCTGTTGGTAAAAACATACATAACATGAGCTGTAACAGGTAAATGAGCCTTTGTCTACATCAATAACCCTTTACTTGTAATGGCCAAAATTAAACTGAATTAATCTTTGTGCAGAATAAAACGTACGACCATTCGGTTCAAGGGTCTGAAAATCAGACTATTACTTTTGTGATTGCAATAGCTTATGTCGATTCAACAACTAATGGTTGTTATTTTTTCCACAAAAACCCAATTTCAAGCCCTTTCGTTTTGAGAGAAGTTCTAAATAAGTTTTTATTTCTAATGCCGTTAGAATTAACATTTCCATTTGTTCGACCTGCAAATGGGATATAGTGCCTTTAAAAGAAGAGAATTTCAACCATCAACGATTCTATATTCTTCTTCATAATTTCTGAGTCGAGTAATTGAATATAAAAATGTTCTTGAAGTTAAACTTTTAAAAGCACTGTAAAATATTTGATTCGTTTAGGCTAACTATGATATTCATAGTCTATATAAGCCTTCTTTTTCACACGTGATCAAATGCACAGATTTATTTTGTGTTTGCAAGAGACCCATTAAATATGTTGTGCTATACGACAGAAATGAAAGCAATATCACATAAACCTTTGCACATGTTAAACAATAACCATATAATCGAACAGAGAGAGAGGGAGATAGACTGATATATTAAGGAGCAGGAATATGAGACATTATGAGAACCAATATTTACAATAACTGAGTAGGGGGTACATAATGTAAGCCTTTTCGAGTTAAACGTCAAATTCCCGCCCTTTTTACGTCACTTCTTCAGGAATGTATCCAATAAGTAATGGAGGTATCATAGTACTTAACTTGAATGATGACTAGCCCAAGGGCCTACATAATTATTTATAATGATATTCCCTAAACGCTGTTGGGGTCAGTAATGGTGGCCTTGGTATTAACCCGATAAATATAGGAGTATACATCCACGAGCGCTATATAAGAAGCCAAAATCGTAAGATGTAAACAAAATCAGTTTGAGAAATGTAGGAGGAATCAGTGGCGTACGCAGGATTTTTTTCAAGGGGGGGGGGGGGGGGGTTAACATTTTGAATTCGGGCCAAAATTTTCGCAACGACTCAGCCAGCCGCTAAGTAAGCGGGGGGGGGGGGGGATGAGAGGACATATTTTTATTTAAAAAAAGAAAGAAAAAAATTATCAAAAGGGGGGGGGGGGTTCCCCCAATAACATACACACTAAAAAAACTCAAGGGGGGGGGGAACCCCCAACCCCCCTGTGATCGCGCCTGGGAGGAATCATATGAGATTAATATGTCAAGCATCCTTACCCCTTCAATTTTTCTTCTAAAGTTCTAATCACATAACCAACTGTTTTTGCTCTTGACATTTTTGACGTTACAAATTTATTGAGTATTTTTCATGGTTGCCATGTTCAGTTGCGTAATGACTAAAAGCTTTGGGTGATCACAACAAAATCCGCATCACTACAAATAGCTTAATGCAGGGGCGTTGGTGCGTTTTCAAAATAGGGCGGGGCACCCACCAAAAAGGGCACTTTCTGGAAAAGGGGGCACCTACAAAGGGAAACATAAAAAACATTGGTATAATTTATACCCTTTCATCGTCATGATTGTGATTACACTATCAGGGATGACATCAGATTTTCTTTCTTTACGTGTGACAGGATACGCAACATACTTTGCATTTGGGTGCGATGGTCTGCATGCGAGCGAGCGAAGCGAGCAAGAATTTAAAAAAAAAATTGTGAGGTCCCAGTGTGAAAAATGACATCTCATAAAGAAGATAAAAACCGATGAGTATTAAGCACAGTCTTATGAATAAAGACTGAAAGTTCTTTTATAATTAACATAATTATAACATTTATAAATGCGATCGAGCGTAGCGAACGACTTCTTGGGAAAATTATTATAGACAATGTATCTAATTTCTCAACTCCCTGGGGAGCATTCCAGCAGGAGCTACTAGGCTCAAATTACTAAGCATACTACATTGGCTTTCGCATCCTACCGGGTACCCATTTAACACCTGGGTGGAGAGTTGCAAATGTTGATCAATGTGTTGCCAAAGGACATTAGTGCCGCGGCGGGACTCGAACCGCAGAGCTTGTGATCGTAAGTCCGGTGACGTATCCACTCGATCACGAAACCTATACTCATCAGAAATAAAAGAAATAGGAAAAGGACTCTTATTAAAAAAGAAAAGGAACACTTTGGAGGTAACTGAGAATGTGGGGGCACAGTGCCCCCCACCGGTAGTGCCGCCTCTGGCGTAACGGCCAAACGTGATAAACAAAACACACCGAAAAATCATGTCATTTCAGCAACATTTGTAATTCACCGATATCGAATTAGAAATAAACTACGTTTGAATTTTATTTTTTGGGTCTACTGCCCCCACCCCAACGCCCCCCCCTCAATGACCATGGTAGTACTTGCACTACTCTAAATTCACATATGCATTAGACATGAACAGAGTTTGCAGTAGGGTTGCACTTCGTGCGTATACATTAATCATTTCTATATATGGCACTGGTTTATACCAAAGAGATACCAAAGTCTAAACACTCGGGTCGTGGCGCGCTGGAAAACACTCGGTTCACGGCTCGTTGGGACATTTTTTGTTTAATGGTGTCTTCAAGTCGGCCTTACAAGCTGGGGAAATGTTACCTTAAAGGGACAGTTGAGTTCTGTTGCAGAGGGCGCTACACAAAATAAATTTGTTGTGAGATAATGAAAAACCGTGTGTGAGATTAAAAAGAACATACAATTTATATGACAAAATTATCTTTTTTTGATCAAAATCGGTTCAGAGACGGCTAAACTATCCATAAATATAACCATTTCTAATATTTGTGTACCACCACAAATATTCAATAATTTGAAAAAGCCATTTAAAAAACGAAATAGCGCCTTTTACGTTGTATTTCAGCCAGTGCCGATGTTGGATCTTTTGTTGGCTTTGTTGTGTTTATATTACGCACAACCAGCAGGCCCATTTATTGTTATTATTAATTAATCAATTAATTAACGGTCATCATATTATTTCAAAGTGGAGCTGAATTGGTATGATCGTATTGACTAAATTTTTTACACATTTTGGGGTCTAAAATTACTTTCATACCAGTTTTACGTTCCAAAAGGGCACTAGAAATGTCATAGATAAGAATAGAATAAGAGCAATAAGCATGCACATTGAAGACATTTTCGGTCTGAAAACAGAACTCAACTATCCCTTTAAATTAGCGACTGCTTTAGCCATTTTTCAATGTGGGTGCGTGGGGAAATTTACTTTTTTAATGATAGAAAACTAAGAAGACAAAAATTAAGGCTTACATCAGGAAAGACAAAATACTAGATGGATAAAGTGGATTTTAGAGAAAGTGTTATACTACATGGGAATATGATAGGCCTATTAATAGTATGGAAACAAAGAAGAATGGAAAGAGTGAACAGATGAATTATGGGAAATTAAGAACTACCAAGAGAGGAATACAAAGGAAAAATACATCTAAAAATTAATATAAAGATTTCATTGGCCAGATCTTATAGTGATAAAGATAGTAAGAAAAAAGTGAAGAAAATCAAGAATTACATGATAGAAAAAAGAGAAGGGAAATAAAGGGATAGAATAAAATGTAGAAAGAACATTTTTTAAAGACTGACATGAAAATAAAGTGAGGAATAATAGGATGGAAATTACAAGGAGAAGATGAATTGTGGGAAACAAAGAACAAATTATAGAATAAAATGGAAAAGAGCGAAATACAGAAACAAAGTATATTATAGGCCTAATGGAAAATTGTGGTAGAATGCACCAGCAGAATTAACAATTAACATACAGATAGGGAAGTTGAATTGCAGAAAATAAAGAATCACATTGTAGGCCTAGAGGAAAAGAGGAATGAAGGGGGGGGGGGATGAAGGGAGAGAACGAGTTAAAGTAGAAGAACCATTACAATATGTCATAAGAAAACATAAAATGATAGGGGAAACCAACAAAAAAATATCGTAATGATTTTGATGAAATAAAACAAAATGAAGATAGAATGAAAGGACAAAAACTTATAAAAAAGAAAATCTACGACAGAGGCAGAAAGACGATTAAGGAAATAAAGCAGAAGGAATTTAAAAGAACGGATGGTAGAAGAATCAAAGATAAAGATATACATAAATAGAGGATGAGAAGAGATGAAAGGAGGAAAAAATGCAAGGGATGTGCCGAAAGGATTAAAGAAAGATAAAAATGATAAACAACCCATAAACCTTTAAGATTCATTGATGAAAGGACGAAAGCTATAGAATAAAATAAAGAGTGTCAATAATTTCAAACCTCTTCTTCAATAAATTTCCCCCTTATAAAGCCGATTTGAAGATACCGTTTAAAAAAAATTGGCCCAGCGAGCCGCGACCCGAGACATAAACAGGGTTTGCAGTAACGGTTGGACTTCGTTCGCAGGCATAACTCATTTATATATATATATATATATATAGCGCTAGCGTTCATTCGACTATTTAATTTGATGTGAAGTGTTATTTTCAGTTATAATAAACGTATCTTCAATTGAGACATACGCGTTTTTGTGTACCTAACATTGATTCTAGAGATAAAGGCTAATATTACAAGTCAATGAAAGATAATTCTGGGAGCAAAATGGGTTTTCAGAAGAGTGTCATCAATGGAGCGAATCATGACTGTTGTGTTCTTCTCATATCTCTGATCCTGCTTCTAGTAACATCATCGTCAGCCATCTTCAACCCAATATGTATGTAATTCTGCTGTAAAAATTATGTATCTGCTTGCTGGTTGAATATGCTTCTCTTTTTTGTCTTTTTTCCTTGTTCCTTGTTTATATTAATGTTCGATGGTGATCTTCTTTGTATAAGTATTGCTGATCTCTTTATTTATTTCAATTTGGTGGCCCCTTTTTATAAGCCCTGCTTTCTCCGGGGTCACCAAACCATCATTGTGTTCCTCTAAATTTTTGATGTAACTTATCTTGATTGTATATATATTTTGTTGGTTAAACAAATAAATGAATTTGATTAAATATCTCAAATCCGCCAGTTCCCATTCCTCTTCCAGATGCGGATCAACGTAATTTTAAGGAGCTGAATATATTTCTTAATTAAAGTCATCACAGTTACTAATCAATATTTTGCCTGGTCTCGAAAGTGTTTAACGGTGTTTTAATTTGGCTTACATGGCAAGAAAACAATCTTGACATTTTACGACAAAAATAAAATCTGAGAATAGCGGTATCAAGTGAGGAACTGAAGAAAAGAAACAACGGAACATTCCATTCCTGACATACACAACAAGATTTCATTTGTAATTGTTGTAGTTTGCTTGTCAGAGAGTTTATGGAATTATGTTTTCTCGTTTGATAAACAATCATGGATCCGCTCCCGAAAATGTAATTTTAGAGAATGTGAATATTAGCTTTTAAGAAACTACAATGTGCTTAATATTGAATATTGATGGACTAATTCTGAAATAAAAAATAAAGACGATTTGCATAGACTGATCACAGTGTTAATATATAATATCACGACATGAGTTATGAGGTAGTTTTTGTTTGTTACGGTAACCTTTTAATCCTTTTTATGCAAAACATTTCATGATGGAAAGACAAATAAACGGAAGCCCATTAGTGCAACCATGTGAATTAAAATTTACGAGGAATTTACCCGCCAGTAAATTAGTGTAGTAAAAGAGCGGTACAGGTATACAATTACCCCTTGGGCAATCACCCCCGGCCTATTACCAGCGGGACAATTGCCCCCTGCCCCCAAAGCACAATTACAGCCGGAAAATTACCTGTGTAAAATCACCCCCAGGACAATTACCCCCGGAAAATTACCCCCTAGGACGATCAACCTCGGTTTACAATTACCCCTCCCCCAACTCCCCCAAAGATTACTCCCCTTTTTCATTAAAGGAGAGTCCACACTGACTTGTCCTCGAGGGGGTTGGGGTGATTGTCCAAGGGGGTAATTTCAAGAGGGGGTATATTTCCAAGGGGGATGGGGGTAATTGTTTGAAGTTTGAAGTTTGAAGTTTGAAGTTTTATTTATTCCACATTTTAAATAGAAAAACAGTTTATATTCCTTTCTTTTTTATACAGGCGTATATTATTATAAGAATAGATTTCACAAAAGAAAACAAAGAAAAAATTAAAAATTTCCATTCAAATATAATGTACGGAGGGGAGGGGTGTAGATCTCAGCAAGATTCAAATGGGAACATGAATCATTACAATCAGACAGACTTTCTTTCTTGACATGAGCATAATTACACTTGTTGTAGCATTTCGTTTAATTTATTCGTTTCTTGATGTAGCCGATATAAGTCTGAATGACGTACCTGGAGTTTGGCGAGGAATTCCCGAGGTGACCATCGTGACAGGAGGTTCTCTCGATAGCAAAGATTGTCAAATCTGTGTGGATGACACTTACTGGAACACTGACATTGCTGATACCGTCTGTCAGTATACTGGTCAGTAAGACTGCTCAATGTTATTTACGACGACTTATAATAACAAAATTTGAATCTTACGAATAGTTGTTAAAGCCCCTCTAAAATTTTAGGAGCCTAAACAATTTGATGGCAAACTTTCACTTAAATTATATGATGATGTGAAAGAGGGTGTCATTAAACACACACGTCTGCAATGATTTTTTTTAATATTATGTGTTTGCAGACGAATATTGATGAGAAAACAAGTATCTGGGTTTTCTGCGTACAACAAAAAATATTGCCCTTAAAATGTATATATTTTGAAAATCCTTGCAGAACTGTGTGATAAATAACATACTCTTTAACATCTTTATATATTTGAAGTAAAAATTTCCCATCAGATATTTGATTCTGCCAGCACTTAAGGGGGGCTTTATCAACACATGCTAGCCGAAAATGGACATGACTGGATATATCTTGTGAATAACTATCATCGTCTCTGTTTTGTATTAATACTTTTTTATGTGTGTGAGCATGGCCTTGTTTATCCGTTTTGCCCTGTTCCATAGCATTTTTGCTTTTCTGTATTTAACATGTGTAAATATTTTGTACTTATATCTCGTATTTTCTTTCTTTCCGCCCTTACTTATGTCCTTTTAAATGTTATTATGCTAAATTACATATCTCCATTTGCATTGCTTGACAGTGAAGGGTCTATTTTGATTATCAAAATGATGCTTAAATGATCTTAGACGAATATCAATTGCAACAAAACATTGATTGTAGGTATTATGTTCCAAATGAATACAACCCTGTCTTTGCAAAACGGTTTCAACAATTGCAATTTGTCTTTTTTTACATTTTAATGCAAGGAGCCTCTCCAAAAGCTTCGGTAATTTTGATACGTTGTTATCTTCTTTGAAGTTTGACTGCTCAATAATAGGTCTACGTCTATCTGAGACATTGTTGAATGCTAATGCACACCCTCTTTTTAATTATATATATATATATATATATTTTTTTTTTATAGAAGGTTACAAATTAGTTCGTAAAGACTAGCCAAATGGACGTGGTGGAGGTTTTCTCTTTTATGTCTCTGACAAATTTTCTTTCATATTTATAGAGGATGTTTCCTTCCGAAGTCAAAGTGCAGAGCTTATGTGTATAGAGGTTGACTTATCCTCAAATAAAACTCATTGTGTGTATAGTATATTGACCCTCTTACACCGATATTGATACGTTTCTTAACGATCTTTATTCAGCTATTAATACGTACATCTGATAAATTTGTGTGCATAATGGGTGATTTTGATATTGACCTATTGACAACAAATGCTCATACCCTCCGTTTCCAAAATATACTTGATTCGAATGCCTTCAGTGCAATGATTGATTAGTCTTCAAGTATAAGTGACCGATCATCCACACTTCTGGATAATATTTTTGTGAAAACCAGGAAAAGTTATTCTCAGTCTTGACTATTTTATAGAGAAATTTCTGATCATCTATCTGTATTCTGCGTGCTTTATGATATACACTCTAACGATCATGGAAGAAAGGAAAATAAACAAAAGCGTAAGATCACTGAGGGAAACATTTCAAGATTGAATGATGCTTGCTTGTCAGAGGGCTGGTCTGATGTGTTGAAAGGTTGTGATGTTTGGGTGGCTTTTGAATTATTTGACGGGAAATTCTGTTATCATTTTTATGGAATAATTCTGTTTGTAAGGATGAATTACAGGAGTGAAGGCGGACATCCATGGATTGCAAGTGCCGAGTGGGATGCTGCGATCTATTAGAGGAAGGGGAGGTGTGGGGAGACCTCCTCGGGAGCATGTCGAGAGATGCAGGAGATGTCGTGATGGGTTAACGTCTATATGGTGGGGTCATCGCGGAGTTTGTGTATAAGTAAAGTGAATTTTAGAGGGGAAAGACCCACGTGTTAACTTGTTAATCTGAATGATCATGTATATCGTGTCTACTTTACCAACCCGCTGATAATTTTTAACTCAACATGTTGTGTTAAACTAGACTGAGAGAACGAGAATAAAGTCTGGTATTTATCTTTTGATTTGAAGGATTTGAAGGCTCTATGGTAATTAAAAGGAATACCACACCTTCCGAACCTGACTTCTTCTTAGATGGTTACGCGGTCTGCAATAAGATCGAAAACTCTGAACTACCACTTGAGTGTGAATTCAGAGAGACTTGTGAGATGGTTCCTACGGTATCTTGCTTAGGTAAGTACAAACGTCTTATTCACATTAATGCGAGGAAAAGATATGGAACAAAACTTACTCAGCTGCTCTATTCAAAGTTATTTAAAATTCTATTTCTGTCCCATTCTCTAACCCCAAATGATATCAACCTCAAAGTGACGGACATCTAAGGATGTCGTTTGTTCATCCACCATTCCCCTACCAGACCCTTTCCGTATTATCATTAGCCTGAAATTTTATTTTCTGTTTTTGTTCTTTCTTGTTCTAGGGGTAGGGTTGGCTAGGCCCATGTCTAACGGTTTAACACAACACAACCAGGAAAACCTACCCATACTGACATAAAATGTATATCGCGTCCCGTTAAATTAGGCTTTAATTTCATAACATTCTTTACCCTCATTTTTCTTCTCAGTTCCAGGTTATCAGGGCTGTTACTCCCATACGGCTACCGCTCCGTTCTTTTTCGATGGTGTGCAGGCAGATTTAGGGGATGAGCAAGTTAATATCCAGACCTGTGCCAAGGCATGCTCTAACAGTTCATACCTAGGACTATTCGGTCAGGACTGTATCTGTGGATCAGTACTGGGTGATCGAAGTAATGTAGGGCTTTGTGATCTGGAATGCCAAGGAGATGATCTACAGCAGTGTGGCGGAGTGAATGCTATCTCAGTGTATGGTGGTATGTGCTCTTAATAAATACCTGAATTCCCAGAAGATTTTCACAAGCATTCTCTAGTACTAGATTTACTAATATGACAATTGGATGACCACGTTGACGTCTAATAGATCATAATGATTATAATGTAAGTAATTATTATAAAACGATTTCGCATAGCAAAAATATAAATTCAACAACGGCAACAGCAACAGTGTTTGTGTGTTACCTTCCGGTGATTCAGTAAAATAAGAGCATTGATGTACAATATCATCATCAAATTTCGAATAAACATTTTCTTTAGTTTTTCTCTCCTTTTCATTTCAGCGGATGTGATCGGCCAGTGTGGTACATCTGAACCTGTGGAACTAACTCCCAATCAACCTTATTATGTAACATCTCCGGTAAAAAAAAATCATAATCTGTTATGTGTTTGTGGAAATCCCAGAACAAGTCAGGGGCGGATTAAGCTTTTTGCTAGGGGGGGGGGGGTGACCCAATGACGGCGAGGCGATTTTTGTTGTTGCGATTTTGAGCCTCCGTAAGTGAGGTTTTCCTGGCATCAATACCATTGTGTAAGTGCACATCACATTTTAACTTGGCAGCCCCGGGGGGGGGGGGGGGGGGGGAGAGTTGCAACCTAGCTACCACCTGCAAGTATTAATGTTTAAAGGGCAATCCAACCGTGGTGATAAGTTCAATTTCTATTAAAGCGGAAACAGAATGGGGAAAGTTTCAATTATAAAATCGGACCAATAGTAAGGGAGTTACGAATGTATGGGACCAATATAAAATACATCTACACGAATCTCAAATTGATTGGCAAATTGGTCAGTGGGATGTGACGTAGTCAAGGACAACTCTTCCGTTTGTTGCGTACAATATTGTCATTAATTTATTGGGGGGGGGGGGGTGTTCTCCTAAACGCCCTCTCCCTTGGGACACTATTTAAAATAAATTTTGGATAGCATATTGATGTAGGTCCTCTAAAGAGAACCCGATGAGTCATACATGTTGAAAATTGATAACTGAGTCATCTGTTATGATTGAAATCAATAAAACTTGAACTTGGATTTGAATTATAAAACAAATAATACACATTATTTTGCTCGGGCATTAGTCCAAACATCCTCGGCTATAGCCTCGGGCGGGACTGTTCCAAAGGTACCTTGTGTGGGATTTTTTGTTTTTTTGTTGTTCTACTAATGCCCTCACTGCTGTGTGTTATGTGTATAATAATCACTTATATTTGTTTCCTCACCCCCCCCCCATTTTTCAGGGATTTCCCGGTAGATATATGTATACCTCAGCCGGATCATGTATCTGGACACTGGGGGTTAATGTTAAAGCTTCCCACAACCTAGAGGTAATGACGGCATACGACTTCGCTGGTCTGGGCAACACGCTTAGTATAAATGCTAAGTATATCAGTATCACCTATAGTGGCCGGGATGGAAAATCTAGGATTGTAAGAGCTCCTTATGCAGCTTTACAAGACACTATCACGGTCTCTTTTAGAGTCTCGAGCCCTTCTACACTAAATGACTTCCATATCAAATTCAGTCTTACACGTGAGTATTTCTCCAATATAAAGTAGAAGCAGGATGAACAAGTTGCTTTTTCCGAGCATCATGAATGTCCACAATATTTTTGCGTAAAATGAAATACACATAAAAAAGAAGATTTTATTGCACTAATGCCAATATATGAAATCAAATTTCATTGACTGAATTTTTGGTAGACAAAATCGTTACACATACTCAGCTTATTTGTGCATGTAATAATCTCCCTGGCCAAGAAACGGGGTTGCGTTCGGAAATTTGGACAATAAACACACTTTCAATGATTCTAATACATTACGATCTTTTTCTCAGTGTTCTGTCTTCTGTTAAAAGATGTACATATAAATAAAACGAAACGAATAAAGAAATATATTTAGATGCATGTATGAATGTATGAATGAATGTATGACTTGTATGGGTGTGTTCGTATACGCATAGATATTCATTTGTTATGTTACAAGGAATATGATGCCATAACAAGTTACAATTACAATTACAATTAATTACTATTAATGGCTCCAACCGGTCCGTAGAACCAGTTAAAAAACTTGCTCTCACTTTGCTTTGGAAAAAAAATCAAAAACTATTTACAGTGAATATTTACTTTCCTCCTACAGTCATGAATGTATATGTTTCCTTATTATTTCCTCACGTATTATTTTTTACAATATAAAAACAAATATTGTCATCCACAGCCGACTCCATGAACACAAAAGCTCCTGACGAACAGACAGGACCTGCTACCGCTCCAATAATAGAGTCAACTACTTCTAAGGCTATGCAAGCTGTAAGCACGTCAGGTACGTCTTCATTGATTATTATGGACTTTTAGATTCGCACCAAGACAATGGGGATTGCTACGATCGACGTCCTTTTAATGCACTGCCTTGAATGGACGTCAAACGTATCAGTCCACGCAAATCTAAAAGTCCCTATTGTGCCACCAACATAGGAGGAAGGCAGTGAATGCCCCTCCTGTTTCTACTCACTGTAAGCAACAACAACAACAAATATAACTTCTACTGCACCCCACCCATTCCTCTCTGTCCGTTATGCGTTCCGCCACTGCCCCCTCCCCCTTCATCAAGAAATTCGGGATACGCCATTTGCTAGGTGTCCTTGACGTTAGGTTCCCTCGTATTGATTGTAGAGAAGTAGGCTATTACTTTTATAATGCATTATGGTAGAAGATTGCACTTGATGAGCTTCAGAGTGATGAAGAAATATTATTTATATTTTTTTTTATGATGAACTCGGGACTGAGGTGACGCGAAAACTTTTATTTCTGAAAAGGGTGTTGTAACCGGAAAAAAGGTTGAAAAACGCTGATTTATCGTACCTTCTTTTCTTTTTAATAGGTATCTCGACTGCCGTTGGGGTGGTTACTGCTCTTGTTATTCTGGCTTAAAAGATTCAGTTCATTAACTGGACACTGACTGATGCAATGAAAAGAAGCGAGGAACACAGACATCGAATTGTTAACGTGTTTTTCTGTTTTCATGAACTTCTCGATGGGAAAATGATGAAAAGTGAAAATCCGGTCGTAGTGCACTACATGGTTACATTCCCCCTTCAAGTCCTTATTTTTTCAAACCGACTAGGCTACTTGCTGTTGTGTAGCAGAGTAATACAGTGCGTTTACACTTAGACAATTATTTTTTTTTTTTTAATCATTCACGAACTATAAATTATTATACATCTTATGAAAGAGTGTTTTATCCCAAATCATTTGGTATCATTTTCGTATGGTATGTGGTCACGCTTGGATTAACAGGAGGCATTGTTTAAGAGAGTGCACAAATCGACCTGCGCTCAAGTGATGCCTATGTGATGTTTGAATAAAACAACAGGGATTTGGGTATTAATTCGGTCTTTGCAAATTCAAATTGTGAGCATTTGTGAGGATTTGACAGAAGCAAACCATAGTCTCCTCCATAATGCATATATGGCAAGTAAACAAGAAAAAAGTAAGGTTTTGGCAGCTTGGTCCTCAGACGGACGTATCATCCTCTCAGTTAAAGCGACAAATGGAAAGACGGTAAGGAAACAGATTCACGACAAGAAAGAACTTAAAAGACTATGAACATGTGCAAGCTACACTAAAACTTATTCCGTCTGAAATGAATATTTTAAAAATATTTTTATCTCTAGACATCACCATCAGTCTTACTTTAACATTTACATTTTGTTTTGTTCCTTTAATCGTTTCATGCTCGTAATATTTTTTTTAAATACTTTTTTAAATATTGTAAAATCACCACAAATCACATTCTTGTAGAAACTTGATGTGGTTTAATTTTCTCAATTTTCTTTTTTTCCTCTTAATTTTGCTTCCTCAATCCTCCATCTCTCTCACATGGTGCACCCGCAAGCTTACTGTATAATTTTGCTTCTGTTGCTTTGAATGATAATGTATGGTGTATGTGATATTTGCGGTGAGTGTATGAGATGTTCAAATCCTACACGTTATGCAATATGTTCTACTTGTATTCATATGTTCCCTTTCAATCATTACGAATATGATGATGACTATATATTAAATATGCATGCTTCCTTTCACTTGAATAGAAATGTTAACTTTGATCAATTTAAAAATATGAAAATAAATCCATTTGTAATGTGAAGATGATGTCAACATCTGTGATGAAAATTTGTATTTAAATATTACTAGTGAAAATCCTTTAGAAATTCAACCTAAAAAATGTACATACACGTTTTGTGACGAATTTCTGGATAATTATACAAAATAGGATAATAACCTCTCACTTCGTCATGTAAATGCCAGGAGCTTGACCCAAAATTTTGATGCATTCTGTAATATGTTAGCTACCATTGATTATAGATTCACAGCCATTGGTGTATCAGAAACATGGTTTCAATCAAAAACAAAAATAGCAATGTATAATTTGGATGGTTATAATCTTGTTAATACGAATGGAAAAGACAAAATAGCACGTGGTGTTGCAATATATATAAACGATCAATATGATTATACAATACGGTCTGATTTATCGTGTAATATGCCAGAATATGACGTTTTATTTATTGAATTAAGGAAAAGTAATTATAAACATCTTGTAATTGGCTGTATTTATAGAGTCCCAAACACAAACATTGATCATTTTCTGGATAAATTGAATGAATGCTTGAATGTTATGAATAATATTTATGATATGATATTTATATTTTGGGTGATTATAATATAATTTTTTTAAACGCTAATACTCACGAAAAGACAAATTCATTTCTGGAAACTATGTTTTCTCATAATTTGTACCCTTTGATTATTAAACCAACAAGAATATCATCAACAAATGTAACTTTGATTGATAATATATTTTGCAATTCTTTTGAAAATGAAATTGATTCTGGTTTGTTTTTGGCTAATTTTTCTGATCACTTTCCTATTTTTTATAGAAAAAAAAAAAGCTCATCGTTGGAAGTCAGTCACGAATCCATCAAAGACGAATTAACGATGAAAACTTACTCAGATTTAAAAGAAAATAATTGAAGTTGATTGGAGTTGTGTTTATGCATCCAATGATGTCAATAATTGTTATGACATTTCTCATGTCACTTTTCATTTAATATATGATGAATGTTTTCCCCACTAAAACAAAAGTCAATAATCAAATATAGTTTTAAAAAACCTTGGTTAACAAGAGGTTTAATGAAGTCTATCCAGAAAAAGCATCGAATGTATAAAAAGTTTCTGAAAAACCATTGTGATAACTATAAGGAAAAGTAGATTAAATTTAAGAATAAGTTAACAAGTTTATTACTAAGTATTGCAAAATCTGAATATTATGCTCTTATTTTTAATAAAATAAAGGGTGACACAAAGAGAATTTGTAATAACATAAATGCTATACTTGGTAATAAAAGATGTAGTTACCTGCTGTTATGTATTATATCTGTAAAGCGCTTAGGCACATCGTTGGATCGATGTATTGAGCGCTATATAAACACGGATTATTATTATTATTATTATTATTATGATAATGTTAAACTACACTCATCAAAAGACATTGTAGAAACATTTAATTCATATTTTTTTAACACTGGTAGGAATATCAACCAAAATATTCCACCTGTTAATGTCTCATATGAATCATTCTTACTTGAAAATAAATCTCCAAACTAATTATTTTTATAACATACTTCAGTTTATGAAATATTGAAAATAGTTTCTTCTTTAAACGCTTCTAAATCAAACGGACCAGATGGTATAGACCCTACATTGATAAAGAGCTCTATTTTGCATTTTGTTGAACCATTGTGCTACATATTTAATACATCAATTTGTACAGGAACTATCCCTAATGGTTTGAAATGAGCTAAGATTGTACCAGTCTATAAAAAGGTAACTCAAATGACTTGACCAATTATAGGCCCATTTCTCTTCTTTCTTTGTTTTTCGAAGATTCTAGAAAAAATTGTTCATGAACGTTAATATATATAAATATATTTTTTTTGTACAGTTAAACTATATTTTGATTAATGAACAGTTTGGTTTTAGGAAAAAAATGTCAACTGCTCTGGCTGTCTCAAATTTGTGTAATCATATACAAAATGAAATTGAAAAGGATAATTTTTACATTGGACTCTTTATGGACTTAAAGCATTTGACACCATTGACCACCACATATTGTTAAGAAAGCTTTACTTTTATGGTATTAGAGGCCTTGTATTAAATTGGTTAGGAAACTACTTGTCTGAAAGAAAACAGTATGTGATGGTCAGTGGTGTCAAGTCTTCTATACAACAGAGTTATTGTGGTGTTCCCCAGGGTTCTGTGCTGGGCCCTCTCTTATTTCTTATCTATATTAACGATACATTTAAATCCTCTTCATTTTTAAAGTTTTCCCTGTTTGCTGATGATACATGTGATCTTATGTGTAACAGGAATATACACATACTTGTTTCATCAACAAACAGGGACATTTCAAAAGTTTCTTCATGGTTTAAAGTAAACAAATCATCTTTGAATGTTACTAAAACAAATTATGTCATATTTCGGTCAAGAAATAGAAAGGTGACCGGTAATTTAGTACCTGTTGTTATTGATGATCTTGTTATATCTAATTTGAAAAATGTAAAATTTATTGGTGTTAAAATTAATGAGTCTTTCAATTGGAATGTGCATATATCAGAAATTTCTAAGACACTTGCTAACTATGTTGGTATCCTTTCTAAACTAATATTTATATTGCCTTGTAATGTTTTTATATATTCTGTACAATAGCCTTGTTTTACCTCATCTAAACTACTGGAACTATATTGGGGGGAATACTTATGAATCACATCTAAAAAAATTATATATTTTACAGAAAAAGTCTCGAAGAAATATAACAAAGTCACAAATGCAAGGTCCAAGTATACCACTCTTTAAACAGATGCTAATCTCGCCTTTATACGATTCGATTACATTCAATACTCTAATCCTACTCTGTGAGAAATAACATTTTTCATGTGAAATATAGTAATACGTTTATTCAACATTCAAATATCCATTCATATAGCACTCGTCAAAAAGAACATTTTCATCAACCCAAAGTAACACTTCTTCACTTAATTCATTAAATGTTGCTGGCGTGAAGAAATGGAACCAATTACCCACTTCTATAGAATTAAGTTTAACTTTATCCTGTTTTAAAAAGCTTTGTCGAAAATTCCTATTTGAAAGTGTGTAACAATACAGTATTCGTGTAGAAATATGTGTGCGTGTGTGGGTGTGTATGTGTGAGTGTGACTGACTGAGTATGAATCTGTGTGTGTTATTTGAATTGAATTGAATTGAATTAAATTTATTGACCATATATGCATATAAAGGCAAAACATACAATAGAAAATAGAATACATAAAACATACAAAATAAAAAGCAAATATATGATTAGGACCACAAAGAAGCAAATTGCATATAAATAGGGCCCCTACAAAAAACAAATTAAGTTAAATATAATTCAGTCACCATACCCACATATGCACACACACACACACACATACGGACATTGGGTGGAAATCGGGGATAAGTGTTATATACCATGAAGTGGGGAGATTGTAGCGCCCTGACAATAATAATAAGAATAATAATAGTTCGACCTTATATAGCGCATTTAAGGACCGCAGGCCCTCTCAATGCGCTTTACAGATATATATTATTACTCCGGTCATCGGACTCATGCTTACCCGCACACAAGGTATGCATATTATCCACTCACTGGGAAGCATTCCAGCCAGTCGCCATTTTACAAGCGCCATTGCTAATCAAACCACATTAGCTTTCGCATCCTACCGGGTACCCATTTAACACCTGGGTGGAGAGTGGCAAATGTAGATCAATGTCTTGCCAAAGGACATTAGTGCCGCGGTGGGACTTGAACCGCGGACCTTGTGATCCACAGTCCGCTGAAATATCCACTCGATCACGACACCTCTACAATATTGACTCGTTTTGATTTACATTTCATTTATTGCCTCCATTCATAAAGTGAACCGAAAGTTTGAAAAGGGGATTTATTTTGAAGAAATTACTTCACATTCCAATCGAGGCCCCAAAGAAAGACAGGTGCGTCGATCGTGTGAACGTTTCACTGATAAATAGAGGAAATGTGTATGCATGGACTAGGAGAGAATTTCAAATTCCAACTGGGGCCCCAAAGAATACACAGGTGCACGCGCGCCAGAAGTAGTTTGGGATGGGGGTGGGGGGGGGGGGCAAATATTCAAGGGGGCTCACCTTCCAGGGACAGTGGCGTAATGAGCAAGTACGTTTAGGGGGCATCAGCAAAATCTGCATCACAACCATTCTTACATGTTACATGCAGGCCCCGCGGAACGTCTTTCAAACTATTAACGATCGGGTAGAGCGTAGCGAGCGAGGCGAGTGGAGCGTGAATTGGCGTGGCATAAATAGTCAATATTTTTGTGACTGAATTGCGTTGAAACCTAATCTAAGAACAACAACGGGCTATGCCAGGTGGCGGAGCCCCGTAAGTTTTGGGGGTTTAGGCATTTATATACGGACAGATGAACATCCAGTGGCCCGCCTAAGGGCACTCGCAGGGGTCCAGGGGGCAGAGCCCCCGGAAGCCAAAGAGTTTTAGGAATTTAATTACGGTCAGCTTAACATCCAGGGCCCCACCTTAGTGGGGTCTAGGGGGCGGAGCCACCGTAAGCTCAGGGGTTTTAGGCATTTAATTACCGTCAAATGAGCATATTTTGATACCTCATTTGTGACACTGGCACGTCACTCATTCTTTCCTTCCCCTTTTCTTTTTTTTTCTCTTTAACATACTTTTTCAAAAGAGTGAGGGGGACTCTAGCCCCCGAGCCCCGCCTCTCTGCAGGCTCTGTCATGAAGGATCCTAAATAAGTATGTTTTTTTTCACCCGACTGCCGTTAATTTGAGAATTTTAATTTTCTAACCAACACATAAAAAGTATAATTTACCCAAAATATGAGAAAAAATCCCCCAAAATCATGTCATTTTAGCAAAATTTGTAAAATCACTGGTATCGAATTAGAAATAAACCACGTTTAAATTGTATTTGGGGGGCAACTTACCCTATCCCCATATGTACGCCAGTGTTCAGGAGCTCATGTCTTCTCACCCTATAATACAAAACAAACACGCTTTCCACTCCTCAATATGTCCACGATATGCGCGTATCGCTATTATAAAATCCTCCATTGATTAATTAAGAAGCATGCGTAATGTTTAGGAAATTTAATTCCTGTGTACTTTCCTTTCCTTTGAATGGAATATAATTTTCATGAGATTCAATTCAGGGTTTATTATTTTTTCATTTTCTTTTTGGTTAAAAAGTACAAACCATTTTTACTCCTTTACTGCTGATTACTTTTCGAGGGGTGGGGTGGGGGTTTTTTTTTGGGGGGGGGGCGCCCCCTGCCCCATCCCCTGCCCCCCTGCCCCCACTGCCGGCGCCTATACTCAGATCTATCGATCGTGTGAACATACTACTTATAAATAGATGACATGTGTATAAATAAACTAGGAAAAAATTCACATTCCATCTGGGGATCGAGAAGGAAAAAAAAAGGGAAAGGGAAAGAGAAAAGAAGAGGAAAAAAAGAAGAATAAAAAGAAGAAAAGAAAAGGGGAAAAGAAGGAGATCGAGGTGGAGACCATGCCTCCCAGGCTGTTGCCTCCTTGCCCTCCCCCCCCCCGCAAACAAATGAGAGAGGGGGTCGAGAAGGAATGGTAGGGAAAGGGAAAGAAAACGAAGAGAAAGAAGAATAGAAAAGAAGGATATCAGTTACGATTTTCCCGCCAACAAGTTGTGGATGGAGGGGGGTGGGGCGTAAAGGCACTTGCCTCCCCACCCCACCCCTCAGCAAAAAGAGAGAGAGAGAGAGAGAGAGAGAGAGAGAAGGAAGGAAAAAGAAAGAAAATAAAGAGGAAGAAGGAAAAAATGGGGGGGGGGGGGAAGAAGGGAAGATTTTTCTTTAATCTTTATCCAACTTTATATTGAGATAAAAGTCCATAATAAGAAAAAAACGAATCAAATGAAAGCAACTCGATCTTAAAACGAATTTCATGTTTTGATAAATGGATCCAACCCTCGTGCGCAAATCGATTCTGATATTGCTGGTTGTATCGTTCTACTTTGATGGTCAAATGGAATATCATAAGAAAAGATAAAGAGGATTCATTTTAGTGATGTAAACAAATTTAGTTGTGCGTATTCTAAAGAAATATAACTGGAGAAAATTTGGTTTCGTTCTGTAAGAACTAAAAAGACGATTGCAAAGAATTTCCCAAAAAATAAACTCGGGGCCTGAAAAAACACTGGCAGGTGTTTATCTCATCAAATAAGCTCTCGATTAACATAGGAAAAAGGGGATCATGGGGGACCAACGGTACCGCTTAGGCATTTTTGGCTACATAGAGGGCGCAAGTAGTGCAGTCCCGCATTAATACGAATCACAGATGTGAATAACAAATCTTCCCTCGGTAGATAATCTACAAATTGCAACATGACGAATAGTGAGCGGGTGGGGATCTGTGTATGTCATGAACGGGATTAAGTTGTGATCGTCGAACACGTTGATGACTCCCTGCTCGTACGTGACGAGGATTGACAGCGTTCTGTTGCTACTCCGTCCATAAGATGGGTTGCGTTGCGAAGCTACCACACAAGCAGCCTTACATCGACAAATGAAATGATTACGTCCTCCTATATCTACGAGAACAAAACAAAAACAGATAAAATGAATGAGTATTCTTGGCCACAAGCATTAAACAATCATCGGTGAAGCAAGACATTTATAAACAGGGGAGCACAGTTGAGTCCTTTCAAGCCAATAACCAACAGGTCCATAAACGATTCCAACGTAAAAGGTGGGGGAGGGGGCGGCGGCGGCTACACAGGCTTTACTCGATGGATGAAATGAAAATCAAGAGGGCCATTGGCATTCGTTAGAGAAGGGTGTGGGAGGTGTCGCAGCGTCTTCTTTCCTTCTTATTCCCGCTATCTTTTGTTTTTTCTTGGGGATTTTAGCCATTTGATTGGGGATCCTATGACCCACACCCCTGTATCTACGCCAAGGCCTTTGACTGTAGATAGTAGATTCCTGTTAATCATAAAATTACTAATTTCGGGGGCGAATATACAGAACTTACAAAATGAACATTTGAACTTTGTATCTAACGACTTCCACATAGGCGTTGTTGTGGGTGGGGTAGGATGACCTTATTTCTATCAAATTCGGACAACCATTATTTGTGCAAAAAGTTGGTATCGTTATATTTTTTTATGTCGTGTCCGTGTTCAAAATCCTATCAAAATGCTATGACAGGATTTCGTAATGCAACACCCGAGACTAACACAAACGATCGAAGTCTCGAAATATTTGGTTGCTATCATTAATTTTGAATGATATATAATGATACATTAATACATTTTAAATAAATCGATAATTTCACCAACATTTTGATCATCTTACATATGTGGTAGAGTGGTTCATCTGCTCTTTGAACCGTGTGGTATGTAGATTGTTCTGCTAGCGCGATAATGGTAGTGCGGCTAGTGCCAACCGACCAAGTAGAAAACCGAAAACTCAAATTCATGGTTATATCGGCTGGGACAGGCGGCAATTGGTCAAAAGGGAGCCGCTTTCCTACATGATTACATCGCGTAGTCTGGAGATGGATATCTCCTAAAGTAATGGAATGAATCGAGAATATCACTCAATTACTCAATCAATCAATCAATCAATCAATCAATCAATCAATCAATCAATTATAAATGCTCTACAAACACAAAGCAAACGACTTGTTCTGTATGATGTTTATATCCTCCAAGTTTAAAATGTAAAGCGCTTTGGTATAGCGCCTATATTTTGTAGTTCCTTTCGTAGTTAATTTTTTTACTCATTATTTCTAAGTATTATTTGAGATGTTCACACTTGTACAAGCATTGCTTTATGGTGGATCCCTCTATTTTCCAACATGTATTTCTCGTAAAAATTGTTTTAAATGCTTATAATTGATTTGTAATGCTGTGTTGGAAACATGAATAAATTGAAATTGAAATTGAATTGAAATTGAAAACTTCCAATCCATCAGTTCCCTTCCCCCCCTTTTTTTCCCCCAAAATATTTTATGGTCGGGGGTGATATCCGCCCCCTCCATTGTATCCTCCCTTGTCCCTCCCGAGGTCCATGTCTTGAACCGCCACTGACTATAGCTTCGACTTGTGCCCATAAAACACAACATGACTTTAATTACCTGTGAAATTACCGCTCCGAGCAAGAGAACCATTACAGTCTCTGTCATCTGTAGTTGGCGTTGGTGCTGTTGGGGGCACTGTAGATGGCTGAGTTTCATATGATTGTGGTTTCTCCGTCGCTGAAAAAAATAAACAAAAAAAACTCAAAAAAAAAACTCGTTATTTATAAAAAAAAAAATCAAAAAAAATTTTAAAAAAAATCGTTATTTATAAAAAAAATAAAATGAAATGACAGGAAAGACATTGGTAAAATGAGGGCGAAGCAAAGTATAACGTTTACATTGCACACAAAGCAAGAAATACGCTCCTGAATGGTGCCCCGACAGCCATTTTATAGAGTTTGTTTTCTATCAAGGGAGTAAGTAACATGTGACAATAACTCTTTATTATTTTTCCCAGAATGTTTTCTGAGAAGTGCATTCATACCCTGGACAGGGAATCCTGGGTCTGGCACTGGAAAAAGTACTTCTTTCTAATCAATATTACGTTTTAAGTAAATTGATTGCTATACATCAAGCTCTTGAATGGGTAAATCTGTTAATTTATCCGACATATCTGATTCTGTATTTACCGAGAACGCTGCACAATTCTTGCTGTCTTCTGTTTCTTATACCACAACCTTCCGGAATCCACGGTGCTAGGTCACGCTCAGACGCGATCACCGAGTCATTGCTAAGAAGACTTCTTCGACATCGGAGTCGTAAGAATCTTGTTGACGTATCATCAAGTCTTTCGTGACATGACTGGGCATGTACACCTGTGGAGAGAGAGAGAGAGAGAGAGAGAGAGAGAGAGAGAAAGAGAGAGAGAGAGAGAGAGAAAGAGAAGGAGAGAAAGAGGAAGAGGGAGGCGCCGCGGTAAGAACTTGCGAAGAACAAACTGTGTACTATCTTGGGCGGGGGGGGGGGGGGGGTGATTAAAATGTTTAATAGAATGCAAGGTGCGATTGAGTAGAATACCGATTTTTTTTTTTTTTTTTTTTTTTGGGGGGGGGGGCGATTTTATATGGAGACATATGCCCAACTGCCCTGTTTATTGAATGATTTCAAACGTGCAAAGTGGATAGTAATGGTAATTATACTACTTAGAACTGTTTACATGTATATCAATATATCTTTTAAAAAGTGTGTGTGTGTGTGTGTGTGTGTGTGTGTGTGTGTGTGTGAGAGGGGGGGGGGTGGGGGGCTCTGAAAATATGAAGCATAATTTTATGTTTAACAGTGGTCAACAGACTATTGGTACTCCGAAATCGTACAATAACGAGTTATTCCAATGAGTGCAAGTCAGAGAAAGAGCTTCAATTCTACTACACTGACAAATAAATCTTCAATTACTTTTTTAATAATTTCATCTTGACATTGCGTTTGTGTATGATTGTTAGAGATTTCGTAGAAAAAGAGGGTCACGCGTTGCCCCATTTAAACATGAAGTGACACATGGGTCTTTCTGCTTGTTTTAAGATATATTCGGCAATTATTTTGGCAAAATTTAGTTTAACACTTCAATTCAAAAGGTTATTATTAAAAGGATTCATAATTGTATAACATCAGAGGTAAAGACCAAGCCATATTTAGTAGTCAACAAAACTGAGAAAGAAATACAAATGTTATAGACCTACCTGGTAGACTGGTTCCAATTATCACAGTAAGCACGATTGGGTAGTAGATCTGATCCAGCAAACAGATTGAACGAGAAATTTACATTTCAAAACGACAAGATAATTCCCGGACCCAAACATTAAATTGCCCCAGAAGCCAGTCATGATTGTCATTATTTATTTTAGATTTTTTTATTGAGATTATAATGTGTTATCATGTATTTTACTTGATGCCTTTATATATCTTTCCTGCATGTCGTTACTACTCAAATTAGGGATATAGGCAATAACTTAGACAAAACTATAATTTAAAATCTAGAATTTGGGTGAGAGGCAATGTTTATGAGAAAATCGTTACATAGCCGTGTTTTTTTTTTAAGACTCGAAAAAAAAGATAAATATATGCTGAAATATTTAATCAATTTATCAAACAATAATATTCAATACAAAAAGACGCTGATATTTAAATGAATTGATTGGAACAAGAAGACCTCCCATTTATCTCCTTGAAATAACATTTTGCCCCATATATCAGTTGTTGGAAAACTGTTCCGATGACAACTTGTTTCACAGTCAATATCCTACACTAACCGAATTTCTAACTACCCAATAGTGATATCTAATCCTAACCCTATCCTTATCTTTAACCCGAATTGTAACCCTTTAACCCTAGCCCTATATATCGGACTCAATAATTCCCGGATTAAATGTCGCCAGATCATCAGGCGGATTGCCGAAATTTCTAAATTTCTAAAATTCACTTATTCTTGTGTACAGTAAAGGCTTCCTCATGAAAATACGTACGCTGAAGAGACACATCCTGACGCCAAAGATCTAGAATACCGAGTGAAGCACTAATACAATTAATCGACAAATTTTGAGAGAGTGTGTACGGGTGTGGGGGTGGAAGGACGTGAGCAAATGTGTGTTTTACCCCCCAGTATAACGGTGTTTGTTTTTCTTTAAAAATACAAATACAAAGGTTATACTAAGCAGTTTTGTTTATCTTGTTCCCATAGAAAATATTTATTATTCATGTTCACTGTCGCCTATTTTCACTTAATTGACTTGTTCCATATACTGGAAAGCCATTACATTTTATTGTGCAAAAGTCCAGGGACCAACTCCAGGGATCGGGTTAACGTCGAACCTGGTAAGCCGTATAGTTGTCATTATTATCTTTTAAAATATTGTTATTTTTATTATAATGATTTGTCACCTTTCCATTTGTTGGCCAGGTGCCAGCCCTGTGCATTACTTTTGTTTTCTTCTGATGAGCGTTGTTTATCTCTGGTTATCTCTTATAATGGTATGTAAACTCAGAAATCGACTACTAGTCGTTTGAGTGATATGTATTTTTTAATGATATATTTTTAAAATGATTGTTAGACATGTGTTCATTTGAATTAATTTATATTCCATTGTAAGGATCCATCATAATTTATGATGCTTGGTTCGAAATGCAGGGGATTAGTAAAACATGAAATACAAAAAAGTTATATTATTATTATCATTAAAACTCTACCATCATCATCAGCATCATCATTATCATCACTTATTATCTTTATTGTTATCATTATCATTATCATTATTGTCATTATTATCATTATTATTAGCATAATTATTATTATTACCACTATTGTATTTAGTAGTAGTAGTAGTAGTAGTATATTAATTAAGAGGGGGGTTCCTCCCAAGCATACACATAAACAAATTGAGGGGGGGGGGTTAACCCCCCCAAAACCCTCTGTGTACGCGCCAGCACGCACACATACGTACATTGGGTGGAAACGGGGGATAGGTGGTTTTTTTTTTACCGTAAAGTGGGGGGATTATAGCGCCCTGACGATATTGACTCGTTTTTATTCAAATTTCAATTATTGCCTCCATTCAAAAAGTGAACCGAAAGTTTGAAAAGGGGATTACCTCACATTCCAATCGAGGCTCCAAAGAATACACAGGTGTATCGGTCGTGTGAAAGTTTCACTGATAAAAAGAGAAAATATGTATGCATGGACTAGAAAAGAATTTCAAATTCCAACTGGGGCCCCTAAGAAAACAAAGGAACAGGCGCGCCGGAAGCAGGTTGGGATTGGGGGAGGTATTCCAGGGGGCTCACCTTCCAGGGGCAGTGGCGTATTGAGCAAAAACATTTGGAGGGCAGAAGAAAAATCAACCAGATACAGATGTTTGAGGTAATTAATTAGGGTCAAATAAGTATCCAGGGGCCGCCTAAGGGCCCTTGGTGGAATCGAGGGGGCAGAGCTCCCCTAAGCTCAGGGGATTTAGGCATTTAATTACAATCAGATGAGCATTCAGTGACCACCCTTAGTGGGGTCCTGGGGACGGAGCCCCGTAGGCACAGGGGTTTTAGGCATTTAATTACGGTCAGATGAGCATATTTTGACACCTTATTTGTGACACTTGCAGGTCACTCATTCTTTCTTTCTCTTTTTCTTTTTTTCTCTCTTCGCCTAAGGGCCGTAGGTGGGGACCAGGGGACGGAGCCCCCATAAGCTCAGGGGTTTTAGGCATTTAATTACGGTCAGATGAGCATATTTTGACACCTTATTTGTGACACTTGCAGGTCACTCATTCTTTCTTTCTCTTTTCTTTTTTTTCTCTCTTCGCTTAAGGGCCGTTGGTGGGGTCCAGGTGATTCAGATTCAGATTCAGATTTAGATAAATTTTATTGGTCCATTTTGATATTCAGTTGTTGTGATTACATAAAGCACGTGAACAATATACAAAAGAGAATAATATACACCGATAGATAATACAAAGTAGCAAATGTACAATGACATATTCATATGAAAACACGGATATAAATCATTTTTACACAGTGGAATTATTCAAGAGAATAGGATAAATAAATAAATGGACTCATAGGTTTATTGCCTCAAAAGAAAGCTGAATGACTCTACTTTTCATTTTATGTTATATTCCAAGGAAGTGACTTTGTTTTGGAAAATAATATGTAATTTGATATTTAACCTTTTCCAAAAAGAAATACAAATAGACCAAAAGATATTAGTTGTAGGTAAGGACATTGGAAACAAAAAATATTCTCTCCTGAATATTATTTTAAATTATGCGCAATATGCAATTTATAAATGTTACGTTAATAATGGTTCTGTTTATTACCCACATACATTTTAAATTCAAGTCGTTGCTAAGATTATTTTAAGATATGAATGTGTTAGCGAAGAAAATAATACTAAGTTGAAAGGATTGTTTAATAATGAATATACTTTAATTTTTATCCTATGTTATGTTTCACTAAAATCATTCAATTATTTTAGTAAATATGTATTGAAATTATGGAAATAAAAACCTCGCTTGAGGATAAGAGAAAAAAAAATCATAAGAAAGATAAAGAGAATTCCTTTCAGTGATGTAAACAAATCTAGTTGTGCGTATCTAAAGAAATATAACTGGAGGAAATTCGGTTTCGTTCTTCGAGAACTAAAAAGACGATTGCAAAGAATTTCCCCAAAAATTCAACCCGGGGCCTGAAAAAAAACACTGGCAGGTGGATATCTCATAAAATTAGCGCGCGATTAACATAAGAAAAAAAAGGGGGATCATGGGGGACCAACGGGTACCACTTTGACATTGTTGGCTATACAGTGCGTCCCAGAAAAAAACGAAACCGAGAATTATCGATGTTTTATCATAACTTACTCACAATTATAATCAATAAATGACACATATTTGTAAAGCTTAGATCCTCCTCTTTCATTTTGATGCAACTCATATGATGCATATTTCACGCATGAGTGATTAACACAAATTTGAAGAGAGCAAACCAAAAAGTCATTCGGCGGGCGGTGTCTAAATTTCAAAGAAAAAGAAAAAAATCACATTTCTAGAAAGTTCATTTTCTGCCCTTTATGACACCTCAATCAGGAAACATGAGCCTGGAAAAACAAAGTTCTGTTTGTTTAAAATAATGATAAAACGAATTCGTTTTCATTGGCCGTCTGACGTAGCAACAAACAGAGTTGACAAACGTCTTAACTCCATTTCGTTGACAATCAGCCAAACATCAAGTCTTTCGTCTTCTTTGTAGATGGCTCATCGTCAACGAAACGGATTAGAGTCTTTTTATAATTATGTGTAATTAAGTTTCGTGTAAATTTCCTGCTTTCATATTAGAAAATTAAGATTAATTATGAATGAAAGATCTTACTTTAACATGACAAGTAACTTCAGTAAATTACTTTACATGCTTACAATTTGAAAAACGCCTATACTACGCCAGTTGTACGGTAGAAACACGTTCAAGACGTTACTCCGTCGTCAGACATACGTCGAAAACATCTGAATACGTCAATATGTGTTGCAGATACGTCAGATATAATAGATATATAGGCTAGAAGTAAGTTACTCATAGGTTATCAATAAGTTAGCTGTACGAGTGTATGGTATACCGTCATGCCAACGTATGTCGCGTATGAGGTACCTACCTCTAACCTATTTAAAGCGTGTCTAGCTTATGTGTAACGTATATGCCTATAACGTTACCTAACCAATAAAGAGGACGTCGGCATACGCCCACAAATTTTGAGCATGCACAACAATTTATTTCAACCTCTGCGTACAACAACGTATGTCAGCTTATATCAGCGTGCTTTTAACGTATACAACTTATACCAAACCTGCTCCTAACTTATGTCAACGCGCACTAGCGTGTTGGTGAAAATTCACATACGTCGGCGGTCGGCATATGTTACTGCTTTACGAAATAGTGTGACCGGGCCATTAAAACGAATCACAGATGTGAATGACAAATCTTCTCTCGGTGTAGAAACTACAGATTGCAACATAACGAATAGTGAGCGGGTGGGGATCGGTGTATGTCATGAACGGGATTAAGTTGTGATCGTCGAACACGTTGATGACTCCCTGCTCGTACGTGACGAGGATTGACAGCGTTCTGTTGCTACTCAGTCCATACGATGGGTTGCGTTTCGAAGCTACCACACATGCAGCCTTACACCGACAAATGAGATGATTACGTCCTCCTATATCTAGGAGAACAAAACAAAAACAGATAAAATGAATGCGTACTCTTGGCCACGAGCGTTAAACAAACATCGGTGTAGCCAGATATTTATAAACAGGAGGGGGGGGGGGGAGGGGGCACAGTTGAGTCCTTTCAAGCTAATAACCAGCAGGTTCATAAAAGACTCCACCGGAACATGGGAATTGACATAATATGGGGGGGGGGGGCGGTGGCGGCAGCGGCTACGCAGGCTTTACTCGATGAATGAAATGAAAATCAAGAGGGCCTTTAATAGTGTCATTCGTTAGAATGTTGAATGATATATAATGATACAATAATACATTTCAAATAAATCGAAAATTTCACCAGCATTTTGATCATCTTACATATGTGGTAGAGTGGTTCATCTGCTCTTTGATACGCGTGGTATGTAGATTGTTCTGCTAGCGCGATAATGGTAGTGCGGCTAGTGCCAACCGACCGAGTAGAAAACCGAAAACTCAAATTCATGGTTATATCGGCTGGGACAGGCGGCAATTGGTCAAAAGGGAACCGATTGGAGCCGCTACATTTCGTAGTCCAGAGATGAATATCTCCTAAAGTAATGGAATAAATCGAGAATATCACTCAATTACTCAATCAATCAATATTTAATGTTTATATCCTCCAAGTTTAAAATGTAAAGCGCTTTGGTATAGCGCCCATTTTGTAGTTCCTTTCGTAGTTACGGACTTGATAATTGTTTTACTCATTATTCCTAAGTATCATTTGAGGTGTACACACTTGTACAAGCATTGCTTTTTAGTGGACCCCTCTGTTTTCCAACATGTATTTCTCGTAAAAATTGTTTTGAATGCTTATAATTGATTTGTAATGTTGTGTTGGAAACATGAATAAATTGAAATTGAAAACTTTCAATCCATCAGTTCCCTTTCCACCCCTTTTCTTCACCCCAAAATTGTTATGGTCGGAGGTGATATCCGCCCCCCCCCCCCCAATTGTTTCCTCGCTTGTCCCACATGAGGTCCATGTCTTGATACACCACTGACTATAGCTTCGACTTGTGCCCATAAAACACAACACGACTTTTAATTACCTGTGAAATTACCGCTCCGAGCAAGAGAACCATTACAGTCTCTGTCATCTGAAGGTGGCGTTGATGCTGTTGGGGGCACTGTAGATGGCTGAGTTTCATATGATTGCAGTTTCTCCGTCGCTGAAAAAAAAATTCCAAAAAAAAAAAATCGTTACTTATAAAAATAAATAAATGAAATGACAGGAAAGACATTGGTAAAATGAGGGCGAAGCAAAGTATAACGTTTACATTGCACACAAAGCAAGAAATACACCCCTGAATGGTGCCCCGACAGCCATTTTGTAGAGTATTTTTTCTATCAAGGAAGTAAGTAACATGTGACAATAACTCTTAATTTGTTTTTTTTTTCAGAATTTTTTCTTAGAAGTGCATCCATATCCTGGACATGGAATCCTGGATCTGGCACTGGAAGAAGTACTTCTTTCTAATCAATATTTCATTTTAAGTAAATTGATTGCTATATATCCAGCTCTTGAATGGGTAAATCTGTTAATTTATCCGACATATCTGATTCTGTATTTACCGAGAACGCTGCATACTTCTTGCTGTCTTCTGTTTCTTATACCACAACCTTTCGGAATCCACGGTGCTAGGTCGCGCTCAGACGCGATCACCGAGTCATTGCTAAGAAGACTTCTTCGACATCGGAGTCGAAAGAATCTCGTTGACGCATCATCAAGTCTTTCGTGACATGACTGGGCATGTACACCTGTGGAGAGAGAGAGAGAGAGAGAGAGAGAAAGAGAAGGAGAGAAAGAGGGAGGGGGAGGCGCCGCGGTAAGAACTCGCGAAGAACAAACTGTGTACTATCTTGGGGGGGGGGGGGGGGGTGATTAAAATGTTTAATAGAATGCAAGGTGAAATGAGCATAATGCCGATTTTTTTTTTGGCGATTGTATATAGAGACAAATGTCCAACTACCCTGTTTATTGAATGATTTCAAACGTGCAAATTGGATATTAATGGTAATTATACTACTTAGAACTGTTTACTTGTACATCAATATATCTTTTAAAAAGTGTGTGTGTGTGTGGGGGGGGGGGCTCTGAAAATATGAAGCACAATTTTATGTTTAACAGTGGTTAACAGACTATTGGTACTCCGAAATCATACGAAAAATGAGTTATTCCAATGAGTGCAAGTCAGACAAAAAGCTTCAATTCTTCTACACTGAAAATAAATTATAAATTACTTTTTAAATCACTTCATCTTGACATTGTGTTTGTGTATGATTGTAGAGATTTCGTAAAAAGGGGGTCACGCGTTGCCTCCTTTAAACATGAAGTGACACACGGGTCTTTATGCTTGTTTAAAGATATATTCGGCTATTATTTTGGCAAAATTTAGTTTACCACTACAATTCAAAAGGTTATGAATAAAAGGATTCCTAATATTATAACATCAGAGGTAAAGACCGAGCCATATTTAGTAGTCAGTTAAACTTAGACAGAAATACAAATGTTATAGACCTACCTGGTAGACCGGTTCCAATTATCACAGTAAGCACGATTGGGTAGTAGATCTGATCCAGCAAACAGATTAAACGAGATCTTAACATTTTAAAACGACAAGATAATTCCCGGACCCAAACAATTAATTGCCCCAGAAGACAGTCATGATTGCCATTATTTATTTTAGAATTTTTAAAATATTTTTTATTGAGATTATAATGTGTTATCATGTATTTTACTTGATGCCTTTATATATCTTTCCTGCTACTCAAATTAGGGATATAGGCAATAACTTAAACAAAACTATAATTTAAAATCTAGAATTTGAAGACCTCCCTTTTATCTCCTTGAAGTAACATTTTGCCCCATATATCAGTTGTTGGAAAACTGTTCCGATGACAACTTGTTTCACAGTCAATATCCTACACTAACCGAATTTCTAACTACCCAATAGTGATATCTAATCCTAACCCTATCCTGATCTTTAACCCGAATTGTAACCCTTTAACCCTAGCCCTATATATCGGACTCAATAATTCCCGGATTAAATGTCGCCAGATCATCAGGCGGATCGCCGAAATTTCCAAATTTTTAAAATCCACTTATTTTGTGTACAATAAAAGGCTTCCTCATGAAATACGTACGCTGAAGAGACACATCCTGACGCCAAGGATTAAGAATACCGAGTGAAGAACTTATAGAATTACTCGACAGCTTCTGAGAGAGTGTACACGGGTGTGGGGGTAGAAGGGCGTGTGCAAATGTGTGTTTTACACGCCAGCATAATGTTGTTGTTTTTTTCTTCAAAATATAAAATACAAAGGTTATACTAAGCAGTTTTGTTTATCTTGTTCCCATAGAAAATATATATTATTTATGTTCACTTTAGCTTATTTTCGCTTAATTGAATTGTTCCTTAATGGAACAATTCAATGAAATGACAATAGACGACAGTGAACATGAGTAATAAATATTTTCTATGGGATCAAGATAAACAAAACTGCTTAGAATAACCTGTAATAGCTTTAAGCCATTGCATTTTATTGTGCAAAAGTCTAGTCAATTCCGGAGATCAGGGTAAGAAGACTGTATGCGCTGTGATCGTTAACGTTGAACGTGGTATATTTATTATTTATGTTCACTTTAGCTTATTTTCACTTAATTGAATCGTTCCATATATGGAACAATTCAATTAAGTGACAATAGGCGACAGTGAACATGAATAATAAATATTTTCTATGGGAACAAGTTAAACAAAACTGCTTAGAATAACCTGTAATGGCTTTAAGCCATTGCATTTTATTGTGCAAAAGTCTAGTCAATTCCGGAGATCAGGGTAAGAAGACTGTATGCGCTGTGATCGTTAACGTTGAACATGGTATATTTATTATTCATGTTCACTTTAGCTTATTGTCACTTAATTGAATTGTTCCATATATGGATTCAATTAAGTGACAATAGGCGACAGTGAACATGAATAATAAATATTTTCTATGGGAACAAGTTAAACAAAACTGCTTAGAATAACCTGTAATGGCTTTAAGCCATTGCATTTTATTGTGCAAAAGTCTAGTCAATTCCGGAGATCAGGGTAAAAAGACTGTATGCGCTGTGGTCGTTAACGTTGAAACTGGTAAGGCTCATAGTTATCATTATTATCTTTTAAAATATTGTTGTTTTCATTATAATGATTTTTCACCTTTCCATTTGTGGGCCAGGTGCCAGCCCTGTGCATTACTTTTGTTTTCTTTTGTTAGCGTTGTTTATCTCCGGTTATCTCTTATAATGGTTTGTAAACTCTCCATATCAGAAATCGACTATACTAGTCGTTTGAGTGATGTATTTTTTTAAATGATATATTTAAAAAATGATTGTTAGACCTGTGTTCATTTGAATTAATTCATATTTCTTTATAAGGATCCACCATAATTTATGATGCTTGGTTCGAAATGAAGGGAATTAGTAAAACATGAAATACAAAAAAAATATATTTTTATTATCATTAAAACTCTATCATCATCATCATTATCATCACTAATTATCTTTATTGTTATCACTCTTATTATTATTGTCATTATTGTCATTATTATCATTATTTTACCATTATTGTATTTAGTACTAACAGTAGTAGTAGTAGTAGTAGTAGTAGTATATTGGACTATATATATAGGACTGCGATCTATTTTAGAAGGTGCGTGCATGCGTGTGTGTTTATATGTGTGCGTGTGCGTGGGTGAGTCGCTATTGAAATATTGGCTACAGTACTGAGGAATGATGAGGGTATATTCTCATCCTTCATTACTCAGTTAATGACTCACAGATTACATCAATAACAATCTTTATGGAAAAGTCTGCCAGACCGACCAAGCCAGCTTTTATTCGAATTGTATCTTTTTGAACAATCATGAACAATCTTTGTTATTATATCATTTTGAACATCAAAATAATTTCAATTTTTTAAACTCATTCTTGATTTTGAAAATATCAAGTGTAAATATTGTTAACATTGCATAATTTCAATCTCAATCGTCAACGTTCATACCTCAATATATACTGACATTGTATAGAATAAAATATTAATTTTGATCCCTAACCTGCATGGGGCTTTGCCTTTTTTCCCCACGCCCGGACCGATTCCCTAGGTTGAAAAAACCAGAGATAAACTAAATAAGGCAAATGCTCTGGAAAAACCTAATGGCAAATCGTCCCAATAAAAATAATCTATTTGAATCTCTAAACCTCCTACAAAAACCAACACCAAACTATTGTTCTGTATTAAAATTTCCACTTGAAATTTGTGTCGTGTATCTAGTGTCTGACAAAGCTAGAATGGCTACCACGCCCATTTCCCTCTCTTATTATGCCTTTCTGAACATTCCTTTCCTTCTCAAAACAATAACTTACACCTGCCTAAGTTATTCAAACCATCCCGCTTCGCGGAATCGTGGCGTCTCGCCACTCCCATTACGTAATCATTAAACGGATCCGCATATACAACATTTTCCTGCTATACGTTGTACCGCAGGAAAATACAATTATTGAAGGCGCTAATATTGGAGGAATTGAAGTCAAACAAGTTTTACATGCAGATGACATGACAATATTTGTTAGAAATAAAGAATCTGTCGAAAGAGTAAAGGAGATCTATACTTTTTTAAAGAAATTAAGTGGTTTACGGGTTAAAGCGGAAAAAACCAATATAATGGAATTGGGGAAAAAACAAAGACAAATCAGAAAAACTTCATTCGGGAATGTGATTAAAGAAATTAAGATTTTGGGAGTGTATTTTGCGTTAGACGTCAGAATAAGAAAGGAATTGAATTAAAAAGAGATTTTAAGCAAGATTGAAAGACTTCTTGGATGGTGGAAAAAGAGGGACCTTACGGTGTTTGGAAAAATTCATTTATCAAAAACATATGCATTATGTAAATTAAATTACGTTTTTGCTTCACTAGTGGTTTCAAAGTGGGTCATATCGGAAATACAGAAAATATGTTTTGAATTTATATGGAATGGGAAAGATCGAATTAAGAGATTAATATTGTATCAAGGTTATAATGAAGGAGGGTAATACGAATGACTAATTTTGTAAAAACCCAACGGGTAATGTGGGAGAAAAATCTTTTTTGTGTAACTATGATTCCAAGTTATTAAGTTTCAAAGTACCTAAGTTCTATTTAGAAATGATCAAAGCATGGGAAGAGTTAGAAGGTTGTAGGAATTTTCAAGAAAAGAATAATCCAATTATTTTTAACAATAAAGATTTCTCATTGAAAAAGAAAGGAAAAAAAAGTGTGTAAGCAAATTACTTTAAAGTTTCTGAGGTTAGGGGCACTCTCACACTAATGGCAAATGTGGATTTCTTTCTTTCCAAAGTACATTTGGAGCCGGGCTGCATGGGATTTGAATCCTCGACCCTTGGATTGAGAGTCACGTGAATAAAACACTATACCACGACATCTCCACGAATTATTATAATACGTGAAGTTGTCGTGGAGATGCCGAGGAGATGTCTTGGAGAAGCTGTTTAAACTCATCCTTCTAGTCTGTTTTCATCTCTTACAGTATTATCTTATCTTATGTGTTTTATCAAGGGTCTTATAAACCATAAGAACCTCATAAACTTTTGTGACATTTCTCAGCTCGGTGGAGTGTTACCGGTTTCCATAAAATTGCAATCATTGGAACAAGTTACGACTATTTTAATGTTCCCATTATAAATAAAGGCTCCCCTGTTTTGAAAATGGGGTGGGTTGTAACACAACTCGGCGCTCTCTTCACATGTATGACCTTCTCCGTCTCCCCTCTCTTGATCTCTATCCATCTCATTCGCTCATTTCATTTCCTTTCTCTCTTCTTCCACTCTCCCTTTCTTCCTTCTTCTCTCTTCATATTTTTTCCTTTTTCGTTTCGCCTTCTTCTTTCCCCCCATTATGGGGCAGCCTATAAGAGTGCCGTTGCCCTCTATCTGATTAAGATCTATCAGAAAATGTTGTGCCTTTTCGCATGGTATAGCTTTATTTCTGACATTTAGGCTTCCCATATAGTAGTAATGCACTCTTTTTCCATTCTTGAAGGTGTAAGGTTATACACATGTAGGCATCTTTGTCTGTATCGGTCATATTGGCCGGTCATTGAGATAATAATGAAAATATTCAGTTCTTCTATAGCGCATAATACGTTATGAAATAACAACTCTCTGCGCTTCCAAAGAGCTTTGGAAATTATTACCCTACCTTTAGCTCCGGCTGCCGTTATCAGCGCACAGTGCATTTCAAGGAATAATCCTATCAGGCACCCATTTACCTCGCTTGGGTTGAGTGTGGCAAATGTAGATTAATGTCTTGCCAAAAAAATTAGTGCCTCGGCGGGACTCGAACCGCGGACCTCGTGATTCACAGTCCGACCTAGACAGGCCTGTCCAATCATCCTGACAAACTTTCTCAGTCAGTGGCGTAGCGTGGCTCCACCCATTGGGGCAACTTGGAAGAAGGGAGGGGGGGGGCAAATATGAATTGCGAATTTACAGGACTTTTTATTAGAGGGTGTGGTCCAGTCATTTCCCCTTTATCCTTCCTTTTCTCTGTTTTTTTTTTCTCGCTTTTTCTAGTTTTTTTTTAACGACTCGTTAGATGGGAAGGGGACTCGTGCTACGCTACTGTTCTCACATAATGTAATTTCATTACGTTTACAATTTTTCTTCATATTTGTGAAAGGCGCGTTTTCAGTGGCGTATTATTGATAAAGAAAGGGGCGATATCCTTGCAGACCATGGGGCTAATACTTGTAAGCCTCATAATGTTTATCGTAATGATCATTAATCCCCGCCTGATTGTCTTTAACACCAAAAAAAAAAAAAAAGGGGGGGGGGAGGCGCATACGAATACTATATTATATGTTGGATACGCCACTCTTTATGTGATAATATTCTTTTGTTAAACCTGAAATAATTACAACTTGAATCGTAATATGAAAAACATCTAAAGCATAAACAGTTTTATTTGGTATAGTGAAAAAATATTAGTTTCAACATTATTTATTACTTAGTGTTCTACCCAAGTACACAACAATTATACAATAACAAAATAAAAATTAACTTTATATCACAATAAAAGATAGAAAACATAAATCATTTCAAAACAAGGAAGAACAGGAAGAACAATTCCAGTGCTGAAATGTTAAACGATTTATAAAGACATTGGTTGAAATAAAAGAGGGAATTTCAACTAAAAGAACCAAACAAATCATCAAGAAAAGTAAATTTAAATGTACTAATACACCGGTCCAGCCGGCAACTATATAAGACTAAAGTATTTTAAATACCATCATCCATTAATTATCTGTTCTGAACGCTTTGAAATACAATGAAAGAAAGTCATCCATATATAGATACAAGTAATGATCAGATCAATGAAATATCGACGAATTTTGAAAATTGAGAATATACATGTGGGAGAAAAATGGCAAACTTATCATGTAATCATGATGAAAAAATTTGATCATGTAATTATGAGGTAGAAATATCATAGGTAAAAATGTCAGAGGTATGTGGTACTTAAAGAATTCACTGATATCCAGTATTGATAGGATCAATTAGGAAAACAATTTTGTAAACCTCAGTTTAAAGACAATCGCCCTCATTAAAGTATCAAATGTTGTCCCGCGGAATATCATATTGTTAACACGTATAATGCACTGAACCTTTCAGAATAATTGATTATTTTTTAGGTATGAAGCAGGCTTACAAGATTCTAAGGCGACTTCTGTGAGGAGCAAAAAGGATCCAACCTTTGTATAAGTTCATTATTTTGCTAGAAAGCAGAGTTTGAAATAAATCGGACCAATAATAAGAAAGTTAGAATGTTTGAAATATGAGGTCATGTAGTCTATGCGAATCTCAAATTGGCAGTTTGGTCAATGGATTGTGACGTAGTCGCGTATAACTCTTCCGTTTCTCGAGTTCATTAAATATGTTTAAGTTCTGTTTTTTTCTCCTAAATGCTTTCTCCCTTGGTACACTACTCAAAATATGTTATAGATAGCATATTATTATAGGTCCTGTAAAGAGAAAAGACCCTCACGAGTCATACATTTTTGAAAAATTTAAATTTTAGTCATTTTATGTGTTGGAACAAAAAATAAAGTTGTCCGCTACTACATCACAGATAAATTACCGATTCATCCAATTTGAAGAGTCCATGATTACAACTTTTAAAAATCCACAATTTTTGTCCGCTTTCATTCAAATTTTTACTAGTCTACTTTGCTTAGTGTTCTGCTTTGCTCTTGAGCTGCTTCCTGGCAAGGTTAGATTTCCTTTTAAAGTTGGCCCATGAAAATATTTCCTTGTTATTACCGGATTTTCGATTTTCATCTTTTTACCCCCGAGAAGTTCATAAAAACAGAAACAATACAAACAATCCAATGTCCGTGTTCCTCGCCTTTTCTCATTACATCAGTCGGTCTCGGGAAAACGAAGAATACCTTTTAAACCAGAAGAACAAAAGCTATTACCACTCCTAAGGCAGCCAAGATACCTATTTAAAAGAAGAAGAAAAGTACGGTAAATTGATCACTCTACACGAACCACTCCTCGTGTGCAAGGGGTATTAGAGATGATTAGATGCACAAATCTATTTCACAAAATGTGTTACCATGAACCCCTCTGTATATTTTTTAATTTTGTAAAGCTTTGAAATCCCGCAAAAGGCGTAGGACCCTATTTTCCGGAAAGGGGGAATATCTTCAAGCATGTCTATATTGTCTATTACATAATAGATAGCCTACTTCACGTCAAATTGCCCCGTGGAAGTCAAATGCACTTTTGGATCAGAGAGCAATTTTTTAGTCGTCGGAGCATTTGTCACCGGAGCATTGATCGCTTCATGTCGGTGGAGCAATTGTCGGCAAGGCAGTGTCGTATGAGCAAATATCGGCAGACCAATCGTTGTCGGAGCAACTGTCGACGGAGCATGTTTATCGTGCTTCGATCTTGAATCGAAGAAATGCTCACGTGTTAGACTCAATTCCACTGCAATCTATACTAGCGATTGTAACGTCAAGGACATCCGGCAATGGAGTATCCAGAATTTTCTGATGAAACGGGGAGGGGCAGTGACGCCACAGACAAAAGGAGATGCATGTGAAGTTTGATTATTTTTATTTTTTAATTTGGCTTTCATTGAGGGGAGACAGGAGGGGCATTCACTGTCTTCCTCCTATGTTGGGTACTCGACTACCTTGCAGACAATAATCAATGAAGACGTACCTGATGTGCTTACAGCTTGCATAGCCTTGGAAGTAGTTGACTCCATTACTGGAGCGGTAGCAGGTCCTGTCTGTTCAACGTTCGTCAGAGTTGGCATATCAGGAGCGCTCGTGTACATGGAGTTAGCTGCGGATGACAAATATTTATTTACATTGTAAATACATACATGATGTTCAGGTTTTGTTAAATAATAACTTTTGTGCATTAAAGAACTTGTTTTGGCATCAATATCTCTTGTAAAATAACGAAAGAATTTCTATGCATATACAAATACATACATGCATACAGTTATATATATCTTTATCCGTTTTCTGTTATTAATTTGGCTTTCATTGAGGGGAGACAGGAGGGGCATTCACTGTCTTCCTCCTATGTTGAGTACTCGACTACCTTGCAGACAATAATCAATGAAGACGTACCTGATGTGCTTACAGCTTGCATAGCCTTGGAAGTAGTTGACTCCATTACTGGAGCGGTAGTAGGTTCTGTCTGTTTAACGTTCGTCAGAGTTGGCATATCAGGAGCGCTCGTGTACATGGAGTTAGCTGCGGATGACAAATATTTATTTACATTGTAAATACATACATGATGTTCAGTTTTTGTTAAATAATAACTTTTGTGCATTAAAGAACTTGTTTTGGCATCAATATCTCTTGTAAATACATACATGATGTTCAGTTTTTGTTAAATAATAACTTTTGTGCATTAAAGAACTTGTTTTGGCATCAATATCTCTTGTAAAACAAATTTCTTATCATTTTGATGATTCCAGAACCTTGCAATACACACAAATTCTGATATGCTAGATCAGTGATCAACCTTTTCTGGTCGGTTCCACCCCGTTTCTTTCACAATGCAATCGCATGACCAGTACTCAACTTCATCTTTAACTGTCTTCCTCCTATGTTGGGTACTCGACTACCTTGCAGACAATAATCAATGAAGACGTACCTGATGTGCTTACAGCTTGCATAGCCTTGGAAGTAGTTGACTCCATTACTGGAGCGGTAGTAGGTCCTGTCTGTTCAACGTTCGTCAGCGTTGGCATATCAGGAGCGCTCGTGTACATGGAGTTAGCTGCGGATGACAAATATTTATTTACATTGTAAATACATACATGATGTTCAGTTTTTGTTAAATAATAACTTTTGTGCATTAAAGAACTTGTTTTGGCATCAATATCTCTTGTAAAATAACGAAAGAATTTCTATGCATATACAAATACATACATGCATACAGTTATATATATCTTTATCCGTTTTCTGTTATTCATAATATACATCATTTGATTGAGAAAAAATGGTATCTGATGTAAAAATACAGTACCGGCATTATTGCTAGCGAGAGTATAAATTCCAAATTTCGAGACGAAAACTCGTTTCTTGACCAGTGAGGTTATACATTCATGTACAATAACCTTAGTTTGTATAACGATTTTGTGTACCGAAAATTCAGACAATAAAAAATGACTTCATTTATTAGCAATGGTCCTTCTTTATTTTCATTTTATGCAAAGATATTGTGGACATTAGCCGATATTACAATAGTAACATGTTCATCCTGCTTCCACTTTGAACTGAAGAAATACTCACGTGTAAGACTGAACTTGATGTGGAAGTCATTTAGTGTAGAAGGGCTCGAGACAGTAAAAGAGACCGTGACAGTGTCTTGTAGATATGCATAAGGAGTTCTTACAATCCTAGATGTTCCATCCTGGCCACTATAGGTGGCACTTAAGGGCTTAGCATTTATACTAAGCTGGTTGCACTACCTAAGTCGAAGTCGTCAATACCTCTAGGTTGTGGAAAGCTGTAACTTTAATCCCCATTGTTCAGGTACATGATCCGGCGTTAAACTCATACCTACCGGGAAATCCCTGAGAAGAAAAAAAAAGGGGGGTGGAGAAACGTAAAGAGAAGAGCCGAGAGTTCAAAATCTTGTATTTGACATTTGAAAGTGTAATTATAGTCTATTTTTATCATCGTTGTGTTGTTGGAATATGAAAAAGCATGCATGGCCCCAAACGGTAAATTGACGTTTGGCCTGAAACCAGTTCGTTTACTACCCAAATCTATTCCCACATGGTCTACACCCAGCCCGTCTACTATCTAAATGGTCTTATAATCATTTCGTCTTCTTATATCATTTGGTCTAATGACCATTTAGGCTAATAGCCATTTGGCCTAATTTTCAATAATTCTACCAACCATTTGGTTTTTTGCTCATTTAGTCTAATTTCCATTCGGTTTAATTCACAGACAAGTTTATCTATTGCCCAATTCATCTACAATAAGGTCAAATAATCATTTGATGATTGTTATTATTTATGAATAGATTATTATTAGGATACACAATGAGGATTAGACAAAGTGGGAAATAGACCGACTGGTAGTTAGACTGATTGAGCAGTAGAACAAATGGTAAGTAGACTTACTGGAAATTAGACTAGATGGCTTTTAGCCCAAATGGTCATTAAACCTAATGATAATGAGACAATATCATTATCATATCATTTGAGTGGTAGACGGGATGGCTGTTGACCATATGGGAATATACCAATTTGGTAGTAGACGAACCGGTCTTAGACCAAACGGCAACAAACTCCCCAAGCCTGCCAAATGAATAGTGTCTTGTGCGCTTTGGTTAATCCAAACTTACTAGACAACGCCAACAACATTTATAGTGAAACTAATAATAATAATGATAACAATCATGATAATAACAGATAATATTATCATAGCTCTAATTAGAAAGCAGGAAAAAATGAGAAAAAAAAAAACAGATTGGTGAAAGTTTTAATAACTACACATAATTATGGGCACTCCAAATTGGCCGATTGTGATGTACTGCCGGATAGCTTTCCTATTTGTTTTTATCCAGAAATGACAGAATTATCAATTTTTAATCATGTATACCTCATGAGGGTCTTTTCTTTTAGAGGACCTAGAACAATATTCTATCCATAATGCATTTTAAAAAGTTTCTCAAGGGAGAAGGCATTTAGGAGAAGACCCCCCCCCCCTCCAAAAAAAAAAAAAAAAAAAAAAAAAAAAAATGAATAATAATATTGTACGCGACAAACGGGAGAGTCGTTTTTTTATTAAAAACTTTCGCAATTCTATTTCTCGTCTACTTCCGCTTTAATGCAAATGAAATTATCACCAAGGTAGGAGTGCCCTTTAACCATTAATATAAGATTTATTCTAGGATTTCCACAAACGCAAAACAGAACAATTTTTACCAGAGATGTTACGATATATGGTTGATTAGGGGTCATTTCCACAGGTTCAGGTGTACCACATTGGCCGATCACATCCGCTAAAACAAAAATTACAGAACAAACCAAAAAGATATTAATTCGAATTCTGATGATGATGATATTGTTTATCAATGTTTTTATTTTACTAAATTACCAAAAGGTAACAGTAAACACCAAGATATGTTGCTGTTGATGTTGTCGATTTCGCTTTATCAACAAAACTTTAATCGTTATGATATGTATGTCGCCAGCATGGTCATCCAATTGTAAAACTAGTACTAGAGGATGCTTGTGAAAATCTTGTGGGAATTCAGATATGTATTAAGAGCATTTTATACGGAAGAATGATTCGGAAAACCTTGCACTGACTGGAAGAATCGAAGGGAGGAGGAGGAGTAGGGGTAGAAGGAGGATTCTGTGGATGAGTAGCTTAATGAGTGGGATCTCTGAAAGTGGAATTGATCTCGGGGAGAATAGATTACTTCACAAAATATGGGACAGAGAGTTATGGCACTCCATGGTCGCCAACGTCTCAAGATATGGCACGTAGAGAGAGAGAGATTAAGAGCACATACCACCATACATGGAGATAGCACTTACTCCACCACACTACTGTAGATAATCTCCTTGGCATTCCAGATCACAATCCCCTACAAGACTACGATCACCCAGTACTGATCCACAGATACAGATCTGACCGTTAGCAAGTCCTAGGTATGGACTATCAGAGCATGCCTCGGCACAGGTCTGGATATTAACTTGCTGATCCCCTAAATCTGCCTGCACACCATCGGCAAAGAACGGTTCGGTAACCGTATGAGAATAACAGCCCTGATAACCTGGAACTGAGAAGAAAGATGAGGGAAAAGAATGTTATGAAACTAATGCCTATTTTACATGTATGTCAGTAAGGCTCAGGGGTGTTAGGCAATAGATTACGGTCAGATGAGCATCCAGGGGTCCGCCTAAGGGCCATCGGTTGGGTTCGGGAGGCAGAGCCCCGGAAACTCAAGGCTTTAGGCATTTAATTACGATGAGCATAATTATACCTTACTTGTGACACTGGCAGGACATAAATTTGTGTTGGGTCCAGGGGACGGAGCCCCAATTAAATTAAATATACATTAAATTATCGTCAGATGAGCATATTGTTTACCTTATTTGTGACACTGGCAGGTCGCGAATTGGCATGGGGTCCAGAGGGCGGAGCCCCCGGAAGCTAAGGTGCTTTGGGCAATAAATTACGGTCAGTTGAGCATATTTGTTTACCTTATTAGTAACACTGGCAGGTCACGAATTGGCATGGGGTTCAGGGGGCGAGCTCCCGGAGGCTCAGGGGTTTTGGGCAATAAATTACTGTCAGATGAGCATATTTTGATACCACTGGCAGGACACAAAGATGCTCAGGGTTTTTAAGCATTAAATTACCGACAGATTAGCATCCAGCCGTCCACCTTAGGGCCCTAGGTGGGGTCCAGGGGGTAGAGCCACCGGAAGTTAAGGGGTTTTAGGCATTTAATTACGGTCAGATGGGCATATTTTGATACCTTTGATATCTTTCCCCTTTTATTTCCTTCTTTTGATTTCCTTCTTTTTTTCCTTTTTTTTTTCTTCCTTCTTTTGTTTTCCTTCTTTTTTTTCCTTCTTTTTTTCCTTCTTTTTTCCTTCCCCCCTTCTTTTTGTTTTCCTTCTTTTTTTTGGCAGGGGGGGGGGGCCCGGTCCCCCTTGATTCGCCACTGCTTCCACCCCCCCCCCCTCCACAGACTTCAAAAACAAGATTTTAAAAAAGGTAAAAGAAAAGAAAAGAAACGAGGTTGATATTATTTGGGGGTAGAGAATGGGACAAAAATAGATTATAACAAAATCTTGAATAGAGCAGCTGGGTAATTTTTGTTCCATTTTCTCTACCTCGTATTACCACGAATAAGATGCTTGTACTTACCTAAGCAGGATATCGTAGGAACGCGTTCACATGTCTCCCTGAATTCACACTCAAGTGGTACTTCAGAGTTGTTTGTCTTTCTGCAGACCGCGTAACCATCTAAATCTAAGAAGGGGCCAGTTTCGGCAGGTGTTGTATCCCTTTTAACTATCATAGAGCCTTCGAATCCTTCAAATGAAAAGATGAATACCAGACTTTATTCTCGTATTCTCTGTTTTCTTTGATAAACATAACGTGTTGAGTTAAAATTCTCAGCGGGTTGGTAAAGCATGCAGACACACGTCATGATCATAATAAACACGTGGGTCTTTTCCCCCTTAAATTAGCTTTTATCATACACGTCTGATGCTTGTAATACTACACAATATTATTGTTTAAAAGATGAAAACTTAATTTAAAGCATATGTAGCTTGTCCACTTCCAGCTAGCATTATTGTTAACAAGTAATATTCGTGACCGAGTGGATACGTCGCCGGACTGTCGATCGCAAGGTCCGCGGTCGAGTCCCGCCACGGCCCAAATGTCCTTTGGCAAGACATTGATCTACATTTGCCACACTCAACCCAGCTGATGTAAATGGGTACCTGGCAGGAATAATATTAATTCCTTGAAATGCTGGAGCGCTGTATAAACGGCTGCTAGGCTAAAGCCAGGATAATAATAAATGTGCCTCGGAATAGAATTATCTAGATAGATGGCGCTATAGAAATGCCTATTATTATTATTATTAATATCTATGAGTATAAGTCGACGTAAGTGACATTCTACCATAGCATGTTAAGAACTAAGTCTTACTGACCATTATACTGACAGACGATATCAGCAATGTCAGTGTTCCAGTAAGTGTCATCCACACAGATTTGACAATCTCTGCTAACGTTAGAACCTACTGTCTCGATGGTAACCTCGGGAATTCCTCGCCAAACTCCAGGTACGTCATTCAGACTTATATCGGCTACGTCAAGAAACAAATAAATTGAACGAAATGTTAATGCAAGTGTTATCAGTGGCGTAATGAGCAAAAACATTGGGGGGGGGGGGGGCTGACAAAAAAATCCGCAGCACCCTACTCTAACATGCAGGCCCCGCTGAACGTTTCGCAAAGTGGGGTCTAGGGGCAAAGCCCCGTCGGGGGTCAAGGGGCGGATCCAGGAATTCTTACCGGGGGGGGGGGGCACAAAATGACATTAGGTTAAATATATGTAAAACGATGAAGCGACATAATGAGGCTTTAGCGGCGAGGGAGCGGAGCGACCAAGCAGGGGTGGGTCTGGGGGTTCTGGCCCCCTCCCAGAGTAAGAAACATATGCAATTTTAGAACCAAATTAGATGCATTTTCAGGCACTTCCTGGAGTAATATGACGTATAATTGCTATCTACTACCCCTTCCAAGAGTAGGGATCTTTTGCAATTTGAGAATCACATTTGGCGCATTAATGTCTACCGGCACTTCCTGGAGAAAAAAAAAAACGAGGCCTTCTGATTGGTTAGAAGTTAGAGAAAGGTGATCTGTCACGTCTTGAGACGTTGTATATGCTTTGATGCTGCACAATGCACAAAGACGGTGGTCCGGTAGACCGGTACTTCATCAGTAGTACTTGCAAACATTTTCTCGAGTGTATAAACTGTGTCGTTATCAGGGGCGTCGCTAGATCTTTGTCAGTGGGGGAGTGGGGAGGGTGTAGAGGCCACCGATAACCGACAAAACGAGCAACCAATTACCGACAAATATATTAATGCCAATGTCCAAATGTCTCCAAATTTAACCCTATAAACCCGGGGCCAGGAACTAAGTTATTTTTCAGTTTCCCCCCTCCCGCGTGAAGCGCGGAAACTTTGACACTTCATTAAATTATTAGAGAAAGAAGACGATCCGTTTCACCGTTCTCGACTCTTAATTTTTGTTTGGATCCAGTTCCCCCCCCCCCCCTCCTCCCGCTCGAAGCGCGGGAATTTTGATGTTTCAATAAATTATTACTCTTAATCCTTGTCTGAATTCATTTTCGCCCATCTCGCGCGAAGCGCGGAAGCTTTCATGTCTTATTAAATTATTAGAGAAAAAAGACGATTCGTTGTATCGTGTTCTTGTCTGAATTCAGTTTCTCCCCTCCCGCGCGAAGCGCGGAAGCTTTGACACTTCATTAAATTATTAGAGAAAGAAGACGATTCATTGTACCGGTTCCGACTCTTAATCCTTGTCTGAATTCATTTTCACCCATCTCGCGTGAAGCGCGGAACCTCTGACTTTTCATTAAACCATTACTCTTAATCCTTGTCTGAATTCATATTCGCCTATCCCGCGCGAAGCGCGGAAGCTTTCAGGTTTCATTAAATTATCAGAGAAAGGAGACGATTCGTTGTATCGTGTTCTTGTCTGAATTCAGTTCCCCTTCCCGCGGAAAGCGTGGAAGCTTTGACACTTCATTCAATTGTTAAAGAAGGAAGACGATTCGTTGTACCGTTCTCGACTCTTAATCCTAGTCTGAATTCAGTTGCCCCCCTCCCGAAGCGCGGAAGCTTTGCCGTTTCATTAAATTATTAGAGAAAGTGGATGATACGTTGTACCGTTCACTACTCTTAATCTTGTCTGAATTCAATTTCCCCACTGGGACGCCATCACGGTACATGTGCAGTGTTACATGATGTAGTATGGAACGCCCAGCAGTGCTTGTCAGTTGTCACAGTTGCTTCTGGAAAGGATTTTTTTTGTTACTAGTGGTACTGTTAGTGGCCACGGCCCCTTAGTGACTATAAAAAAACATATGCTCTTCCTGGCCATTTGGGAATGTGTCAGTTTGCAACAGAAATGGAGAAACGCGCATTTTGTTGAAAATCATGTGGTATCACAAACATTTATATATCACTTGTATCTGGAATTGAAAATAAGTCATGGTTCAATTTTATTTGTGGGGGCTGGCGCCCCCAAGCCCCCCCCACCAGTACGCCAGTGAGTGTTATTATGCTCATGTGAAGAAAGAAAGAAAGTCGCCCATTTCGAATCTTGCTGAGATCTGCAACCCCACCCCCCTCCATCAATGATGACCATCTTGTTCCTATTGTGACGTCATCAGCAAACTAACAATAGGACTGTATGACACTGCGGAGTTATTTGTCTTCCTTATTATGAGATGTTTTTGCATACAATAGAAGCAAAAGGCTACCATTAAAAATCTCATAAGTTTTCTCCTTTGTCGTGATATTATATATTGAAATGGTGATCAGTCTATGCCAATCGTCTTTATTTTGTAGTACTGAATTAGTTCTTGCAATATTCAAATTTTAATTCTAATTTTATTTTCTTCTGCATTCATGTAAGTACACAATTTTTCGATAACAATAATGATATCGAGTAAAATAAGTATTTTTCTGAGAATGAATCATAAATAAACAAAGATATATATATATATATATATATATATATATATATATATACAATTGTTATTTTCAGAAACGAAATGATAACCTGTCATAAATACTAAATTTCCTCAAACATTAATAATTATTTGCGGAAGAAGGACTGTCATTGAAAGCAGATTGCTTGATAATACGACAGCCCCAGACAAAACTCATTAAAAGGATTAACACATTTATTAAGCAGAACGGATATGTAATTGAAAATACAAATTTTGATGATGGTGATATTAACAATGCAAATGAGGATAACAAATCACTCTTCTTTCCATTTGGGTTACACAGGATAATTCCTACCTTTGAAAACAAATGTCGTCCTCGCATTTTTTTTCTTACTCTTATCATCAGAACTCATAAATTACAAGATAAATTTATTTCTTTTCACTCTTTTTAAAAAATATTTGTATCCTCAGCCCTGATATCATTACTATGTGGCCTTTATAATAATTTAGATACTGACATACGTTCAGACTTTTTTTTGACTAATCATATAAAAGCTTATATTCTCACTTCCTGCGATTTTTTTTTTAAGGGGCAAATCCAGGATTTTGCATCAAACAAGGGATCACAATTCCAAAAACTCTCTGAAACCATGAAAATTACTTCTTGAAAAGAATTTCTAAAATAGTGACGTCAAGAGAGAAATCTGATGTTTAACTAAAAAAAAGGCTTATAATTATATGAGACGATAACCATCTTCTAATTTTGGAAGCTTTATTAAATGTAGATGCCCTTCAAACCTAATCGTTGTATGAAAGTGTGTGTTTATATGTACTCTACATAATGACGCAGGTTGCGATGAAGGGTTTCATTCTCCTTAAAGGTAATACAAAGTATTAAGTAATTATAGATGCCCTTCAAACCTAATCGTTGTATGAAAGTGTGTGTTTATATGTACTCTACATAATGATGCAGGTTGCGATGAAGGGTTTCATTCTCCTTAAAGAGAAGGTTCATTGATTTAAAATACTAACTTTAACGTCATAATTGCAAAGGTGACACTTTGATTGGCCAAGGTTATCAAAAGCCAATGCTTGGAAACATTCGAACTAATGATTATTAAAAATTACAAAACGCTTAAATACAGCCCCGACATAGCACCTGCAAAGCTCCCCGGTCGCTGCTAAAATATGACGTCACATGTTGAACATGATGTGCACAAGCAGACGATGTCCCATGACATCTCACACAATTTCAGTGCCCGTTTTGTCATCTTTTATTCAGTTATTTCTCTTACTTCAATGACCTCAGGCGAAATTTGTAATCTATTGCCTCACTCTAAACCCCGTGCATGGTATTATTTTGATGAAAAATGCAAGGTTTAAAAAAAAAAAGGAATCCGTCGCTTGTAAACAAAATAAGACGCCATTGTATTTTCAGCTGCATACACCGCGGCATGTTCGGCGTTTCAAGAGGGAACAAATGACGTCCATGCTATCATTCCGGAGGTTTTTTAATTTGAAAGTGGGGTTTCTTTGATTGTTCATTAACCCCTATCCTGTGTATTTACAAACAAAAGAATTTAGTTATCAGAAGTGGGGTCATATCCCTTTTTGAATGGTGTAAAATTCCATCACATTTATATACACTAAACTCATTATAATTTGAGAAATAAAAGCATTGCAATTGTGTTCATTCTCTATGGGATGTCGTCTGCTTGGGCAGGGTTGGTTCATATTGTGACGGCATTAAAACATCGTTATTTTCCCGGCGAATCTCTCGCATATCCCAGATGCTACGGAGGTTGTTTTATTTGTATTTTTTATAAATCACCGATATGTTGTTGACCTAAAACTTGCGTGATGGCCATCTGTTAGCTTACCAGTTTCTAGTAATACGCTATTTGCCATATTTGTGATTTTCTATGAACCCGCACTTTAAAGGTAATACAAAGTTTTGGAATAGGGTCATGAATTTGGTTCAATTATTTGGAAGCATATATGCGATCCTACAATATTCAGTGATCGTTGTCGTGGTTGAAACTGAGTCTAAAGTTATGCAATTGTAAATAATAAACTCTTTATGCTGTATAGCTCCCTCTCAAGACTGATATTACTTTAGCTTTGAAACAATGTTTATTGACTAAATTGACCGATTGGCTATTCCCGTTTGGAAAATTAATATATCATAACTGCATATTCTGAAATTTACATGGTCGCAGCTACTATGCTTGAATGGCCTTACGCGCTATTTGAAATATTTGAAATTTACCGGGAGCACCGGTTAATTTTTATTATTGAATTTCTCAAAAGTAGAAGTGTTTTAGAAGCTAAATTTTCTAGTGGTTATAATACATCCACAGGGGCATTCAAATATGTCAAAATCTTGAAGAATTAATATCCATCCAATTTTCAAAATTTCCCAAAACTTTGCATTACCTTTAACCTTTTCGGGTTCAGCTAAAATAGCTGCTTGTACATAATAATAGTTTCAGACCATGTAGCATTGCAATTATTGCACATTTTGAAATCTCTAATGATTGTGATGATAATAAATCTAACAAAGTGCAATTTGGCTTGGCCATTGATTTATTCAAAATTATTAGAACTATTTAAAATCATCAGAACTATATCATGGTATTTTGCACATTTTAATGTACCCTCCAACATAAAAAAAAAGTAACCCTGTGGCAGGGCAATAATTTAAATTCTGATTTAAATTCTAGTTTTATTTATTATAACCCAAACAAAAAAGATCATTCTCAAATTTTGTATAAAATTGGATGACAAATTTCGAAATCATAGTGCAAAAGTCAAATTAACATTAACCAGGAAAAGCACAAATTAACGAACATGTCTCTTCTGGAATATAATACACAAATGGAAATATATATAATTACTCGTAATGCTTTTACAAACTTCTTTTTTTTTAGGAAAAGAAAAAAAATACAACATGATAGTACAAAAAAAAAATATATATATAAGTTTACCATATGGAAACGTTGTATCATCCGCTCAATCTGACTTGTGTGCATAGAACAAATAAGCATTTTTCCATGAAAAAGTGAAGTTTTCTAAAATGTGCGTTTCTTTCCAGCATTGGGGCGCCTGGAATTCACTCGGGTAACATTTCATAAATTATAATATAAAAAGACCATATGCAAATTTTCTGTACTTTTGTCGGAAAAAATACATTTATCCAGCACAATGTCGTGTCTTTTTGCGTTGGAGAAGAGCAAATAGTGAGTTTCAATCACACTTTGGCCGCTCTCGCAAGCTCTCACTCATTTCACTGTGGTCGATCAAGCGACTTTGGGGCAAGCGGTTAATGAAAATACTAATCGTTAGCTTTCTCCTGGTATTAAACTTGTTTTGATTGATTGTATAATTTTGTCGGAATAAAGGAAACAAAAAGGCTCGACCATTAACTTATCAGCGTCTGAATTGACCTTTTGACCTTGAATTCCCTGATGCAAGCGCACTAATGACGTCATCTTCGCTAAATCGGTGTCTTTGTATCGTAAAATGCGACACTTTCACAATGTTTATACATCTTTTTTAATTATTAGTAAGATATAACATATTTTTTTTGATATCACTGAAGTTTTGGGTTTTATTTAATGAGTAATTTTAAAATAAGATCCATTTTACTGTTTTAATTTACTGGATCGTACCATTAAAGTCGCAGGGTAGAAAGATGCATTTTCCAACCGCGCCAAATTTAATTTACGTTCCGACATTCTGTTAAATGGGTTCGTGTTGTTAAAGTAGATATTCATTGATTTTAAATCTAGCTTTATTTTCATTATTGCAAAGTTGAAACTTTGATTCGACAAGGTTATCAAAATTCAATGCTTGGAAACATTCGAAGTAATGATTATTATAAATTACAAAACGCTTAAATACAGCCCCGGCATAGCACCTGAATAGTTCTCCGAACGCTGCTGAGATGATGTGTGAGATCACAGCAGGGACATGATTTGCACGAGCAGACGATGTCCCATGACATCTTACACATTTTCAGTGCCTGTGTTTTCATCTTCTCTTGAGTTCTTTCTCTTACTTCACTACCGTCAGGCTAAATGTATAATCTATTGCCTCACTCTAAACCCCGCGCATGCTTTTATTTTGATGACAAATGCAGCGATACAAAAATAAAGGAATCTGTCGCTTGTAAACAAAATAAGACGCCATTGTATATTCAGCTGCAGACACCGCGGTATGTTCGGTGTTTTAAGAGGGAACAAATGCCGTCCTTAATATCAATCCGGGGGCTTTTCAATTTGAAAGTCTGGTTTCTTTGATTGTTAATTAACCCCTATCCTGTGTATTTACAAGCAAAAGATTTTAGTTATCAGAATTGGGTCATGTCCCCTTTTGATCGGTTTGACGTACCAGTACATTTATATACACTAAACTCATTATAATTTGACAAATAATAGCTTTGCAATTATGTTCATTCTTTATGGGATGTCGTCTGCTTGGGCAGTATTGGTCCCTGTTGTGACGTCATTAAAACATCGTTATTTTTCTGGCGAATCTCTCGTATATCCCAGCTGCTATGGAGGTGGTTGTATTTGTATTTTTATAAATCACCCGATATGTAGCTGACCTCAAACTTGTACGATGGCCATCTGTTAGCTTACCAGTTTCTAGTGATACATTAGTTGACATATTTGTGATTTTCTTTGAATTTCACCTTTAATAATCCAATGCTTTCTGCTCCACCAAACGTCCACATGCGGAGTCGTTTATCAACTAAATTATTCAAATTTATGGATGCTTCCTAGCTTCCAAGGTGTTTGTGTTGTTGAAGCATTTCATTCACCTGCTATCATTCTTACTCCAATTGCCAGAACGCAAATTTTATTTTAGTTTTATAGTTTCATCGGAGTCGTTTATCAACTATATGTGTATATAATTATGTATTCAAATTTATGAATGCTTCCTCTCCAGGTGTTTGTGGTGTTTATGCATTTCATTCACCTGTTATTATTATTTGTACTCCAATTGTTAGAATACAAAATGCATTTTAGTTTTATAGTTTCATGTAGTGAGTAAGTCAATAAAAGAGTATGTTCTTCAATCACACTTTGGCCGCTCTCGCAAGCTCTCACTCATTTCACTGTGGTCGATCAAGCGACTTTGGGGCAAGCGGTTAATGAAAATACTAATCGTTAGCTTTCTCCTGGTATTAAACTTGTTTTGATTGATTGTATAATTTTGTCGGAATAAAGGAAACAAAAAGGCTCGACCATTAACTTATCAGCGTCTGAATTGACCTTTTGACCTTGAATTCCCTGATGCAAGCGCACTAATGACGTCATCTTCGCTAAATCGGTGTCTTTTTATCGTAAAATGCGACACTTTCACAATGTTTATACATCTTTTTTAATTATTAGTAAGATATAACATATTTTTTTTGATATCACTGAAGTTTTGGGTTTTATTTAATGAGTAATTTTAAAATAAGATCCATTTTACTGTTTTAATTTACTGGATCGTACCATTAAAGTCGCAGGGTAGAAAGATGCATTTTCCAACCGCGCCAAATTTAATTTACGTTCCGACATTCTGTTAAATGGGTTCGTGTTGTTAAAGTAGATATTCATTGATTTTAAATCTAGCTTTATTTTCATTATTGCAAAGTTGAAACTTTGATTCGACAAGGTTATCAAAATTCAATGCTTGGAAACATTCGAAGTAATGATTATTATAAATTACAAAACGCTTAAATACAGCCCCGGCATAGCACCTGAATAGTTCTCCGAACGCTGCTGAGATGATGTGTGAGATCACAGCAGGGACATGATTTGCACGAGCAGACGATGTCCCATGACATCTTACACATTTTCAGTGCCTGTGTTTTCATCTTCTCTTGAGTTCTTTCTCTTACTTCACTACCGTCAGGCTAAATGTATAATCTATTGCCTCACTCTAAACCCCGCGCATGCTTTTATTTTGATGACAAATGCAGCGATACAAAAATAAAGGAATCTGTCGCTTGTAAACAAAATAAGACGCCATTGTATATTCAGCTGCAGACACCGCGGTATGTTCGGTGTTTTAAGAGGGAACAAATGCCGTCCTTAATATCAATCCGGGGGCTTTTCAATTTGAAAGTCTGGTTTCTTTGATTGTTAATTAACCCCTATCCTGTGTATTTACAAGCAAAAGATTTTAGTTATCAGAATTGGGTCATGTCCCCTTTTGATCGGTTTGACGTACCAGTACATTTATATACACTAAACTCATTATAATTTGACAAATAATAGCTTTGCAATTATGTTCATTCTTTATGGGATGTCGTCTGCTTGGGCAGTATTGGTCCCTGTTGTGACGTCATTAAAACATCGTTATTTTTCTGGCGAATCTCTCGTATATCCCAGCTGCTATGGAGGTGGTTGTATTTGTATTTTATAAATCACCCGATATGTAGCTGACCTCAAACTTGTACGATGGCCATCTGTTAGCTTACCAGTTTCTAGTGATACATTAGTTGACATATTTGTGATTTTCTTTGAATTTCACCTTTAATAATCCAATGCTTTCTGCTCCACCAAACGTCCACATGCGGAGTCGTTTATCAACTAAATTATTCAAATTTATGGATGCTTCCTAGCTTCCAAGGTGTTTGTGTTGTTGAAGCATTTCATTCACCTGCTATCATTCTTACTCCAATTGCCAGAACGCAAATTTTATTTTAGTTTTATAGTTTCATCGGAGTCGTTTATCAACTATATGTGTATATAATTATGTATTCAAATTTATGAATGCTTCCTCTCCAGGTGTTTGTGGTGTTTATGCATTTCATTCACCTGTTATTATTATTTGTACTCCAATTGTTAGAATACAAAATGCATTTTAGTTTTATAGTTTCATGTAGTGAGTAAGTCAATAAAAGAGTATGTTCTTCAATCACACTTTGGCCGCTCTCGCAAGCTCTCACTCATTTCACTGTGGTCGATCAAGCGACTTTGGGGCAAGCGGTTAATGAAAATACTAATCGTTAGCTTTCTCCTGGTATTAAACTTGTTTTGATTGATTGTATAATTTTGTCGGAATAAAGGAAACAAAAAGGCTCGACCATTAACTTATCAGCGTCTGAATTGACCTTTTGACCTTGAATTCCCTGATGCAAGCGCACTAATGACGTCATCTTCGCTAAATCGGTGTCTTTTTATCGTAAAATGCGACACTTTCACAATGTTTATACATCTTTTTTAATTATTAGTAAGATATAACATATTTTTTTTGATATCACTGAAGTTTTGGGTTTTATTTAATGAGTAATTTTAAAATAAGATCCATTTTACTGTTTTAATTTACTGGATCGTACCATTAAAGTCGCAGGGTAGAAAGATGCATTTTCCAACCGCGCCAAATTTAATTTACGTTCCGACATTCTGTTAAATGGGTTCGTGTTGTTAAAGTAGATATTCATTGATTTTAAATCTAGCTTTATTTTCATTATTGCAAAGTTGAAACTTTGATTCGACAAGGTTATCAAAATTCAATGCTTGGAAACATTCGAAGTAATGATTATTATAAATTACAAAACGCTTAAATACAGCCCCGGCATAGCACCTGAATAGTTCTCCGAACGCTGCTGAGATGATGTGTGAGATCACAGCAGGGACATGATTTGCACGAGCAGACGATGTCCCATGACATCTTACACATTTTCAGTGCCTGTGTTTTCATCTTCTCTTGAGTTCTTTCTCTTACTTCACTACCGTCAGGCTAAATGTATAATCTATTGCCTCACTCTAAACCCCGCGCATGCTTTTATTTTGATGACAAATGCAGCGATACAAAAATAAAGGAATCTGTCGCTTGTAAACAAAATAAGACGCCATTGTATATTCAGCTGCAGACACCGCGGTATGTTCGGTGTTTTAAGAGGGAACAAATGCCGTCCTTAATATCAATCCGGGGGCTTTTCAATTTGAAAGTCTGGTTTCTTTGATTGTTAATTAACCCCTATCCTGTGTATTTACAAGCAAAAGATTTTAGTTATCAGAATTGGGTCATGTCCCCTTTTGATCGGTTTGACGTACCAGTACATTTATATACACTAAACTCATTATAATTTGACAAATAATAGCTTTGCAATTATGTTCATTCTTTATGGGATGTCGTCTGCTTGGGCAGTATTGGTCCCTGTTGTGACGTCATTAAAACATCGTTATTTTTCTGGCGAATCTCTCGTATATCCCAGCTGCTATGGAGGTGGTTGTATTTGTATTTTTATAAATCACCCGATATGTAGCTGACCTCAAACTTGTACGATGGCCATCTGTTAGCTTACCAGTTTCTAGTGATACATTAGTTGACATATTTGTGATTTTCTTTGAATTTCACCTTTAATAATCCAATGCTTTCTGCTCCACCAAACGTCCACATGCGGAGTCGTTTATCAACTAAATTATTCAAATTTATGGATGCTTCCTAGCTTCCAAGGTGTTTGTGTTGTTGAAGCATTTCATTCACCTGCTATCATTCTTACTCCAATTGCCAGAACGCAAATTTTATTTTAGTTTTATAGTTTCATCGGAGTCGTTTATCAACTATATGTGTATATAATTATGTATTCAAATTTATGAATGCTTCCTCTCCAGGTGTTTGTGGTGTTTATGCATTTCATTCACCTGTTATTATTATTTGTACTCCAATTGTTAGAATACAAAATGCATTTTAGTTTTATAGTTTCATGTAGTGAGTAAGTCAATAAAAGAGTATGTTCTGCAACGTGTGTCCCTATTGTACAATGTAATGTGTACCCTCATTTTGTAATAGTTAATTTACCCATTCACATAATGGAACTACCTGCCCGATGAAGCCAGTGGCCTGTGACCCCTGAGCACTCAACACCGTGTGGGAGTCAGTTTGTGGTCAACTTCTTTTATGAGACACGTACAAGCAAACGTTTCCATATGAACCCCTCCCCATGAGATGACCCCGAAAATACGACCCTATTCCAAATCCAACCACGTGGGAGACAGTGAGCATGGGATGACAATAGAAAATGCTCTTTACAATACTAAGTTTCAGCGAGATTAATAATATTAATTAATAATTAATTAATAATAACAACAAAACAATCAAAGATCTACTACACTCGTATATGGTCATATCTCTATATTATGATAGACTTGATATCGCAAAGCAAAAATATATTCAAGATTCAAGATTCAACTGATTTTATTTCTCTTGCAAAATATATTCAAGATTCAAGATTCAACTGATTTTATTTCTCATGAAAAATATAATACAATAAAATTGTTTTTTGTTTTCCGTCTCATTTGACTGCACATAACCGTAAAGGATGCAGATATCTTCAAAGTAACTTACCTTCGGGTATTAGTTTAGCCTGAAATCCTTTGCCAAAGAGCATAGTTTCATCATTACTGTTATATATAATTCTCAAACGGTAATAACAAATCGGTCGATTGTAGTCAAAAAGCATTGTTTTAAAGATTAAGTAATATCAGTCTTGAGAGTTCATTATTTACAATTTCATCACTTTAGACTCGATTTCAACCTCGACAGCGATCCTTGAATAGCGTAAAATCGCATATATGCTTCTAGTATGGTCATTAATTTTGAACTTAAGTCATGACCCCGTACCAAAACTTTGAAATACCATTACGTAGAATGAAACCATTCACTTTAACATGCGTCATTATGTAAAGGACATTTAATCTCACACTTTCACCCGCCCCCCCCCCCCACTCAGTGTTATTTAGGGTACGCATATGCTTGTTCCCTCTTTTTGAAAGCACCCCCTATCTGAGGGCTGCCAACATTTCGAAACCCCCCCTTTCGCGGGCTTTTCGCGGGCTTTTCCTGCCTTGGAGACCCCCCTAAATCATGAAAAATGCTCAATGTACCCCCCTAAATTCGGAATAATTCCTTAGGAGTCCAAAGAGATGAGAGAAAAAAGAAGAACAAACACCCCCTTTTTAAAGAAATCTCCGGGTGAAAAGTTAATACACCCCCCCTTTAAAAAAAAAAAAAAATTCTCGGGCCGGACGATGTCGCATGAACAGTACCCCTTTACCGGACATTTTGGTAACACGCATGGGGTCCGTCCGTTCTCGGAGTGGGGGAGCCGGGGGTAAATGGGGAACAAATAGAGGAAGGCAACGAAGAAAGAATGATAGAAAAAGATTGCAAAAGCTCTAGAAAGAGGAGGCTAGATCAGCAGAAAGAGGGGATTGAGTCGAGAGTCAAGCAAACCTAGATTCAAGTCAACAATGTCAACAATTAGTGCAATTAATGACGGGCTCGTCAGCACACAATGGGTTTATTTCTAGACTTCTCATATTATAGGCCTAGTATTAAGATGAATAGCAATGCAAATAAGCAATTTGCGAGGTTAACTGCAAACAAGAATTGAACTTTATATATATATATATATATATATTGTAACAGGGGTGGGGTGTTATCCCGCCCCCACCCCCACCCCCCCCCGACTACTCCGGGGTCGGAATGACCGCATATGCGCGTGTTACCAAAATGTCTGATAAAGGCTAAAGGGGTACTTTTCACGCACCAAAGTCGGCTCGTAGTACACAAAAATATACACCGGACTTAAGGGGGTGTTTTCAAAAGAGGGAACACATGCACATATGCGTTCTCTATAAAATAACACTGAGTGGGGGAGGGGGGGGGGGGGGTATTATGTATATTTTTATGTAGATTTATTATTTTTCAGTAGATCTATTCGTTTTAAAAAATCGTCCCTATTTTCACGAAGTGACGGTAGTGAATGAAAATCGCATACAATTTGCGTGCGGATTTTTCTCACTACCGTCACTTCGTGAAAATAGGAACGAAATATATTTCGCTTATTCCAAATATTATTATTGCGTTTATGTCGGTTTTGTCATTGGGCATCATTAGACTGTTGCAATTTCTCATCGTCGTTTAGGTTTCGAAAGTCCGGTACTATATTTTTTAAGTTTAGAGATACGATGTATATTTGAATCTGGGAGCTAATCTTGAGCTCTGCTATATGGGAATCGTATGTCTAAAGAACATGGCTATAACTCATTCTGGATTATTTATTCCGCAGTAGATTGATTGTTTGAACCAGTAACATAAAAACAATCTCGCAAAACGTGCTGGAAATCATCTTCAATGAAAACCAAAATTCTCTGCATTTGCACATAATTGAGCTGTGTTAGCACATGGTACGTGTCGGGCCTATTTACCTTGATTTCCTTATCTTTCTATGCTCACATTTTCTACCAAAATCGTTTCGCACGTGTCATTTATTTGTAATCTTGACCATTCAGTGTAAATTTTGTTGTACTCTGTGAGAATTTATTTTCTATCATTACCAGTGCTCAAGCCTATTTTTCAGTGTGTAAATTTGTTAGGAAATGTATTTCATTCTCTATGTTTGGTCAGGCTAGTAACTCCATGGTGTTAACAAAGGGTGCATAATTGCATATCCTTCATTATAATTATATACCCCCTATCTAGGGTTTCGATGTGATGGGTTGTCTATTGGTATTGCTTTCCACCAATCACGTACTGCCCACTCTGTTCTGTTTAGTCTTTAGTCCAAAACCATTTCTTTAATAATCAAATACAACATCCCAACATAGATATGGAAGTAAAGAAGAATGAGATCTAATTTTAATATAAATACAAAATGTATATTTTTTAAATGATATAACTGTCATATATTGGTATTTTTATTACGATTTTAATAATTCTATTTAAAAAAAAGTCTCATAAGTCTGTAATATTCCTGACCAGCATTGCATACGTGGAAAACCGTGACTTATAACAATGGGTAATTTTTACTTTCTAAACGTTAATTGCTGTATTAATGAAATAATTTTTACATGAATGTCACCTTATTAACAGATTGAAACATTGATGTGGGTGTGAGAGTGGAAAGAGTGCTTTGAAAAGAAGAAAAGATAGGGTTAATTTGTTAGCTTTGTATGTTGTAGTCCCGTATGATAGTTTCTGTGTTTGTAAATTCATTTCGTCGCGTCCTCGTCGCCACGCCTCTGGCTCTGGCCCGGAGGCGACTTTGCGTTTTACACCCTGGCCTGGACATTTTCCCGGTAAATAGCAATGAAACTGCTTGAATGAGTCTAGTCTACGCTCCTCGATCGGGCGCGCCAGTTCCAAATCGAATCGTACATGCACAGACGTACGTCGATGCAGCATTTATACACACCGTACGCAGCTGCAATACTGAAGATTAAGGGAGAAGATATAGGATTTCAAGTTCAGAACAACAAGTTAAGAAGCTTGCTGCACGATGGAATTCATCGAGAATGATGACGGAGTGGCAATGCAGACGCCTTTGCGGGTATGAATACTGTAAATCCAGTTTTGAATTGTAGTTATATGAGTACGATTAACTGTAACTGTTAGGCATCCATAGTTAGCAAAACTAAGAGTAAATTCTAGATGTTCGACTTTGTACAGGTAAATGATTATATTAGTGTTACGGTAGGCCTACTGTTTTCTTGAAATTCAAACATTTTTAACTTTTCATGTTAGTTGTGCACCAGCACCACATAAATGCTTGGGAAATTTCATATTTGCACTCGTTTCAAGCTTCAATTGCCAAGATGCAGTTTACAAGTACATGTACTAGTATATTATAAAAAATGGTGAATAAATCACAATATCTCTGTGGAGTATCTAAATAATAATTATAATATTGGATGATCAATTTTCGCGAAATACGTGAAATATTGTTACTCGCTGAAGAAAAATATTTTCACGTATCATCCATTATTATGTGTATTCAGTTCGTTATCTCCAAAGTAAAGTGCGGTGCACGCCTCTGCGCCCATGAATCCGTCTATGTTCATATCTCTTTTTATCTACATGTGCATGTATTTTCAAATAAAAATTTCTTATAGTCATTTCTTGCATCTAAATCTTAACACACTGTCAAATTATCTGTTCAAATTTCTACTATTGTTTGCTTTCACTTTTACTACATATTTCTTCTTTATATAACTATTTATGCATACACATACTCCTGTATCTTTTGTATTACTTCTCTGACATTGAAGGATTAGATTACCTTCACGAAAAAAAAAAGTATATGAATGTAAAGCAGTAAATAAAGTGCAAATGAATTCATGTAAAACTGGTGTATAATTTCCTTTATATGTTATGTGTCTGTACATTACACTAGACAAAGTGATGAATGGAAAAAGAGAGAAAGAGAGGTCTTATAAACAAATATCATGAATTTAAAATGAGAAAGAGAGAAAGGGAGAGAGAGACAGAGGTCTTAGAAACAAATATGAATTCAAGAAGTGAGAAAGAGAGGGGGTCTTAGAAACAAATATCATGAATTGAGAGCTAGAGAGAGAGAGGTCTTAGAAACAAATATCAAGAAATGAGAAAGAGAGGGGGGGGGGGGTCTTAGAAACAAATATGAAGAGAGAGAGAGAGGCCTTAGAAACAAATATCAAGAAATGAGAAAGAGAGGGGGGGGGGGTCTTAGAAACAAATATGAAGAGAGAGAGAGAGGCCTTAGAAACAAATATGAAGAGGGGGTTAATGAGAGAGAAAGAAAGAGGGGTCTGAGAAATACATACGAGAGAGAGAGTGGGTCGAGAGAGAGAGGTCTTAGAAAACAAATATGAATAGAGATGGGGGGGGGGGGGGCGGGGGAGAAATGGGTCTTAGAAAACAAATATGAAGAGAGATGAGGGGGGGGGAGGTCTTAGAAAACAAATATGAAGGGAGAGGGGTCAAGAGAATTAGAGAAATTAGGTCTTAGAAACAAATGACATGAATTTAAAAAATGAAAGACGTGATCTCACAATAATAGAAAATGGTACGAGTGCAATGTTTAAATCACAGTTTATGTATTACATTACCATTACACATATTATGTCGAGTGTAGTCTGTGTATGTGTCGATATGTGTACACGTGTGTTAGGGGGGGGGGGGGGGGTCCGAATCAGCAAATGGTTTGAAAGTAGGCTACACGTCAAAAATTGAAACCCTGAAGAAGGCGGAATTAAACCACAAAAAACATAATATTATTTGGTTTCTCTCTTTCCTTACTTTGATTAATTCCTTCTCTAATTTCTCTCTTTCTTTCAAGTTAGTTTTTGTTTTCTCTCTCTGCTTATGACATTCTTTGTTTCCTCTCTGTTCTTTAATTATTTATTGTTTTTCTCTATTTCCTTCTGTTGTTATTCGTTGTTTTTCTCTCACTCGTACGTCTCGATACAAAAGTACATGTACCGCGTACCGCGACACTGGACATATAGGACGTACGTTGAGCATTGCAGAAGAGCTACGTGCGCGCGCAATATCTTGTCATGGATAGACTTTTCCCAGTCGGTTCCTTGAAATTTATTGGGAAAAGGTCCAGGCCAGGGTGTAAAACGCAAAGTCGCGGCCCGGAGTTCCGCTACAATAGAGGGCCATTCAGCCCGAATTTTCTTCATGTTCAGATAAAGATAATGAGAAGGATTTATATTAAGAATAATATATCACTGTGCATTGCCACATCTACATGTATGACCTATGCATAGGTCATGTCATACATGTAGTTTCTTCCCAAGAACACTCCGGGACTGGGATGAGCTCCCTACCAACTTCATTGAACTGCCCTCTGTGGAGAAGTTCAAGGGAGCCATCAGCGCCTAAATCATAGGAGGATCTGTTTTTACTCGCACAACTTGTATATACGCACTATGCACTAATCAATCATGACCACTATGAGAGACACCACACCACAATATCCTCGTTTAGTTGCTGAAAAGGCTTTTGACGAGTACCAGCATAGACGTAGACGTAGACGTAGATGTAGATGTGGCAATGCATAGCTATGTGAACTGACCGCAAGGTCTGATGGTAAAATTGCTACTGGCGCGATATCCAGGGCAGCGTCTCACGAATCTGTCATAACTAAGTACAAGTTCACCGACATCCCATTGAAATGCATGTATTACTATTAAGTTTAATAACACAAGTTTCAATGGGTTGTCGGTGAACTTGTACTTACGACGGTTTTATGAAACGCTGCCCAGCCCAGGGGCCCGTTTCTTGAAACTGTCATAAATTAGTAAGCTAACTTCTTGACTAAATCACAGTAAGTAAGCTACTTGTCCACTACATGTTTCATTAAGCCCTTTCTGCCATTATCAAGGACAACGTCCTGAGTAAGTAGTTATGATGCCTCTGACCCAGCTCTGTCATACATACAGTAACTATGTTGTAACTTCTTAGTTTAGTCGATGTGCAGCACCATCACATGTCATTTATTGGGTAGACTACATTGTATGGCTGGCAAAAAAGGACGATAAGTCCTTAAGGCTTTACTAAACTGATTAATTGCGTTCATTTCCATATTGTGAAATCCTCAAAGGGATGGGTAATTCAAATTTGCCACAGCTGGAAAGCCATAGTCAAAAGTATATTCTCTAGTTTTCAGACCCATTTCGATTTCAAGATAAATTCTATCTCCAAAAGTGTAAACTGAATAGTATAAAACATGTGTTTTACCGGTATTGAAGAAAGGCAATACTTGAAATTTGTCTTTTTTATATTTTGTTGAAGCCTAAACCATTGGGCCCAACTTTTAAAGTATCATATATTTACGAAGAATAATTAAAGGTTGTATTTTTATAAACTATCAAATGAAATTATCCAGGGGTACCCATCTCAAAAACAAAACTAATTCATGGGTTATGAAATAAAATACTCCCATTTGTATTTTACAAGTAATTATATGGTATAATCTACACATTTTTTGAAGTATTTTGTTTCTCTTATCCTCTGCTACTATTTTCAATTTATTGTTATTTTTATTTATCATCTCTTGCAGCTGTGAGTAGTGGAGTGTCGGCTCTTTTGTCTGCTATCTTAGCAGTAGCCCTGTTTGCGGGTATGCAGACCTACCGGATCCAACTGGCTGATTCAGAATGGCTTACAATATTTGGTGGCTTTCTCGGAGCTGACCTTTTCATCTTGATTTTGACTGTATCCTTTTCAACCTTTTTGCAGAGCCTGTCGTCACAGTTTTTTAACAGATGTTTGTCATATTAATTTAAATGATTGAGAATTTTGTGCAACTGGGAGTTGAGATGAAAATCAAATTCCAGTGTCCAATTTTTGGCTTAACTGAAATAAGTTGATGTAAAATTTTGATCCAATCAAAATTGTAGATTTTTGGGAAAGAAATACAAATTTGAAATAATCAAAAGTCAAATAATTATTAACTTGACACAATTAAAACATACCAATAACATTGAGTGTCGCTAAAAACTGTAAATTTTCTAGTTTCTCTGAGCGCCATTATTTTTCTCTGCTATTCATTTTTATTTCTTTATTGTGATTATTAAATTGTCTTTATTTAATTATTTATGTATACATATAATTTTAATAATTTGTTTATCTATGTGTTTATTAGTGTACACATATTTATTTATTTATTTATCTGTCTACTGGTAATCATGTATTTAATTTTTTAAAAATAATTTTGTATTATTTTTTTATTTTTTTATTTATTTTTTATTAATTAATTAATTAATTAATTTTTTTATTTATTTATTATTATTATTATTTTTTTTTTTTTTTTTTTTTTTTGGGGGGGGGGTATTGAACAATGGGTTGCACATGCAAATGGTCAACGTTGAAAAAGTGGCATTTCATAGATATTTAGTTCATATATATATATATATATATATTGACAAAAATAATAGCATTGTATTGTTGACCCTGCACTATGATTTGACCTTAACTGATATATTTGCAGTGCATCAGTAATATTGAAACTATGCTCTTTGGCAAAGGATTTCAGGCTAAACTAATACCAGAAGGTAAGTGTTACTTTTAAGATATCTGCATCTTTTACAGTGATGTGTAGTCAAATGAGACTGGAAAAAACCCTGGCACAGGGAATAAAAGATAATAACAATTCATTAATGTATTTGTGACTCTGGAAAGCTCCAAATCAGTTCTAGAAAGTTAGAAAGTAGCCGTAGTAATGAAACATTTGGAGCAAGGAATTAGTAAATCCCCACACAACTTGAGATTGTTTGAAGAAAAATAAAAAATTACATTGTGTTGACTGAGACCAAAAATTTCACAATGACAACATTTGAGAGAAGGTTAGAACGGGAACCAAGTTTGAACTATTTAGCCATTTTTGTTTACATGCAGTTCAGCACGTCTTCATTCAGAGACATCTCTTATGCTTTATATGTGGCGGCCAGGCAGAGGGGAAGATAAGACAAGCTTTTTGTACTGAAATAAAGATGAATAACGTCAGATTGTCATGATTTAAAACAAAAATGTAGTACATTTTATTGGTTAAAGGTATCTTTACTGCAGTAATTGATCCTAACATCTTTTTATCAGGAATTGAAAATTATAGCGCATATCACAATATGTCTCTATGCGCTGTGAGAAAGAGTAAAAAGGAAAGGTGGATAGAGTAACATAAGAAGAGTGAGATATGCTCAACATACTTCCTCTTGTTAACATTGGAAAGTATTTTTGAAAAGAAATGTTTTAAGACGCGCCTTAAAGTTGTCAACACTCAACAGCATTCCATTTATTCCAAAGTTTGGCCGATGCAACCTGAAAAGAGCGAGACCCGTAGAATTTGATTGAATTAAAATGCACAACATCTCAAAACAACCATTTGTTCAAATCATTTCTTTCTCTCTGTTCAAAATATTTTCTCATCTTTCGTTTTCTTTGCAGTTGCTGGAGCTCTTGTTGCTGCTATGTTTGCATCAGGTCTAGTTCATAGAGTGTGTGTCACAACCTGGTAAGTGAATCAGTTGTCTGGAATTAAGGTGGAATCCAATATAAAAGTAAACTACTCTAAAAGAAAGCAGGAAAATCAAAGGAGCAGACTGGTGAAGATTCCTTCATTAGGTAGATCTTTTTTTTGAGAGAGAGAATATACACACCTGTACAATGTAACAGCCCACTCATTTCCGTTGATGAGTCATGATGATGTTTCTCTGAAATGCATGCTTTTACCTTGAAGAGGGATTGCTTAGAAACTCATCGCATGTTTTGATGTCAATGTCAAAGGTTTTACCTTGATCTACAATGTATGACATCCACCTTGATCAACATCCTACACTACTTTTTATGCCTCCGTTACGAAGTAGCCGGAGGCATTATGTTTTCGGGTTGTCCGTCTGTACGTACGTACGTCTGTACGTATGTACGTACGTCCCTTTCTTGTGATCGCGTTATCTAAAGAACCAATAGATGGATTCCTGCCAAACTTTGGTCATACATGTATCTTGCAAAGTCGATGGACTGATTAAATTTTGGGGTCACGAGGTCAAAGGTCAAAGGTCACAGGGCTCATTAGGTATGCAAAAACAGCGCGTGATCGCGTTATCTGAAGAACCGATTGATGGATTCCTGCCAAACTTTAGTCATGTATGTATCTTGCAGAGCCGATGGACTGATTAAATTTTGGGGTCACGAGGTCAAAGGTCACAGGGCTCATTAGGTATGCAAAAACAGCTCGTGATCGCGTTATCTGAAGAACCGATTGATGGATTCCTGCCAAACTTTGGTCATGTATGTATTTTGCAGAGCTGATGGAGTGATTAAATTTTGGGGTCACGAGGTTAAAGGTCAAAGGTCACAGGGCTCATTATGTATGCAAAAACAGCTTGTGATCGCATTCTCATTAGAACTGATTGATGGATTGCTGCCAAACTTAGGTCATGTATGTTATTTGCAGAGCCAATGAACTGAGTAGATTCTTGGTTCATAAGGTCAAAGGTCAATGGTCATGGGCTCATTATGTATGCAAAAAATAGCTTGTGAACGCATTCTCATTAGAACTGACAGATGGATTACTATTTAACTCAGGACATCTTGCAGAGCCAATAAACTGAGTAGATTTTAGGGTCATGAGGTCAAAGATCAAAGGGTCATATATGTATATGAGAAGTTGCTTGTAATCACGATATTCTGAGAACCTGTCAATGGATTACAATTGAACTTGAATTCGAAAAATTTCTTCTGCTTTTGTTTGTAAAATTGCTCTATGACGGAGGCATCATTTTCAACTGCGAGCAGTCGAATTCCATCTAGTTTTTTTTTAAATCACTTTTTCAAACAACAATACAATACTGTGTTATACTTTATTACTGCTTTGGTGGCAGCACCAATAAAGCCTTTCCTAGCTGTCTCCACATTCATATATATTTTTGTTGTTGTATTTTATTGTAAATGTTTCTCTTTAACTTGTACGCTATATTTTGTATTTTATATGTTTGTTATGTTTTTATGATGAATGAAATAAAGATCAATTAAATTAAATTAAATTGATTCTCATATCTTTCTTAGCTTCCTGTTTTCCATGGTGGGCTTGTACTACGTCAACAAAGTCTCCCAGACAACGTACGCACCGTTCACAACAGCTGCTACATCACTCAAGAAAAAGAAATAAATTACTTTTTTACCAGCGGAGCTTTTTTCCCCCTCCAATGCATCATTGCTAGTTAGTATCCCCCTAGATGTTATGAAAAATGAATCGTGCAGAATCCATACAAAATACAAATAAATGATTAGTAAATGGCCTCTGTCAATCAAAGTGTGTAGAGAATGAACTCATTTAGCAAATAGGTGAGGAACGTTAGGCTGCTCCGGTTTATCCATTTAACAAGTACATGTCGTTCTAAATAATGTTTCACCAAGTCTTCTTGAGATTGTTAACTCTTTGTGTGCTACTCAAGTAACATCCCTGTGTCACATTGTCCCATGTTACCCATAAAGTTGGACTGATTTTTATTCACTTCTTTTCATGAAATGATTGTTATAGTATTCTCAATCTCATAGTTCTAGGGATGCATCAGTAAATCTCTGAGAAGATATAAACATTAACTACATGTATAAAAGGCATTGTTTAACAGTGTTCCAGTTGTACAAATCTGAGATGCATGGCCTTACATGTTATCTTGAAGCACTTCATGGTCATTTTGTAGCCCTGCACAAATTGCGCTTAGAAATGATCATGAATTGCTTCAAGTAAGAATCTTTGAGTGACCAGTTAAGTTTTACCATACTAATTTTCCCCAATAGACTGTAGTGTTATAAAAACCGTTGGGAAAACAGTTTTTGAAATTTCGAATTCCAATCATAAATATCTTGATAATCAGACGGGTGATCGTCTTGTGAACTTCATGGGATTCCTGACTGACCTAAAGGTCAATAATTATGATTGCAGCATGCACTAAATCCAGGATATTGTTCAGAATCTGAGGCAAAGATACCCAATCCCTTTAAAAAATGAATAATATTGTCAGAATCATTTCATGAACAGAGGTTAAGAGAAATTATTCAAACTTTATGGCCAACAGTATATTTCTCAAGGACTTTACAGAGTGCATCTTGTTTGTTTCAAAATTACCACATGCAGATTATGAAGAATTTGATGTAGCCAAGAACGACTTTGAGACTGGGAATAGGTTATACTGTGAAGCTTTTATACATGTTCCCCTGTGGATTAGTACCTGTTGTTTGTGACAAATGGCACTTGTGGCACACTTGTGAATGTGGGAGTTGGCACTTGTGACATAGAAAAGGTTAAATCTTCCAGTTCCCAACAACCCATTGACTTTTACGATCAACAATTTGACAAAAAAGTGAATTTTCTGAGACTGAGTCAGTCTTTCACAAAATGATTTCATTAATAGAACTCCAGATTACCATAAACAATATTCACCCAAATTAGATATATCGTATTTTCTATTTTTAGTTCGTAGCTCAGATCAGTGACAGCCTTCAGCTTGGAAGTGGGTAGAATTATTAATAGTTACTCACCCTCTATTAAATAAACATCTTATTCTTGTATGGTTGTGTGTGGGCTAGATGTGGTCCATTTACAGATTAAAGCAACAAGTTCCTAGGTCACAAAAAATGAAAGACAAAAATGTGGGATTTTCAAAGAATGTGGGATGCATCTATGATTTACAGCACATGGACTCTTGTTAGCACTGAAATTTGTAATTGAAATGATGCTATTTGTGTCATACTTTATCGAGAGTTGCAAAATTGTATGACATATTGAAACAAAAAGATAACTGAAACGGTCACAATTGAGGGCGAAAAGAAAGAAAATGACTCCTTTGAACCCATAATTTAAATAAAAACAATGACATGATTAATAATTTTTTCCTAAAAACCAGCAAAGAACACAGTTTTTATGCTTGTCTTTATCTTTCACCTGTATTGCCACCCGTAGTATATCAATGGTTTATAAGATGGGTGAGTCTTAAACGACTTTCATGACTTGTTTGCCTTTTATTACAATTCATAGTATTGGCCTGTGTATTTTAGCACTAAGCTATTGTTTCTACGTGGAATGTGGTAGTATACAATACAATAAAATACAATCCAGTACTTTGATTTTGTTGTTGTTGTTGCTGAACACAAATCAATCCATATGGTTTTGGGTAGTAAGGTAACCCAGAAAACACAACATTGAACAAAAGTTTATCCCAAATATAACTTTTAGATTACTAATTTTCCCAATAGAGTTTTAAGGAAAAAAGAAAATTTGCAGACATTTTTCTGCATCAGGAACTTTGAATTTAGTTATTTGTATTATAGAGTAGAAATAGTGAAAGAGTAGCATAAAAGGCAGTAGGGGATACACGTAGTAAAGCAATTTATAGACAACATATTTTATCCTGATGTAATCTCTCATAAAAAACACTCTGATTCCAAGAATGGATACGCTTTCACATACATGTTTGTTATATGAATGCGTTATGTTTATTGAAATGTGGACAGAAATAAAAGAAAACGACATGTTTGTTTAAAAAGAGATATTTTTTGGTTCTTATTGTGTGTGAGAAATTTAAAGTGCATAAATAGTCTCTAACCCCGTCCATTTTTTACTGATAAAAAGGTGTTTTTCCCAGTCATGCACTTGTAAATTATGATAGTAACAATGAGAATGATGATGATGATGGTGATGATGATTTTCGTGATGATGACGATGACGATGATGACGATGACGATGATGATGATGGTGATGATAATGATGAGGATGGGTGGTGATGATGATGGTGATGATGATGATGGTGATGATGATGGTGATGATGATGATGATGATGGTGATGATGATGATGATGCCGATGATGATGGTGATGATGATGATGGTGATGATGATGATGGTGATAATGACGTACATGATGGTGATGATGATGGTGATGTTGATGATAATATATCTTTCCTCTTCAACATGATTTCCTATATTTGTGTAAGCAAACCTTAATAGACTTAATATAAGCAGATTCACTTTTTTCTTCTGGTCTTCTCGATCATGAAAGCTCCGTATTATTACTTTTACCCTGTTGTAGAAAATGTTCACACCAAAGTGTTTTGAATAGTCCCGACTAGTTTTGCAGAGATGTTGTTATTCATGCGCACCTATGGTATATGGGATAGGAAGACATGATAGATGAGAGAGAGAGAGAGAGAGATAGAGAGAGAGCGAAAACTTTTTGGGGGGAGGGCAGGGGGGGGGGGGGGGGAGATGGGGAGGGAGAGATCGAGGGGTTAATTGAGCGGTTGTGACACGATAGTATTCATCATTCAGGGAGGTGACGTAAAAAGGGCGCCTTCAAAGAGAAATCTCAAAGCGAAAGTATATAATTTTTAGACATTGTTATATACCCCTACATTGTGATTACATTATCAGAGATGATTTAAATATTTGTTTCTCTTAATAAATCATACAAGATATTGCTTAAAGTGACTCGGTAACATTGTTGAAGGTTGATGAAAAAATTGCTTAATTTTTGTATAAAATGTTACTTGCTATATTCCTTCTACTGTACTAACCCTCTGACATGCAAAAAGTCCTGAACAAATTCTCAAACCACGAAGATATCTATGGTTTTCTTTGAAGGCGTCAATGTATGACACCCTCTGACAGTGATTAACAGTAAATTCTCCCAACCATTTTTGAATTTTCCCAACCGTTTTTCCATGAAAAAAAACATAAAACAGGCTATAAAAAATCTGTCAACATTTAAATGTCTGGAATGGAATGGAGAGCCATTTTATTGCTTTGTGACTATTTACATTCACCTAAAATGTAATTAAATTGTAATAATATAGTTAGGAGAATTAAGGAATCGATCAGATCAGTTTTTGCCAATTTCCCAGTTTTCATTCAAATTTTCAGATAATCTTTAATTGCACATCTAGCATTGAAGTCACTACCTTAGCACCACTATCTCTCATCTGAACAATGTTACCAAGTCCCTTTAAGTATCATAATTTGTAGTTGGGTGTGATGGTCTGAATATTCATGACCGAGCGAAAAATTTAAGATCTGTGAGGTTGCAGTGCGAAAACATACATCTTGTAAAGAGGAAAAAACCCAATCATGATTGGTTACAATATCATACTCGTAACGGAAGACTGAAAAGGGCCTATTATATCATCTATAAATGCGAGCGAGCTTTGGCGGAAATTGCTCTTAGTCGCTTTAAATAAGGGGCGTGCTTAATGATGAAGGGGCAAAAGGACAGTTACCGAAATTAGGGATTAAGACACTTATTAGAAGAACAAAAGGAGCACGTGTCAAAGTCCAAAGGGTAATTATCAGAGGTGAAAATGGGGCACTTCTTACACCCGAAAAGGACACTCACCAGGGATGAAAAAAGGACCTTATTAGAATGGGAAAATGAACATTTGTCGACGGAAAAGGGGCACCCATCAGATTTTTATATGAGCATTTATAACAGGTAAAGAGGGGATATAATTCCCTTATTTAAAGGAAAGGGGGCACGTGTCCTTGTTAAAAGGTAAATTATCAGAGGTGAAAAGGGGCACTGACCAGATATAAAAAAGGGCACTTATGAGAATGAAAAAGGGCACTGATAATAAAGGAAAATATGCATTTGTTTAAAAAAAGGGGCACCGATCAGATTTTGATAGGGTCATTTATCGGAGGTGAAAGGGAGCTTTTATGATAAGGGGGAAAATGGCTCTTATTAAAAAGAAAACGAGGAAGGTGTTAAATAAAAGGGGCAGTTATTAGAGGTGAAAAGAGGCAATCATCAGAGATAAAATTAGCACCTATGAGAATGAAAAGGGATACTTTTTATAGGTGAAAAGGGGCATTTATGAAAAGGGAAAGAGTAACATGTGAAAATAAAAAAGGCGCGCTTATCCAAGTTAAAAAAAGGTAGTTATTAAAAGAAAAAGGGGCACCTCTTACAAAGGAAAAGGGACAATTGTCAAAATAAAAGGGGCACCTCTCATATTTGAATAGGGCAATTATCAGAGGTGAAGCGACATTTATCAAAAGTGAAAAGGGGCACTTCTCGTACATGAAAAGGGGCACTCACTAGAGATTAAAAAGGGCACTTATGAGAATGGAAAATGGACACTTATTGCAAAGGAAAATTGGAAAATGGGGCACGTGTGAAAATATAAGGGGCACTTATCAGAGGTGAAAAAGGGAAGGGGCACTTCCTACGTATAAAAAGGACGGTTCTAGGTCACCTACCCCTTGAACATCCACCCCTGGATAACCACCCCCAATCAAGTACCCCTTGGACAACTACCCCCAGATAACTACCCCTACGACAACCATCCTCTACGACAACTATCCTAGTGGGTAGTTGTTCGGGGACAGTTGTCCTGGGGGTAGTTGTCCTGGGGTAGTTGTCTGGGGGTGGTTGTCCGGTGGTAGTTGTCCTAGGGGGTAATTGGCCTAGGTGTTAGTTGTCCGGGGGTTGTTGTCCCGGGGGTTAGCCATCCTAGAGGGTGGTTGCCCTAGGCGGTAGTTGTCCTAGGGGGTAGTTGACTGGGGGTGGTTATCCGGGGGTGGATGTCCAGGGGGTAGGTGTCCGGATACGAAAAAGGATACTTCTTACAAAGTTAAACAGGCAGTTTTACTATGTAAAAAGAGGCACTTTCTAGATAATTGAAAACGTGTGGGGTTAACCCCCAAACACCCCCTGGCTACGCGCCTGGACATCGTACAAAACTTTTGATCATAGGCGGAGATCCCGAGGGGGGGGGGGGGGGGTATATCCCCCAATATTTGACCGAAGGGGGGGGGGGGTGGTCTATGTTATCATCCCCAATGGTATGCATATGTTTATGATGAAATGCTCACCGTGAAGGCTTAAAGGGCTTTCAGTTTCATGTTGCATAAATCCCAGCTATATGAGTCTATCTATACACAAACATACTCATAGGCCCATTATATAATTATTAGAGATAAACAGAACCCACTTGTCCGTGTGTTTCATATGACACAGGCCTATTAACCCATTAACCTGCTGTGTAAACAAATCTTAATTTTCTTAATTATTAAAAGCAGAATCTCTTTTTTCGTCTGGTCTTCTCGATCATGAAAGCTCAGTTTTATTAATTTTACCCTCGATTTACAAAATGTTCACAACAAAGTGTTTTGACTAGTCCTGAATAGTTTTGCATAAGTGCAGTTATTCATGCGCACCTATGGGAGGTGGGATGGGAAGACATGATAAATGAGAGAAAGAGAGAGAGAGAGAGGGAGAGAGAGAGAGAGAGAGAGAGAGGGGGTGGGGGAAGAGAGAGAGGTATGAGAGAGAGAGAGAGAGAGAGAGAGAGAGAGAGAGAGAGAGAGGAGGGGGTTGATTGTGTACCTCTCATCGGTGGCCTAATCACGGGGGAGTTCTGGCGTCCGTTTTCATTTGGGGGGGAGGGGCCGGTGGGGGAGGGGGGGGGGGGGTTGTGACACCATAGTATTCAGCATTTATGGGCGACCTACGCTGTATGTATAGATTGTCTAGAATCGAGGTGGGAGGGGGCCGGGTGTGACATAATTGTGTACAATCTCTGTTCTAGCTTGGGAGACAGACTTCGAGTCATGCAAATTAACAAAAGAATGCATGCATGATTTACTTTTTGATGAGACGCAGCCTTGCATGTACAAGGGATTAGGTGGAATTAAAACTGCTGAGCTTCGGTAATAACCACAGTTACTTGTTCACTTCAAAGTAATCCGATTGATCATTGCACGTTCATTGGAAGCTGTACGGTAACATTACCACTAGTGAGCTTGCGTCATGCATAGTTAAATCTATTACAACCAATCTATATATATTCGCTGTAGTAGGTAGGACTACAACGCAAGCTTTATACCCCCTTCACATACACAGATTTTTGCCAACTCGTAGGCAATCGCAAGGATCGGTAAATAACTCGTCACTACTCGCAATTTTTTGACAAGTCAAAAATCTCCTTACGATTGTCCACGGATTGATTTTTCCGTAAATAGCCCGTAAATAGCTCGTAACAATCCGTAAGTATCGTAAACCGCTCGCAACAACACTTAACCATCCGTAAACTGCTCGCAAGAATCCGTAATTTACTCGTAACAATTTTTTACTTTATTTGTTTTTATTTGTTACGGTTAGTTTACGATTTGTTTACGGATTAATTACGGATTATTACGAGTGCTTACGTGTTGTTTACGACTTCATTCGGGTATAGTGTACGTTACTATGGCTTTACGGATTGCTACGGGTTATTACGAGCACTTTACGTGTAGTTACCAGTACTTTACGAATAGATACGTATACTTTACGTATTCTTACGAACTGTATACGATTTGGCGAAAGGTGTTAAAGCTTCGTGTACTTCGTTTACAGTTGTTATTTTTTGGTTAAAAATCTTAGGACTATCTCGTTACTATTCGTATTGAACTACGAGCAACTAATACGTTAGTTGCTCGTAGTTAACCGTGACAACTCGTAACAAATCGTGGATTTTTGCCGTAAATACATCGTAATGACTCGTAATAATCCGTAATAACCTGTAAATAGCTAGTAATAACTCGTAACAACTCTCGAATCGATCGTAAAAGTGGCCAAATCGTAAGGATCCGTGAAAGATCCGTGTATTTGTGCGATCCGTAAGGACTCCGTCTATGTGAAGGGGGTATTAGCAGAGAAACGGCGGGCTATTTTAGGTAAGTTCACATTATATTTTATGCCGCATTTAGCGATAGTGGCAGATCAATGGGAGCGAAGTTTCATTCAATAATTATTAAAGAGAAAAAGACGATTCGTTGTACCGTTCTCGACTCTTAATCCTTGTCTGAATTTTCAAAAATAATATTTGATTATGCAGTGGCGTAAGATCAAAAACGTTTTTTTTTTTTTGGGGGGGGGGGGGGCAGAACAAAATTCGCATCACCACCCGACTCTTACATGTTACATACCTGCAGGCCCGTGGAACGTTTTTCAAAGTGGGCTGCTAAAGTATTTACGATCAGGTAGAGTGGAACGTCAAAATGGCGTTGGGGTCCAGGGGCATTACGGTCAGATGAGCAGTTCAGGGGCCCGCCTTAGAACCCCTAATTGGGTCCAGGGGGCAGAACCCCGGCAGCTAGGGGATTTAGGCGTTTAATTACCGTCAGATGAGCATCCAGTGGTCCGCCTTAGGGTCCTTGGTGGGGTCCGAGGGCAGAGACCACGCAAGCTCAGGGGTTTTAGACATTTAATTACGGTCAGATGAGCATATTTTGATACCTCATATTCATTACATGACACACACAAAAATAGTGTGGGGGGGGGCGGGCTCTGACACCTGGGCTTCTAAATAACTATATTTGTTGCCTGACTATAAATATGGGAATTTGTCATTTTCCAATAAACGCATAACGAGAAGAAGAAGAAAAAAAAGGAAAATTAAGTAATTTCAGCAACATTTGTAAATCGGTGGTATCGAAATAGAAATAAACCACGTTCGGGGGGGGGGGGGGGCAATAATTAGTACACCAGTGATATAAGATTTCGATTTTTGTTTTAACAATATCTTCAGAAATGAGCATCATGCATGTCATATATTGACGTTTAAATCAGCCAATCATCAAACAATCATCATTTTATCATAGGATATCCATTATTGCTTGCGGGAAATATGTTAGTCATTGTTTGCCACATTATTATAACTTATTTCTGGTATGAGAGCAGGCTTGTATCTATACTGGCTAGCAATTCCTACACGTCATCACCTCCCTGCTCAAAGTAGAATCCGTCTGGACCTCTTTTGCGAACTCAATAGTCATATTCTTGTGTAGGTACGCATGATATATGCAGGCGCGTAGCCAGGGGAGGGCGGTGGGGGCGGTCGCCCCCCCCCCCAAAAAAAAAAAAAAAAAAAAAAAAACGCCGGCCAAAAAAAAAAGAGAGAGAAAGAGAGAAAAAAAGTAAGAGGACGTAGGAAGAAAAAGGGAAAAGAGTCGAGAACGGTACAACGAATCGTCTTCTTAATAATGTCGAGCTGGACGAAAGGCGAATTGCGCTGGGCGGCTATAGAATTCAAAGCTCATTTCACAATCATATCCTTAAATAAAGGATAGTATATGATGCATGTTGTTTCCCCTTTATAATATTTTTGACAAAGTCTTTGTCATGTTTCTTTGTCTGCTCCTTTAACTTCCTACGCGCCTGGTACTATCTGCACTTTTCGTATTATAGCAAGACAAAATTTCATGTTTGAGGCATATTAACATGTTAAGCTGAACTTGGTATTGGATTGATAACACAATATTATCGCACAACGTACCCAAGCAATTAAACACACGATTTAATGTCTTGAAAAAGCCTTGGAACTTCTGGGAAATGTTAAGACCAAAGCTATATATATACAACACTAATTACTGATAATTAATAATTATCTGTCTCGCCCCCTCCCTCTCTCTCTTTCTCTTTCCCCTCCATTTCTATCAAGGTCTCTCCTTATCTCTCTCCCTCTCTCTCTCTTCTCTCTCTCTCGCTTTCTCTCTCTCTTTCTCGCTCTCGGTGAAAGGGGCGTGGTCTTATGAAGAAAGTTAGCTCAACGTCATCGACATGATGCGTGCGGATGCGTTCTGAAGATGCAAAAAGCTGTTAGAAGCCATACCTGAGCTGCAATGACCTACAAAAGTATGTATGCCATCCGTGTAACTGTACATATATCAGCATCTTCCCCGGTGAACACTAACCATTTCAATACCTACCCTCTCTGAGACATCAATGTTCTCCAATTCTGTTGAGTTAAAGTTTCTCTCTCCAGTTGGAAGAATGGATATCTGCAAACGAATAAATACTGCTCGTCGTACAATCTCCCCCGCCCTAACGCCGTCCCTCATTCCCAAGTTTTACATCCCGCGAAAGTGCAATCCCATTTCAACAGAGAAGAAGAGCAGTGGGGTATCCAGTTCATCCAGGAAGGTGAAAACGAACCATTCATTCTCAAGCTTGTCTGTTTCAATTATTAGCCCACTGACCTCAGCTACAGCGGCAATAAATAGAATTTGGAGAACACCTAAAATGTCGGTAGATATAGACAGACTGAACGCGATCAACAAGCTACATATGCTGTGTGTTAGACAGTTCTTTGAGGCGAGTACTCGAGATTTAGGCGAAATCGAACTCGCGCTCCAATACGATAGACGACGTCGACGACTACGCGTTCGTGTTCTTCAAGCAAACGGCGTCGGGCTAAGGAGCGCGTCGAGGAAAATCAACACCCATGTTCGACTTTGCCTCATGCCCGAAAAACAGAATCCTCAACAGACAAGGCTTGTCATAGGCACATGCGACCCGACGTACAACGAAGATTTTTTCTTCAACGTGCCTCCGTGTGAGCTTATTTCAAGTGGCCTCAAGGTTCGAGTCTTCCAGAGCTCAGGGCTTTTATTAAATAAGTGGCCTGCCTCTTGTGTCGGCGAGGTATTGTTGAACTTGGAACAGCTGAAAGACAACTCAAAAGAGATCTTCATTCGAGAGGATCTGAAGCCCAAAGCAGCTAAGGAGGTTAGTATTATCGTCTGACTAAACTTTCTTGTTAATGCTTATTGGGTCATTAAATTATGTTTGTTTTTGAAAATCAAACGGGCGAATGCTTGAAAGCGCAAAAAGTATGACATTCTTGATTATTATAGCATAAAGATGGCGTATACATTCATGTAGCTACTATAAAACTTTTTCTCGAGGGAGTGGGTGGGGGTGATTCTTTGCTAACCCACTTATGAAATGGTTTTGTTGATCTGCTTGCATATTATAACCTCATCAAATTCAATGCCAATATAAATCAAAATCAACAATGAATGTTCATTTGTGTTTTTGTTTTCAATCTTAGGATACGGGTATACTGAACGTCTCTATCTGTTATCGCTCGAGGATTCGGAAGCTGTGTATCACGGTCATTCGGGCCCAGAATCTCTCCAAAACAGGCTTCTGCAAAACGTCACCTGGTAAGTCATTTTTAGTTCTCTTATTCATTTTGTAATCAGCACAAATATTCCTTTTTTTAACATAACGCATGATGCAGACATATGTCACGTCTTCAATATGTGGACACTTTAATGAATCAATTTGCCAAAAATGAAATAATGGAGGACACAGAAATAGGATTGTGTGTATAGAGATAAAATGGTGTACACCGAAGAAGGTATCACATAACGTGCAAAGGATATTTGCTAAAATTAAAAATGTACTCCTTCATAATTATCAAGACATTATGCAATTTATTGCATGGACATGACAAGCTAAGCTTCATCCTTGTTTTTGACAAGTACAAAAGAGCAGCTTAATCTTAAGATTGAAAGAAAAAAAACAAACATACAAAATGCTCATTAGTTCTGCAGTTTTAAACGTAGGCTTCCGTAGGATTATCAGTCTGTAATTACGGAGCTCATGCCATAAACCACCTTATTTTTAGTTTCATTTTGAGTGCAGAGGAGTTCACAAATATGTATGCTTTCACCTCTGGGGCTCGTTAATAATTCATTGAGTCATACAACTACCAGATCTTCCAAATCTGTGGATATTATAATTGATGCCATTGGGAAAAAAAACTCGCGGTCGAAACGGAATTGTTTACGACTAACAATTCCGTGCATCGGATTTTTTTTGTTGCCTTTTTATAATAGGGAATCACGGTCATTATTGAAATGTAATTAAGAATGATTATATTTTCTACCATTCTTTGATAATGATGTTCACGAAAGAAGTATGTACATAGATTAATAATGCAACATCATTATTAATGTACCGAGTTTGGTAATGCACTGCTTTGTTTTTTATGTTTCATTTTTATGTATGTAATATGAGAAAGCGGAAATAAATTTGTACAATTGAACCATAAATACCGGAAGAATGTTACTACGTGAATGACTTTGGCAAAGCTGTTTTCTAATTCTGCCGACTTTGGTTCGTATTATACGGATTCATTTAAACCAAATTGCCCGGTGTGTGATATGACGTAAAACAAAAGGAAACCTTAGACTAACTTCCTTTGTTTTAAACTCGAGTTTGAACAAAATGACTAAACCCAGCGTCGGGTTATAATTCTTGTAGGATATAGGCCATAGACTTTTTTTACTCTTGGTTTTATTGCTCATAATTATGTTATAAAATCCTTCAAACAGAATACAATATAGAAACAATATCAATAACAATATATCCGTCACCTCTCTCTCTCGCTTACAGATTGTCGAATCAAAGTTGCAGTCACCCAAGTAAAGGACAACGCCCTCAGCACGGTCGTCAAGCGAACCCGTGTTCGACGACATACCCGTCAACCCGTCTTCAAGGAATCGATGTCGTTCGAGATCAACGACCTCAACAATCTTCGTGACGGAATGACGGTGGTGTGCTCGCTGTCGGGCAAGAGCCTTACCGGTAAACCTCAGACACTCGGACAGGTGCGATTCGGGCTAGGTGCCTCGAGAGAAACGGAGAAACTGCAATGGGCGAACGTGCTTCGAAATCCAGGACTTTCTATCACCCAATGGCACACTCTTTAGAAGAATGACAGTCATACTTTGTGGACAACGGGAGTAGTAATGATGGCTTCAATCAACGAACTTTTCCGAAGCCGATGACATTCAAAATGAATTATTCTTCGCATCGAAGAACATTCTGCATGAAAGTGGCGAATATCAGGAGTATGTCAAATTGTCCATAGTGGTTCCAAACATCGGGTGCCTGTTTCTATTTTCCAGCAGACTGGGCAAGATACTATTGGACCTGTGTTCTGGCTGATCCACGCCTACAATTCCTTGATCTATGCATCCGAACATTTTCTCTCTGGAAAAGAAATTTGTCAAACAGAAACGTTTATCTTTGTCTTGCCTTTAAATTGTAACCAATATTTCACTCAACATTTGAGTGAATCATAACATACTGTGTATGTATGCATATTAAATCGATTTGAAAGATTTCAAACTTAACTCTTATGCTTTTTATTGTTCCTGATTGATTCGACGTGACTTTGTCTCCAAACTAATATTCCATATTTCTGAGAAAATCAAGTCCTTTGTCCATAGGACGTACCGTTTTTTTTTTTTTTAACGTCAGTGGTGATGGTAAAACTGATAAAAGTTTAAATTCCATACCACCAATAATATCCAATCGTCAGGATATTACCATGCTTTATATATTTATTTCGCCTGATACCATGGAAACGAAAAATAAAAAGAAAGCGACTATAGTATAGAAAGTGGGGCAGGGAGAGAGAGAGTGAGTGAGTGAGTGAGTGAGAGATAGAGAAAAAGAGGGAGACAGAAAGGGAGAGAGAGAGAGAGAGAGAGTGAGAGAAGAGGAAAGAGGAAGAGACAGAAAAGGAAACAGAAGGGTAGGGGATTAAGAAGAGTCGAGAAAGAGAGGGGGATGTGGGAGAGAGGAACGAGGTATAGGTGTTTTTTCCACATATTATTGGGATCCTTTAGCTAGAACCGGAGGCGGCGCTCCGGGGGGGGGGGGGGCACAGTGCCCCCACTTTTTCAAGAAACCCAAAGTGCCCCTTTTTACATAGGAAAAGTGCCCCTTTAGCTTTGTAAGAAGTGCCCCTTTTTACATACAAAGTGCCCATTTTACTTTTACAAGTGCCCCTATTAATGTTTAAAAGTGCCCCTTCCCCTTTCCACCTCTGATAAGTGCCCCTTTTATTTTGACACGTGCCCCTTTTCCTTCGACAAGTTACAATTTTTTTTGCAATAAGTGTCCATTTTCCATTCTCATAAGTGCCCTTTTTAATCTCTAGTAAGTGCCCCTTTTCAGGTACGAGAAGCGCTCCTTTTTCACTTTTGATAAGCGCCCCCTTCACCTTTGATAATTGCCCTATTCAAATCTGAGAGAGGCCCCTTTTACTTTGACAAGTGCCATTTCCCCCTTTTAATAACTAACCCTTTCTAACTCGGATAAGCGCACCTTATATTTTCACATGTGCCCCCTTTCCTTATGATAAGTGCCCCCATTTAAAAAAGAGCCCTTCCCCTTCTCATAAATGCCCCTTTTCCCCTATGCAAATAGTCCCTTTCCATTCTCATAAGTGCTCCTTTTCTTTTCTGGTAAACACCCCTATTAAAATCTGATCGGTTCCCCTTTTCTTTCAACAAATGCACATTTTCCTTTATCATTAGTGCCCCCTTTTCATTCTCCTAAGTGTCTCTTTCATCCCTGGTGAGTGCCCCTTTTTAAGGTGTAAGAAGTGCCCCATTTTCACCTATGATAATTACTCGTTGTACTTTGACACGTGCTCCTTTTCTTTTCTAATAAGTGTCATCCTTTTCGATAAGTGTCCCCTTTTCCTCTAATCATTAAACGTGCCCCTAATTTCAAGCGACTAAAAGCAATATCCTCCAAAGATCGCTCGCTACGCTCGCTCGCATTTATAGATGTCATAATTATGTTACTTATCAAAAGTCTTTTCAGTCTTCTGTTATGAGAATGTGCTTATAACCCAATCAGGATTGGGTTTTTCCTCTTTATAAGATGTATTTTTTCGCTCTGCGACCTCACAAATCTTAATTTTTTTCCTCGCTCTCTTTGCTCGTCGCAAATGAATTTTCAGACCATCACACCGGACTGCAAGGTATGATGCTTAAGCAATATCTTATACGATGTAAAAAGAGAAACAAATATTGAAATCATCCCAGATCATGTAATCACAATTATAGGGGTATATACCAATGTCTAAAAAATTGTATATTTTCGCTTTGAGATTTCCCTTTGGAGGTTCCCCCTTTACCCGGAAAGTGCCCTTTTTTGTTGGTGCCCCCCCCCCACTTTGGAAGTCGCTCCGCCGCCTCTGGCTAGAACTGTCTACGGAAATTGAAATTGGACACGTAGCCCCATCTCCCCCTCCCCGAATGCAGAAAGGGAGGGTTGAGAAAGAGTGAGAAAGGAGATAGCATGATTATAAAAGGCAGCGTGAAAAACCCCAAAACAAATTAAGCCAATCGGTGCCCCCCCCCCATGACAATAATGGCCCCTCAATGAATGGAAACCATTCTGCGCCATTGAAGTCTATATAATTGTAATTATTTTCCCTCTATACTTCTCCGCGTCGTTAAATACACTCACTTAAGGTCCCTGGACTAGTTATGATGATGATGAAGATCATGATGATGATGAAAATAATGATGAAAATAATAATGATAGTAATAATAATCGGATTATTAAGGAGTGCGTAAGGTAGGATGGGGCTTCATAAGATCCGGCCACCTCCAAGGATATCCGAGGAGTTCCGGCAAACAACGGAGAGTTCCGAGCAGTTCAAAACGTCCGTGGCGGTGCTATACTATATGGTTTCACGTTGTTGGACAACTTCCTAGACATTGACCTTATTTTAATTTATAATAAGTGCCCCTCTTCCCTTCTCAGAAGGTTTCCTATTCATCTTAGATAAGTGCCCCTTTTCAGGTACAAGAGGTGCCTTTTTTATTTGAAAAGTACCTCTTTTCCTTTCTAATAAGGTCCGCCAACTCTCTCTCTCTCTCTCTCTCTCTCTCCGTTTTTCTCTTTAATCTCTCTCTCTCTCCAGTGTCCATATACCAGCCTGTTCAGCTCACCTCTCACAACCATTCCTTTCGGATCTCCTTGTCCTTTAGTTTGCATACATGTATTGGTTAGTGCATATGGGGGGGGGGGGGTGTTTCACAAAGACTAAGATTGACTTTAAGTTGGACTTAACTATGGAAAAAAAAATTCATGCCACTGTTTGCTCTCACCATTTGCTGGAATTGGTCTCTCTGTCTCAAAGGTCGTAATCATGATCACCAGTCTACAGAATTTACATTTTTTGATAATTCATTATTGAAGGAAAATATATTATCTAAAGATCATTATTGAGAGATCAATGGTGAGAGCAACCAGTGGCATAAATAGCCTGTCATAGTTAAGTCCAACTTAAAGTCGATCTTAGCCTTTGTGAAACACCAACCAGGACTTATTATTATAACTCCTATAGTCCTGGCCATGGTCAAATGAATCCTCTCCAATACTTATTGACATTACTTAAACTAGTGATTAGTTTAATACCCAACATTATCTTTGGCACATTTAAAAATGTTAATTGAATAATTATTGTATGACGATATCATTATCATATTACGTTTGTAATTCGTTGGGTTTGATATATTTTATCTGATTTGGTTACTTGTAATGACAGACAATATCAGCCTCGATCAAGCTGCACGAGAATGATCTTGCCCCGTTTGCTTAACCGAATTTAGCTCAATTTAAAAACAAGAACGTTAATTCCGGGGATTGCTACGTTTAAGGTCCCTTGTTTACTTCAAAAGTATTGTCTTCACCATACGCATTATCGAGTACAATACAGTCATTAAGATTATATATATATATTAGTTGGTATATATCATACATATCCTCCTCCTCCACATCTATTATCCAGGATTATCATCATACGGTTTCATAAGAATTAATTTCCGAATTGAACATAATTTTTTAGACATATCACCTAGGATATCAATAGCACATCACATCATATGGTTTCGCTGGACACAACATCATTATCAGAAAAGAAGAAAACATTAACTCGGAAGTCGAACAGCCAGTTTTGAATACTACACTGCCACGTGTAAAAGGACGTCACATTGCCTTAAAAGGATGTCACACCCGGTGTCACACATGGCAGTCCACGTTCTCCTCGTGCACATTTATAAGTCCCTAATATCTCTCACACAGGGATGTTCGACATGTATCAACAAGGGACAAAATCATTCAAACCAACTTTAATTTCACATGATAATATATATAAATTTCTTTATTACGGTTTCAACTTCAAGTTAACGATCGCCAGAGATCGAGTTGCAATTTGATATTTCTTATAAGAGTCATAAAACCACGCATCCAAGCAAGATTTTGCTCTACACTGTCTTGTACATTTACTTACAATCGTATTTATGAGCAGCCCCCTCTTAGGTTTTTTATGACATCGAACGAGGCAGGTACACTACAAAAGCGATATTTTGTTCCTCCATCCCTCTCTATCTTTAGCCTTCTTCTAGAAGATTTTCACTCATCAAGTCTGACATTTAAGCTATACAACTTTGAGCTTATACATAGATAGATAATTATCACTCTATGAAAAATATAATTACCATTCAACAAATGGACATCAATGGGAATCATGTTAAGACGATTGTGATCATTCAAACTGTTTTTTATGACATTTCCTAAAAGAGGGCATGCCCTCCTGGGGCCCGTTGCATGAAACTTACCATTCATGGTAACTTTGCCATCAATGGCAACTACAATGGTATCAGGGCTCAACAGCCAATCAAAATCAAGGATTCCATGGTAGTTACCATTCATGGAACAGTTACCATCAATGGTAAGTTTTGTGCAACGGGGCCCAGGTGCCCATTATAGAGTATATATATCTATATATATATATATATATATATTGACTTCTATGAGAGGCATCGCTGTTTATATAGGCTCAAGGGAACATCCTGCTATGACCCCGGTATTTTCATTAGGGCCCATCGGAGCCATTGATTCGGAGAGTTTTTGCCAACCCGGTTCGATCGAGTTGGGCAAAATATGGCGAATACTGCTGTGTTGGACAAGTACAAAACAAAAGAATACACGCCATGTTGCTACACAATACACCAGTTAACAGTTGTATCAGTACGCATGCGCAGACATGGGCGCCATTTTAAATGGCGAGTAAACAAAGCCAATGACCCGAGGTCACGTCAGTGGTATTTAGGCTAAGCGTAAATTAAGATTGCGCCCATGCAAATTTTGATATCACTGCCTGCGCGCTGCGCTGTGCGCTCACATCGTAATTTGCATGGGCGCAATCTTAATTTACGCACAAACCAAATGACTTCTAGGTCATTGGCTTTGTTTACTCGCAAATTAAAATGGCGCACACAACTGTAAACTGGTATATTGAGGAAAGATCATCTTTATCATATTAAAGATGCATCCATGAAATAAAATCGGTCCACGTGTATGACCGTGTCATTCCAGAGATAAAAAATGAGAAATAATGATGATCATAAATTACTGTCGAGCACAAGATTCCTTGAATTATTTTTTAAATGTCAAACACAACTTTTCCAATTTTGTTCAATTATCACCCAGAATTTAACTACTCATCCCGTACGCCAACATGACAAAATTGCATAGTACAGGCAATACAAATATATGGTACAAGATACTAGCATATATTAAAGCATTAGATGAAGCTGGAAGTACTGGTATTTATCAGAAGGAAATGAAATACATGAGGTTGCTACATTACATATACTGTACAACATAAAATTAGTTTCCAGACAGAAAATCCGTTTTTCATTACAGTGCTAACTATTTACAGACAGGAGAAGAGCATAAGAACTGTTCTTATTTGAAATAATATTCTATAATAGCCTATGTTACCATAGACAATGGAACAAATAATATCTTGACCAACAGTAAATTGGCACCTTTAAACACATATATAGTTACGTAAACAAAAATTATTACAAACAAATTGTTAAGAGGGTTCTTGCACAATGTTATGTTTTTCAGACTTGAAAATCCTGGTGCTCTTGGACTCGAAGAATAGGTGAATTTTCATTGCCATAAAACTCTATTTTCAAAAGGACATCCGCAAAGACACTAATGTACCTTCACACCAATTCTTTAGACGAAAAAAAGAGAAATCAAAATCCTAAGTACTACATGCCCACGTTTGAATTGGTATTTCTAATATCATTTTCAAAGAAACAGATACGAACAGGAAATAATGGTGATTGAATAATTATTATTTACTTGATCAAACAAAGGGAGTGGGCTAAAATGGGGGCAATGCATAACAAAACTTCCCAAAGTAGTGGGAGAGAGAAGGGGGAGGGAAAGGAAAGACATTATAGGCCTATAATCACCAAAGACACAAAGATTAGTCCTCCTTGCCCTATTTGTTTGGCTTCATTTGGCACAGATTTCATCAAAATAACGTCCAGATGTTCTATCTTTATAAATCGACGTTGAAATGTCGTCAGACTATTGAAAAGGAAAGATTAACGATTGATTAGTGGGTGTAATGATAGCCCTTCTGTTTTTTTTTTTTTTAAACAACAACAAACTCATTTTATTAAGGATTGACGTTATACTCTTCAAGGTTTATTTTGTTTATTGGAGAAAATAATGACCAAACTGTCCTTGCAATTTTCAGTGACATTTATGTTATCTGTCGAGAAATCAAAATCGTTCGAGAAATGAAGGAGAAGAAGCATTTTTTGTGATTTTGAATAAATTTGCATAAATTAGCATAGATAATGAATTTCACGATTCAGTGTAGAAGTTTTAAATCCCCCTCCTAGCCCTATCATATGAAACAATCAGAATCAAAATCGGTTGAAAAATAACGAAGAAGAAGCATTTTGAAAATCTTGATGTTGATGCCACAACAAAGTCTAAGTTTGTTGACCTTAAATGACCTTTGACCTTAACTAAGTGACCTGAAATTCTACTCACATGATTGGGGAGACTTGATAACCCTATAGTTTAAGTTTCATTGACTAAGAACTTATACTTTCAAAATTATATAAAAAATTCAAAAACTTAACCTTAGGTTAAGTTTTCGGTGATGATGCTACAACATAGTCCAAGTCTGTTGACCTGAAATGACCTTTGACCTTGACTTTGTGATCTAATTCTACTCACATGATTGGGGATACTTGATTACTCTATAGTCAAAGTTTCATTGACTAAGAACCTATAATTTAAAAATTGTATCAACAATTCAAAAACTTAACCTTAGGTTAAGTTTTTGATGTTGACGCAGCCGCCGCCGCCGTCGCCGGAAAAGCGGCGGCTATGTCTCGCTTTTTGCTACGCAGGCGAGACAAAAATTATATTAAAAAAAATCAAAACATTACTTCGAGAACAACGAAATACTTCAAAGGCAACTACTTTCGAAAAGTCAACCTAAGACAATTTCAAAAGCCTGGTGCGTCACCTATTGAATTGTGCGAACATGACAATGAAGTATTACATAATCTGAACATGATTTCTATGGGACATACAATAGGACATGGCCTTGAGTTGATTTTCCGAAAAGAGTTAAGATCATGTTATATTTCCTGTTTTTTCTTTGTATATGACCAAATGATATGTCAGCGATTAAGAAAGTCATATTTTAATGAATTTTACTCAGCCTGATTGACAGAAAATTTGGACAGTCCTATACATGTGTAAAGCACCATACATGAATAAAAATATAAAATCTAGGAAAGCACAAAAAGTATATCGTGCATGATACAATCCATACGGGAGAATACACCTTACACCCACAAGCAAATTATTTCAGAACTGAATAGTGATAGTCTAATGACATCACACAAATGTATTTGGCAGTAATGTGTATTTATGAAAATGAACTTGCATTACATAATAGTACAGGATATTACTACATCAGATAGAAATGTATATGCACCTTCAAAAGTCTGAAAACAAATTTTATGTATTTTTTACATGACAATAAATTATCTTAAATCTTGAATATTGTACATAAAGCCCACTGAAAGGGTCTACATGTATGGTCCTAGGTGAAATTAGATACAGGTATCCACAAAAGAAACGGTTGAACCCAAACTGTAATGTTATCATCCTGCACTATGAACAGGAGACTTAGAAAAAATTATCAAAAATGTACAGGTTACAGACCATTAGACTGACGGCCACACAAGACCAATGTCCCAAGTTACAGACGGCCCATGAGACCGACAAACCATTAGACCGACGGCCCATGCAACCAATAGACCATGAGATTGACAAGCCCAAGAGAACGACGACAGCCAATGAGACTGACAAACCAATGAGACCGACGGCCCATGACACCAATAGGCCATGAGACCGATATCCCAAGAGACTTATAGCCCATACGACTGGCATCCTACAAGACCAAAATATCGCACTGAGACACCTTCATCAAGGCAACTTTTACAGGGATTCATGAGACTGGCACTGTTGGTCTCTTAAGCTGTCTGTTTTGCTGTTTGTCTACCAAGAATGTCCTCGAGTGACATCCTCAAAGGAATCCGAGTTGCTTATTAAAATCAAAAGTAACATTATAAACAGGGAGTTTCAAACAAATAAATAGGAGAATACATATAAACATCACAAAACTTACAAGGTTTCAAGTATCAATCAATGTGAGAAAACATGTGCCTATCAATATGATATAAACATACCAAGGTTGTCTATGATGATACACATGAACAAACATGCATCAGAAGAGCATTATAAAAACAAAACGGGAAGAGCTAAGAGCAAAACTGACGTCTCTATCATTTCTTTTGACCACATTCAAGGTTCAAACAGACACTTACATAAAGTCATAAACAACTTTCATAAAACGCTGAGCGTCCTTCACAAGCATTTAAAAACACGTTCATACATATCTGATATAGCAGTTTATGAATACAAAATGATTTTGAGCTAAAAATACAAAAATAGTGTTTGTCTTTTTACAGCAGTACTGAACATTTTAAACAGAGCTTACACCACATGTAAATCCTGAAGAGCATTCAACATTACATCCACAACTATTTTGTACCCCAAGACAGGGATCTGCACATTTACAGTTCCCTGCCCAAGAGTTACGTACCTTACTGGTTTCAGCCAAAAAATCTCAAGCTCGATAGATGAAATACATGGGGTCGATTATAACTTATGAATATACTGCAAAACCATGAATTTTCAGCCCTTTTGGGACATGAATCTCCTGAAATTTGTTAAGAATGGCCATTTTTTTGCAGCGAGACAGTTTTACATCTGTAATTGCAAGTTGTCTTGGTTGTGCTTCCATTATTTCACAACATGAAACTTTTGCAAATCTGAACCACTAGAAAAAAAATATGAACATTTCATACATTGTACATCCAAAAGTTTCTGGTTCACAAAATAAATTTAAGAAACCTTATGCACATTACAGAGAGTTGTAAAAAATGTAGTTAAATTTGGCCCTTTCTGGTACTTGAAGTTGGTGAAAATTAGCAGTGAACTTTTAGGAAAAAAATATTCACTTGACATAACCTGATGGAGTTTGATAGTTTCAGTAAATCAAAAACTTGTAAGCTTCTACAAAACAGAAGCATGTCCACAATGTATTCCTTTTCAAAGCTTCAACTTAACTGAATGACTCACTTTATATAAAAGGCATAAATATGAATTACAAAAATGACAAATATAGATTAACAATTTCTACAATAGTAATGGATAGTACTTCTATGGATGATGAGCTGTGGGGCACCATGTTGAATTTAAAATCAGCACAAAGTTACATCATGATAAATATAAACATCTCACCTATTGTCTGCTGAGAGCCAGAAGGGCATTAACTCATATTAAGCAAAGAGTTGATGCCCTTCTGCTTCTTAACGGACATTAAATACTAACTGCAGCACCATTCTAATTCAGCACTTTAAAAGCACTGTTAAATTAATTTACATTGTACAACATTTACAAATAAATAAAGGATGGCTCCATATTGGTAAGATCCTCCTCTAGAATCTAGACCCAGTACTGACTTTTCTTCAAAGTAGGGCTTCTTGCTCCCGTGGGATGACGAGCGGCCGTATCAGGGTCACACCCTGTCCAGTTGGAGAAGGCGGACGACGATTGAAAGGTCCCATGGGACGTTAGGCTTGCATAAGAGTTGACGGGCGATGGGGGTCTTCCTAGGGGAGTAACTTTGACCTGGGGGACCATGGGGCTCTGGATTGGTCTACGGATCATCGGCTGGGTCACTGCACTGCTGTCGTATGATTTCTCAGAGGGCGTGGCCTGGGATGGCAGTGATGGCTCAGGGGCTATGGCAGGAGCCGATGTGACTGTCTCCGGTAAGTTCTCCTCCGGCAGCGGCGCTGGCTTCAGCTCCTCTTTTTTCCGATGCCGCCTCTTCCAGAGAATGAATACCAATATGATGATAATGACGATGAAGATGATTGCGATGGAGAGGGCAATGTATATGATGGATAATGAGCCTTTGTTGTCGACAGCCTTGGCGCTGGGATCCCCACCATCTGGAGATGTTGATGCTGTTGTTAACCCATCAAAATCAAAGGGATCATCTCTTGCCGGCAAATTCCCTTGGTCGAATGTATTTATTCTAATCACTGCCTCTGTTGTTGTCAGCAGCTGTGTGGTGCTCTCTATAATCCCAGGTCCAATCACAACTCCAATTGATATACTCACAGGTTGTGACCCCTCTGCTTGTAGCACCATGGTAATGTTATCAATCAGAGTATCATTTTCTGCTATGTCCAAACGTTCAGCCCTGTACACAACATCACCCATGTCAAGATCATGCAAATAAAACAGGAGAAGTTCCTCGCCCGAGGTTGAATTAACGACCGTTCCGAATTCTGGGGCTTCAATGATTGTAAAACGAGGAGACTCTCCAGTCTTCATAGCTAGTAATGTTGCATTTAAATTGGATTTCATTAGAGGCACATCACCTCCACTTAACGCTTCTATGCTAGTAATAACAATCAAGGGTTCAACAGTAACATAAAGGCTTATACCAGGTATAACATTGTAGTCATCAAACAATGTCAGCTGGAAATGATCTTGATCAGAAGCTAGGTCGGTTTGGTGATATTCTACCATTCCCAGTTCAATATCGCTTTGAGTAAACTGCATTGCAGGAATGGTGTTTACTCTGATTTCACCAAAGCTAGCTGGACTTGTGACGTTGTAGTAAGAAATGGATGAATTGCCATTACTGGATATGTTCAGATGTTCGTCAGTCAAGATGGCCATGCTGTCCCCTTGAGTAAGAACAACAGGTGCGACGGAAGTCAAGGCTAGAACACGCGGCACAACATCAATGAAGAATTGCTTGATTTGATAGTGCTTACCGTCGTTGATTCTGAATGTAAACGCTCCAAGGGTTGAACCTCCATCATGGATGAAATGCAGCAGGTTTCCATTGATGTCTGCTTGAGTGAAGGTCTTCACACTGACGCTTGGATCAAAAATGTCGACGATCCTCCCGTTGGTTGGCCCTTGTATGATCTTATAGTCAAGTTCTGAGGGAGGATTATCAGGATCTGTGATGTTGAGGAATCGGTCATTGAATACAACCTGTTCGCCTTGCACAATAGCCATTCTCAAGGAAGTTGTCACAACAATGAATGCCTGATCATTGACAGGCAAGACCTTAATCTTGAAGATGCCCTCTGCACTTGGTGTTACTGCACCCTCTGCTGCAGCTGCTGCAGCTCCAAATAACTTGATTGATGCTGAGAAGTTAAAGGAATCCCTGAGTGTGTCTGAATGGTCATGGGCATACACCAACTCCTGTGTGGACAGTTCAGTATGGATGAAGGAACCTCCAGTGGTTATGTTTCTTCCAGATAGGCTTAGAAATCCATGTTGAGGTGCCTTGGTCACTGTGTATTGTACATACCCTGGTAGTCCTGTCAAAAGGATGCTTGCATCAAGGTTTTCTGCTGTGATCGTCACCCTTTCCCCCTCGGATACCTCAACTCCTGTGTTGATGATTCCTGAACCGTCGTCTGTGGTCATTGTCGCGTCTGGTACAGACGTGGTACTGGGGATGGGCAAAGGAGTTGAGGGGGAAGCTTCAATTGGAATGTGGAGTTGAAAAACTATATTTGAAAAGTTTTGTGAAAGTGGGAGAAAGACATTAAATTGAAAACTGTCTTCTGAAAGAGTTGATGAATTGTCATGTTTGAAGGCTATCAGGCCACTGTCAATATCCTCCTGAGTAAAAACAGATGTTGTCGAATAGCTCAAGGTGTCTGTAGCAGAATCCTTTGAAAGAATCTTTACAATCTCACCACTAACAGGCTCAGCAGTAACAACAAACGTTATTGGACGACTAAGTTCAGTGGGGGGATCTTCATTGGTTACCACACGCAAGTGCTCTGCTGCGATTGGTTGAATCCTTCCTGGTGTTACAGCGAGTTGGGAATGGTTGGCAAGAGTCAGGAGAAGAGGGGATGCTCTGATGGAGAAGATCTGCTGCTGGGTAGTATGAACACCATCACTAACTTGGAAACGAAAACCACCAGTTCTGGATCCTGAAACATCAAAGGCAAACAATAATACACAATAAGTAGAAATTTGTAGATGCAAAGATTTTCAGATAAAGCTTAAAATTACTACATTTTTTTCTACTATCTTCACACTTCTGGGTTTCATCTACCAGCAAAACCTTTCATAGAGAATGTAATCTAGTGCAGATAATTGTTATTGTAGTAGTACTTCACTGGTTCTACAGCAAAAGTTATGTATGTATTTGCAAGAAAATATGTAACAAATAGGAATGCTTGAAAGGGAAAGTGCACCCTGATATTTAAAGTTTTATTCCAGCATAAAGTAATGAGTTCAGAGATGATATCAATTCTTCTTTAGATAAATGAAACTGATATTTTTGACCAGTTGCATATGAATGAAGATTCAAATTTAGAATAAACATTATTACAAGTACCATACACGTATAACCAACTCATTTTAATCTTTCTTATGCATGAGCAAGAGATAAAAACAAAGAAAATTTTAAAGTTGAAAAGTAAAAGAAAACGGTGGGGGGGGGGGGGGGGGTGGAAACTTGAAATACATAAATAGACATTCAAAGTACCTTGATGAACAAAGAGAACATATCCAGTAGAAAGATCAGCTTGGGAAAATGACAAGATGGGTTCTTCCTTCCTGCTCCGGTACACCAACATGCCATTCCCTGGGTTGGTGATGGTGTAGGTCAAGTTGGTATCTGGTGTATCAGGATCGGAGGCACTCAAAGATGCATTCGTCACAGGAGTGAGTGCCCCCATGATTGCCGCAAGCCCCTCATTGACATCAACTGTGGGTGGTTGATCATTTGTCTGGATGACAGTGATGTTCAGGAAGTAAGCACTGCTGTGTTTTCCCTCTGTGTTATTGAGCATGATCCTGAAGCGATCGGAAGCTTGCTCCGACCCGTCATGGACATAATATATGAATTCATTCACCATGTCCTGGGTGGTAAAGGTCTTCAGGTTGATACCTGGTTGCCGGGTGTTCTCGATGATGCCATGCATTGGACTATCCAGAATGTGGACAGTGAACTGAAGCGGTTCATACAGTGGGTGTCCAACTCCTATGATGTCGGATGTGATGGTCTTGGATCTCTCCTCTAGGACCGTGAAATCATGAACATCGAGAGGAACGATGGACGGAGCAATGTCAATGGTCATTGTTAGGTTTGTCAATGTCTTATAACCATTGCTGACTTCAAAGGAAAATTCATCAATGAGCTGTGAATAGTCTGTCTGGATGTAGCTAACATGTTCTCGGCTCACATCCTGCTGGGTGAAGGTCATGTCAGAATCCTCAGTCTCCCTCCGTCTTCGTCCAGAGTCCTCTGGAAGCGGTGGCGATCTGCTGATGATGATGCCATATTCGTTCCTCAGTCTTAGCTCTCCGTACTTGGGTGGTGAGACGACCTTATACACAATCTCTGTTGCAAGGTGATTGGGATGAGAAATTTTCAAGTTTAACTTGGTCAAAACTACTTCCTTTCCTACCTCCATAATTACAGGTTGTATTTTCTCCACTGTGGGCAGCTGCTCCTGGCTTGCCACAATAATTCTTATCACAAACTGTCCTTGACTTTCAAGTCCTTTTGTAGAAACCGTGAAATTAAATGAGTCCATTAGATCACTACTCTCATTGTTATGATGGTAAGATATTGCTCCATTATCAAGGCTTTCTTGGGTGAATTGCTGGATGACAACTCCTTCTGCTTTTAAAACACCGTGCATAAGGAATGATGTAACCCGGTAGTCAATATTTCTAGCTTTGACATTGAAGTTTGTCTCTGCTGTTAGATTAGCACTGGTAATTATTTCAACCTGGCCTTTGGCGACCTGAAGACCAGTGTCAACTGCTACACGCACATACGACTCAATAGCTAGGATACGCAGAAAACCAGCGACATAATGCTTCCTGTTTTCATCAAGGACAAGGAATAACATTCTCGTGTTCTTTGTGTCTCCTTGGTGTTTAAATGTAACTTTTCCTGCAAGAAGATCCCTCTGTGAAAATTTCAAAATAGATTCTGTAGGATTGTTTGTCTTGACTAGATCACCTGCATCGATTTTCTGTCGAGTGTACAGCAGATCATCATTATCGAAATCAGAATCTGCATCGGTGTACAAGATGTCTTCTCCTGTAAGGACAGTCCTTCCATTCATTATGACATTAAAAACCTTGTCAATGACACGTTGAGGGGAATTGTCATTCTGTAGCTCGACTGAAATGTTTACTCTCCCCGTCCAGTTTGCTTGTTTCCTACGGCCTAATCTATCATTGAAAGAGGCAGTCGCGTTCACTTCAAGATAGTCATACGTAGTCTCAGAATCATCATGAACATATTGAAGTGCCTCTCTTGTTATATCTAAATTCAGAAAAGACGTCACGTTCTGAACGACAATGCTACTTGAAGCTGGATCTCTCATCTGAAATCTTCCATACAACGGGAACGACGTGATTGTATAGGAAAAATCTGATGTGGCTCCAGATTCTAAAAATAGATCCGATGCTGTCAGAATGTAAGAACCTCCTTCCTGAACAGAAAAGCCATTATTAGTCACACCAACCTCCTGAGAGTCTGCAAAATATGTTATCTTAAATTCTTTGGCATCTGTTTGAGCACTAGATACAGTGGCACGGAAAATGAAAGTATCATTGAATGAACTGTAGAACTTGTCTTTGAGGCGGTAGGTGATGAGACCAGCATCGACATCATCTTGAGAAAAGCTCTGATTTTCGTCTATTCTCCCAACAAGATGCTTCATGATATCGCCTTTAACTGGAGGGCGAACCACCTGGTATAAGATTAGAGAGCCATCCAAGACATGGGTGGCTTCGGATGACAGGTTCCGAGATGTGATAAACCCCTCGTTGATGACATCCATCACCAGACCAGTGTTAAAAGTCACTTCAATGGAAGTCACTAAAATCTGAATAGGAAGAAATATACCTGGCTTGGTGACAGTTCTACTCCTAGCAGTAAGTCCTATCTGATCATAAGACACTTCCGCTTCTCCAGTAGCCCGTGATGCAAAATATCGGACCTGGTTCATTAGAATATCTGTATGGCTGAATTCACTTGTATCCATCCATTCTCCTGTTTGGTCAAGCTTCTGTAGGTCACCTAGCCTAGGTGGAGTTGTAACCAGGTATGTCACTTCAAACATATCCTCTGGGTCGTTGGTGGTCACTCTCAGGTTAGAAAGATCAATGACCTGTGAAGCAGAAGGGTTAGTTCTGACTGCTGTAAGGTTGGCAACTTCCAGAGCAAGCTCGGCAGTTTCAATTCTAAAGGATGCCAGTCCACTCTTTTCCTCACCATCCCCTGCTCTCAGCACAATCCTGGATTTCAGCAAAGGACCGGTGTGCACATATGCTATATTGCCCTCATCGATGTCCTCTTGGGTGAATTCTGTGATGCTTTCACCACGATGTTCTGTATGATCAAAGAAACCTACATTGCCTTGTTGACTCACTATGGTGAAGGTCAGGTCTGATGAAGGGTTATCTGGATCGAAGACATGGAGAAAATCCGACAGCAATACTCTTCTTGTGTCTCTGATCATCCTGAAAGTATTGTCACCTGCAACAACAATCTCAGGAGGATCATTGACTGGTGTAATACTGATGGGAAGTGTGAAATTGAAGTCTTCGGTAATACCAGGCACTGGGTCTTGTTTTCCACTAAAGACGACATCAAATATTACCTGATCTTCAAAGTTTTCAGAGCCATCATGGACATAGCTGATTTTGCCCGTTTGTAAATCCAGAAAAGTAAACTGCACCCGGGAATCTCCTTTCCTAAGAACATCTTTCTCAATAACTCCAAATTCTGGGGGCTGGGCCATCTTGAATAACACCTGTGATTGTCGAAGATTATATTCCCTGAGATTAACATTCAAACGGATGTTAACTGATGTTATGAGTGCACCTCCACCTTCCATCACAGATAGTGAATCCAGTGTAAAAATTGTGAAAGGGGGAGTGGTTGGTTCTGGGGTAGCGATGGTTCTAGTTGTAGTAGATGGCGCAGCAGTTGTTGTATCAATTCCTTCTGAAGTAGGTGTTATCATAGAAGTAGACGTTATCATAGAAGTGGTAGAACATCCATCTCCCAGGCACTCGCAGTTATAGTCAGAAAGACCAGTCTCCATGCATCTGGTATCTTCTCCGCATGGATCCAGAGAACAAGGAAACTCATACAGACATCCAACTAGAATTCCATGTGTTGCATGCGAGTCCCCTAGGGCAAACTGGACTCCATTTAGCTCGACGTCTCTGAGACAGCCCCTAAGCGAGCCTCCTGTACTGGCATGGGTGATTGATGATAGATCCGAGCTGAAGGCCAGAGACCTGGCCCTATGGATGACCCCACCTACATATAATGATCCTAAAAAATCAACAGGCTCCTCAAAAGGGCTTGACAGTGCAAATTGCTCATCATCATAGTCAACACTTATTCTTATAGAATTCTGGGCAACTTCTATTATTACAAAGTGCCAGATCATGTCATTTACACTTTTTTGAGACACAATTGCAACAGAGTCAGTACTTGATCCTTCTTTTTGGACAAGGACCCGTATGTGACCGTCGTCAATCTCTGCAGCTATAAAACTGTTCTCTTGGTAACTAAACATCAAAAGGCCTAAGGGAGCAGAGGTGCGGATCCAACAGGCAAATGACCCTTCCTCCCGTATGTGCCATTTTGGAAATGACACAAAGGCGGTTTCCTTGACAAAGCTGATGGGATCATCCATGCCTGCCTCAAACTCTACGCTGCATTCCTGGGTGATATCGTGATAGATTCCTCCAGGAGAGCTTACCGATGCTGCTATGACATTGATATTGCCCACTGTGACATCCTCCAGGCATCCTCTAAAGTATTTGTCCACCCCTGAGAGGTGGGGACTCTTCAGGTCATTTGCACCACCAACGTATACATTTTCTGCATATATGGAGTCTCTGGGTATGCTCTTCAAGTCTTTTTGGTCTCCATCTATATACAGGATGCCTTGCTGATTGGACAGTGTCACTTGAACTTGATGCCATCTTAGGTTGTTCAGTTTTGGCCTCCTCCTGGATTGCAAGGTAACTTCAACATCCCCAAAGACAAGAACAGCCTCAACCTTAGAATCCCTGAGGCGCACCAAGAGGGCACTGTTTGGATGGGAGGCATACAGGAGAAGTCCCCTGGTGCGGCTTGTTCGGAACCGTATGCTGACCTCAGTCACTGCAGTGTTTTCTTCTAGAGGGAGCTTGATGTAGCTTGTTCCAAAGAAGGAATCTGTGCAAAATATAAGAAGAAAAGTAGACAATAAAATAATTTGTTGATCAAATATTTAAAATGAATTAGGAGTCCAGTGGCATCTAGAACACAGAAAATAAAACATGTTACTTTTCTGTCCTTGAATGACTGATTATCTAATTGGATAGTTTCTTTGGATAAGTATGGAAAATAAGTAAATCTGACGTACCCACAAAAAGGCCACAATAAATTTCACAGGAGGGCACAATGGACATCACGGAAATGCAACTTTGTACTTATCTTCATGATTTAAACAAAACATTTGAATTTTGTTCTTCATTGCATTTTCTCACAACATTCAATGACCCTTTCTTTAAATTTCCGGCCTTAATCAAAATGAACTTTTCATAATGGTAGATTTAACAAGATCTTCATAAATTCTGTATTTTAAACAGTTGCAAAAGTAGCAGTTGAAAACAAACAAACTTTTATAACAAAACTGTACACATGTACAAGTAGAAGGCCTTTCACCTCTATGTACAATACACATGTTGACCCCCTACCGTCATTATGCCATATAAACCACAAAAAACACAAAGCGACCTCTGTTCCAAACGCCCCTCTGCTCTGCGCTTCACCACAAAATTCAAAGTGCATGGTTAAGACTACTATTTTGACTACCACAGCACTCTATAATGGCCATATTATGGCTTCCAGTCGGCTGGAAAATTGTGAAAATATCAATTTCCCCTGCACCGTGATTATCCAGTCTTGATGAGCTCAACTCATCATCCTGTAATCACTCAGGCATGGAATGAAAACACCCCGAGAGTCTACTACGTTCAAATTCTTACTCCGTCTTTTGTAACAGAGCATAGAAAAATGTGAGAATAGAAGTGAATGAAAGATAAATAATCAAAGCATTATCAAAATATCCACGTTTAATAATCATCCTTACTCCGTCTTTTGTAAAGGAGCATAGAAAACGTGAGAATAGAAGTGAAGGAAAGAAATAATCAAAGCATTATCATAATAATATCCATGTTTAATAATCATCCACCAAAAGCAGAAGCAGAAGTACATGTATAATTATTACACATTTTATGAGTGTGAAAACAAATTGGTTGAATAAAGTTTTGTAGGCACTTGTCATATACAGTGATTTTAAAGATACTTATATCAATAACTTGCACCATTTCTCTTTTTACAGTTGTGCAAGATAAAAATACATACCGTATGTGGTCTTATCAGTTTGAATGTTATCACAACTTGGCACTGTCAATTTTCACCCTTGAATAGTTGCAATTCTTTTAAATTAGTTGCATCGTTACTTCTCATTACCACACTTCTCCATTTTTGTTCCATCATATATTTTTCTCAATAACCAGTAAGTTTGCACCCAGAGACTCTACATTATAACAAGTAAAACTTACGTATTACAAATTATACCTTAATTTGCCACTTCCACGACCACAGTAATGGATGCATTTTTTTCTTCTTGTCTGAATGTGGAATTTTCATGAATTCGTTGAATGGAAATTGCCTTATTCAAACCCCCAATTTACAATCAAATTGCTTTTACTTCATGAAATATGTATTCATGAGGATTTTGATGACAGCAAATTGTTTGACGGTTCTAGTCAATGATCCATGTAGAAGATAAAAGATATGGTGCTGGTCTAGCTTGTAATGAGGAATTGAAATGGCCTTTTCAGGAGATCATATAAAAGGTATTAATAGCTCCATTTGATAATAATGATTCAATTATTATGCCGTAATTTCAATGCACTTTTTGACTTGACATGATAATAGATTCTTACTCTTGTTTGTATACAATACATGTATGTAGCAGTTTTCTGTAACACAGGAAATAAGTAACTATTACTGAAATAAATTAGAATTCTTACCGGTAGTCATATAATCATTGTTATTTTCAATTTTTTGTGAATTCTCCTACTTTACAAAATATCTTGACGTGCCTTAGAATCTTGAAAAGTGCACAAGTGACAATTTAGCTTGAATTATTGAGCAATAATGGCAGACACGCATCTTTTAATTGAGTTTACAATTGATTTGTCTAACACCTTTTGGTAAAAGTTACACTTTCACCATCACGAAGCGAGGTAGGTGTAGGTGTTCTTCATAATGAGAATACACAGCTCTATTGGGCAGCTTGAAAAGTAATCTATCGCAATTTTCGCAAGGATAATTATTCATTTTACCCCAGATGGGGGATTAATCTAGATTAAGGGCTTCTATATGTGTTCAAGTGCTGACAAACAAGTCTATCAAGTCAGAATCGTTAATTATCATGACATAGAAAGTGCATGAACCGTGTCACTGCTGTCAAAATATAAGCCCCAAAGGAATTGTTGCATGTGTTACAGTAGATATTATGCATCAATATGGTTGCTTGCACACTTTAAATAGCAAATTCAGTCCGCAGGTAGAATACAACTACACAACAACAACAAAAAGAAATCATTCACACAACTTGAATATATATCTGAAAGGTAATTCAGATTATTTAGGGGGCTATGGCATTAAAAAGAAAGAAGAAAAAAGATCCAAAAGGTTAATAATAGTAAGTTAACAAAATCAAAATCTGTCTCGTAGATTGCTGAACTTTGATTTTGTTTTAAAATATGTAGTCAACTGTTCTTGAAAGGCTGGTGCCCCCCAAAAAAACTTCTCAGGGTTTTTTTTTGCACCGACCTCAAATTCTGATTTCCTATATTTGTCTTTGTATGTTTTTATGTCATATGCCTTTGTATTTATTTTAATGGTTAGAAATAAATCAATTGAATTGATTTTTAACAAATAGTAAAGTCTGTAAAGAGCTTGACAGATAAAGCTCAAGTGAAAAGCCATTCTTCTCTGAATAGTTTAAGGACAAAAAATGTAGGCACCTATGTCGTCACTATTGTAGGTTTACCCTAAATATTCTTTTTACATATTAAACAAACTATAAACCTCTTGTTTACATACATGACATGTACAACCTTCTTTACTTTCTTCAGATATACCTTTCTTACAAACCTTAAAGGGCAAGTCCTCCCAGATATTAAGTTGGTTTTGATGAGAAAAACACATCAGTGAAGGTTTGAGAAAATCAGATGAAAATTAAGAATGTTATGAATTTTGGAAGTTGCGATAAATCAAACACAAATTGGCAACTCTGTGATGTATCTTGCGGGCTTATTAAAACCAAATTCATATATTCATATTATATTTTAAAGGAGAATATATATTACTCAAAGCATTCATCCAGATCTATGTATAGCACAAGGTAATACAGGTATACCAGACTAATCATCCATGGCTTTAAAAAGGCTAATGTAAATGCAATTGCACATGCCTACACTGTATACATCAAAGAACTGGCAATGAAACGTATATGGCATCTGCATTTCCCATCAGCTCCATGGGAATGCACCCATTGATTGCTAAACAGGCGGCCAGCAGCAAAACAGAAACCCATCTTCGATTCTTAATTGTGAAGACCCAAAGGCGATGAGCCCCCGTTTTCTGTTGCTTTCTGAAATACACCTGGGATAAACCTCAAGCTTCAATTACATAATCCATGAAGCTCGATCATGCGTCTTTTATGGAAACCGATGCCCTGTGAGTAGAATAGTAGCGCATGTTCCATTGCCTGCAAGAGAGCTACAGGAGGGTCGTGGGTGCTACCGGGACAGCATTCATTAGTTTTCCTTAGAGATTCAAGGCCAGCTTCAAGCATATCAAATACAAAAATTAAAGCAGAAAATTCAAATAACTTTGAGATACATGTATATGATATAAAGTATGCATGGTGGCCTAAAGCTGTAGTTTCAAAGATTATAAAATAATATTTTAAGAGAAAACTACCCAAGTCTTTGTTCCTTGATATTTGTTTTGGATATGTGGTGAGTTATAAAACAGAATCGTAGCAAACATGATCTTTCATAGAGATTCAGAATTCTTCAAATTAAATTGGACATTGAGTGGAAAGGTCCAAGAGATGCTATATAAACTGCAGATATACAAAGTTATATGATGATGATCCTCTCTATGCTATATGCTGTATAAACAGAAACTGTTTTATATGAACTTTTTGCAAATTATGAACCACAGCTGTTTTTACGCTATTTTGGCATGGAAATTGCAAGAATAAGGATCACTTCCAAAAGTTGCTGGTTTATATCATATCATGTACTGTATTACTTGCCATGTTATTTATGTATTACATTGTAGGTAAAGAAGTAGCCTACTTCAGGTTGTAGTATTCTTTTCTTTTCCCAGCATCCATGTACAGTGTGTACACTTTGTCTTTGCCAAATAACAACAACTACTACTACTACAACTACTACTACTACTACTACTACTACTACTACTACTACTACTACTACTACAACTACTATTACTACTACTGCTGATGCTACAACTACTACTACTACTACTTCTTCTACTACTACTACTACCAATACTACCATCACTACCACTACCACCACCACCACTACCCCTATCACTACCACTACTACTGCTGATGCTACTACTACTACTACTACTACTACTACTACTACTACTACTACTACTTCTTCTACTACTACTACCAATACTACCATCACTACCACTACCACTACCACTACCACCACCACCACCACTACCCCTACTACCCCCACCACCACTACCACTACTACTACTACTGCTGCTGCTACTACTACTACTACTACTTCTTCTACTACTACTACCACTACCACTACTACTATCACTACTGCTACCACTACCACCACAACCACTACCCCTACCCCTACCACTACCACTACAACTACTACCTATTATGAACCACAGCTGTTTGTGCACTATTACGTCATGGAACTTTCGGGAACAAGGATCACTTCAGAAAGTTGCTGGTTTTATATCATTTCATGTAAAGTACTGAATAAAAGAGTACTTGTCATCTCATGTACAATTACAGTTGAAAGGGCCGCTGTTTCCTAGCCGTAGAGCAAACGTGACTGAGGCATAAATCAGCGTACACAGGCACAGTAACCACATGGATAAATCCATGGATGTTTTCTTCTTAAAAATATGTAACTTACAGCCTTTTCACACACAGCTAAAATTCATCGTATCTAGAAATGATTAGTATTATAAACGTGTTTAACTCAACAGTTTTAAACATGTTTATAGAAATATTTCCCTGTGTGAACATCGTTTACACGATGTTGGGATAGATACGAAGTCGCGATTCATACGCCCCTAAAAGCAGGCTGCAGATACGAAGTTCGTATCTAGAGAGCTTGACATTTTGTGTGTGAAAGGTTATTCGTGTTTAAACGTGTTTCAGACGTGTTTAAACTGGATGGAGCGTGCGCTTTGATTGATATGACATGACCTTCAATGCGCAATGGCACTACTGCGCATTTTACGAGCAGTAGTTAATCACGAAACGATTAACGATCGCACCGAAATTTCTGTGTGTGAATGATGTCGTATGTTCAGGTGATTTAAAGCCCTTTAAACTAATCATGTTTATAGAATTTTAGCTGTGTGTGAAAAGGCTGTATGTTGCTTCATTTGTGCCCAGGCACCACAAAACAACACATAAAAGTTTAAGTGTCTGAGCTTCAGTATATTGTATGACTTTATGAGCGTCCTTATTATCGAGCCGTCATGTCAAAATTAAATACTGTGCTTTAATAAATGTTCTCGTTTCTAGCCTTACAAGGACTTTTGATGGTAATTAATCACTCTAAACAGTAAACATCTGGATATTCACATACTTGTATGTTTTCTTCCTTTTGATTTTGGCTGCAGAAAATCATTTTGGAGGATCTTTTTGATTCAAATTTTCCAAAAATGACTGAGAAAAACAAAAGCTGCATTGACACTTAAACAGTAATATAATATATATATATATATATATACACAATGTATATATATATAATTTATATATACCCCACCCCCCAAAAAAATAAAAAATAAAAATGACTTGCCCAACTAAATCTACATTTTCCCTAAAAAGGACAGATCACATACATGTAGAAGCATGATATCCCCCCTTCAAAATAAAAATGATGCAATACTTTACAAATCCACATGAACAATGATGAAGTAAGTTTATGACTGAATTGATCTATCCCAGCCTTCATGGTGGTATGCCTACATGTACAGATACAGTGTAGAGCTATCACTTCACAGATATCAAACAATCATTCATGTCTCAACTGGACTCATCTTCTCTCATTCACATTAAAGGTTATCCATGCATTTGCACGTAAATGTACATAATTTTGGTCGCAATAATTAGATTGATGAATTCCTGGTGTTTTATTTTGTTGAATACAAAATGGGGAAAAAAAATGCTATCAAATCAATAAATACATTTCAAAACTTTTTTCTTTTTGAATTGAATTCATTCACCGCTTTCATAGGAGAGCGCAAAGTCAAAGCATTTATTAAATGTAAAATAAAAATAAAATAAAAACTAACTTTGAATTTTGTTGGACGGTAAGATATCAATCCATTAATTTCCACATTTTGTAATCATTGTTCATTAAAAAAAAAAATAATTTGTTTCTTGTATCTCTCTTTTAAAAAAAGAAATAAGATATTATGTTATCTGTGAATTATATGATATGAAATTATTTCATCCATTGAATATGAAGTAATCAGCAAAATTGCACAATTTTTTTTTATATTAAAGTGATAGATACTTAGATAGACCCTTCAGGTTCAACACATATATTTCTCAAAAATGCAGTTCCAATTTAGGAAGTGAACATTTTGGGGGAGTGTGCTTGATAAATCCCCTGTTACATGTTTACTAAAATAAACACAAATTGTGAAATGAAATTCTTATCCCTTTGACATTTATCAAAACTGAGCATCACATGTACCTTTAATGATTTGAATGTAGAGCCTGACAAACTAGCGCGCTGGATACTGATTCATGGGGCTTTCATAGCTGGGATTTTAAGCATCCCATGTCATACTCTCCCTGTAGTCTTAGAATTGAGACTGTGTACAAGCAGCTCCTTGATGCAGTTAAAGTATTGCATTGATATGGTATACCATAGATCAATGTAAACGAAGGAACTCCTTGATGGACAAATGGCTCAGATTCAGATTGATTACCATGTATGCACTTGATGTTAAAACCAGCTACTAATTGTAAATCACCTGACCTATCAAATTCTAAGGAGCAATTAATTAGCTGCTCGGTACACAAATACATTTCAGCTATGTGCATTGAAGTGTAAACAGGTATGCTACGTGTACAGTTAATGCTAAGAAATAAACAAATTAATATGTACAGTCGAACCAGTCTATTAAGGCCACCCACGGGAAACAGAAAAGTGGCCACTACTATACACTGTAGACAGGTGACCTTTCTAGACAGGTTCTACAATACATATTTCTCTCCTGAGGGAAAGAATATACTGGCCACTGCAGGCAGGTGGCCTTTATAGAGAGGTGGCCACTAAGGCAGGTTTAAAGATGAAGTTGAGTTCTGGTCATGCGATTGCATTTTTTTTTTAGCAGATGTTTCTGCATTTATTGATAAATCAAATATAAAACATTCAAATAACAATAATAGTATATAATATAATTGATTTACATCAAGAGTGACAACTTAATACACACAAAATAAAACATTAAAAAAAAATACATAATTGAGAGCTTGAAAGTATGGAGGTAAGTAAAAATAATCAAGGTAAATGCAGAGGCCAACTATCATAAGCAAGGAAGCTTGAGTCGATAGCAGCCGGGAAGGGGGGGGGGGGGGTACATGGCGCTGTTTTAGGAGAATGTAGGGGAATAGAGAGTCACATATAAAGATTTTGTTCAGAAAGTATCTGAATAAAAAGTGGAAAGAAATTAATAAAAGAAAAAAGAAGAAAAATGTGCAAGTGTGTGCAAGTGGGTGTGTGCAGGTGAGGTAAGTGTTCGATTCGTATTGTTAATGAACCGGTCATCTAAAATTAATTTAAATAAACTATCAAAACCTCTGAGACCCTTATGATGTTTTTGAATATGTAGATATTAAATATTTTTTCATCGATGCTTTGAATGAATAAAGAGTTGCAGAGTGTTTAATATTGTCAGGTAAAGCATTCCAAATGTCTGGACCATGATGTCTTATCGATTTATAGGGCATAATAATTTTGGGGTTTGTTAAGTGGAAATCAGATGAGTGTCGTGTGGGATAAGAATGTATATCACTATTGTAAACAAAAATATTTCGAAATGCCAAAGGTATAGTATTTATCCAACATTTATACATAAAGATTGCAGTTTGAAAACTGTGAATGTCAGCGATTTTTAATGTTTTTAGTTTACAAAATATTGGATCAGTATGGGCTAAATAATGTGAATGTGTACAAAGACGAAGTGCTTTCTTTTGGAGACGATATATTAACATAGTTTTCATCTTACTACTATTACCCCAAACTATGTTACAATAAGATATGTATGACAAAATGAAGGAATTGTAAAGCATAAATAGTGACTTTTGTGATAGATAATATTTTAATTTATATAAAATGCCTATGCTTCTCGAGACTAGCATGCAAATGTTGTTAATATGACTATTCCAAGTTAGGTTTGAATCAATCATTACACCTAAGAATCAATCATTACACCTAAGCATTGTGAAAGAAACGGTGTGAAACCGACCAGAAAAGGTTGATCATCTAGCATATAAGAATTTGTGTGTGTTGCAAGGATCTGGAATCATCAAAATGATAAGAAATTTGGCCAAGTCTAGGTAAAGTTACAAACACTTGCACAGAAAGATGTATATGGAACTACACGAACACGTGGCGTAAAAAGCCAGCCCCCCAATTTTTATGTTACATGCATATTTAGAATATGAAGGCATTTGAAGAGCCATGCTTTTCAGGGAACATGTCTTAACTGATGTTCTTCCACACTTGCATAATAAGAATGAGTAATGCTCACAAATTATTTTTCACCTCTTAATTCCCAGAACTCAACCTTCTCTTTAACTGTTTGTGTAGGATTTTAGAAAGCATGCAAAATCTATAAATTAATCAGTACTTGAAAATTCACTGGATCATTTTAAGGACAAATAATAATGAACAACAGTACATATTTTTTGTGTCATTATAGTGGAGTTTTTTCCCTAAGAAACCTGAAAAGTTTACTAATCATCAAAACATGTTTTGCTCTTGATGTAAGGGGTTTCATGTCGCTCCAATATAATAAAAATATGGGCTTCTTATATCACTTTCACAAATAGATGTTTTTAGTGTAAAAACACTTTAAGAAAACAGTAAAACAACTTGTTGACTAGACAAGTTCACATGCACGTATCACGCTAGCATAAAAAAGGATGAACGCAGTGAAAAAATATACAGGGTTCGGGGCGAATTAGCCCCTGAGAGTCATAAAAGAGCTCCCAAATTGAAAATTTGCATCGAGTTCAATGCAACCAAATTAAAGAGTGTTATTTTCATACAAGCTAGCTTGAAAAGTGCACCCCCCCCCCCCAATTTTTTTCCCTTGGGTGAACGCAGAACCCATGTCACACTTGGGTTCTGTATACAGGGTTATTATTATATCATCCTTTATTTATTCCATACTATAGAATAGAATACCAGGCAAAGTTTGTTGCAGGTTCGTTTTATACGTTCGAGTTGTAGGCCTACAAATATATTTATTTTCAAGTGCTTGGTACACTTAAATGTCACATATTGATCAAATTCTTTAAAAAAAACTAACTTGTAATGCAATCACCTTCTTGATACATCTATATTTCACAAAAACTCATGAAATGAAAGTGATATGTACATGAAGGGCCTACATGACGCCACATTCTAATGAATAACATCATCTTGTGACTAATGCTGTGGTAAGTTCTCTAAGGCAAGAGCTTAGCCACATCACATTAACATTCATGAGAGAGAGAGAGAGGGAGGGGGGGGGGGCATTTAGGGGCTTGGGGAACCCCTTTGACCCCAAGCCATGGGTAGTCATCATCATTCAATGAAAGCCCCATTGAATGATGGTCATACAAATTGTTTGAAGATGAGCTCATGCACTTCTGACCAGGAGTTATTCACAGCTCACAGTGATCTGTATCTGACATCACTTTCTATTGCTTCCTGATACTAGTGGCATTTACACTGCAAGCAAAATATGTCAGTTTTTCTCACTTTTTGGAGTTTTGTTGGAAGTTGCTAGGCAACTACTCATAAACACAACACAAAACCTCTGAATTGAAAAAAAAACCCGCTTCTGGAGTGTGGTTTTTTGAAAGTCGTTTGGTTTCCAACAGATAAAATGTAGTTGAGCAAATGGGGACCAAGTATGCAGTAACTGATTTGTTTTGCATTGATGTAAGCCTGTAAGGAAATATATACACTGTAGGGTCTATAATTATCTATTATTTGACTGATGATATGATCCAAACTATAATATGTACATCTTTTCATTAAAAAAGTGATTTTTTTTTGAAGCAGGAAAGCTGGGAAAGAACCTCCCCCCCATATCAATTCCTTTCATAGCAAAAGCGCTCCTCACAATTTCTGTAAATTTGGCAGTTTAACGCTACGCGTACCGCCTTGACCGGACTGTGCGGTATCTGTGCAGTTCTGTGTGTAGAGAGGTCGGGCTGTATTCATTATTTCTTGGGGGTGCATAAATTGCTCTAATTATACGTACGCGTGTAATGCGCAAGTTTATTGTGACGGCACTAAACCCATCCCACTCATTGTTACCCTATTTTCATAATGGTACTGACCCAATGAAATGTAGTACAGTGCGCTCGTACGCGCTGCGCTGCGTTTGTACATGTACTGTACTTATGCATGTTCAGTTATATGTGTATGCATAGCATTACGTACATGCATACGGCTAGCTGGCACAAAACCCTGGGTCGGGCTTCTAAAATGGGACATGAAGCATGATTTGACATGAAAAATGACGGAGCTAAAAATGAATCAATCAAAATGAAATTTATATGTATGAAAAGCTTACGTATCATATGTCATTGTCTGTGATTGAGGATTTACAAATTTGACGCAAAACGCGTTGCTGCAAAGTTAAAGATTGGTTTATTGAAAGGCAATCGAGCACAGTACGACCGATCCATTGACATTGTGTATGAGAGAGTAATTTTTTTTAAATGGATTGTAAAGTTCAACGTCAAAGTGACGGAGGTTTTTTTTCAAGTAAGGGCATGGTTTTACATGGAATGTAAAGGAAATGTTTCCTTCTTCTCATATCTCGATTGAGGATATTATTCTCAATTTCGATTTTTAATGGTAAAGAAAAGTGTAAAAAGATGTCGAGAATTTTACCATATGTCATGTAATATAAAATGCGCGCGGGTCGGTTGATCTCCCAAAAGGAGCGCGAAGGAATTGATATGAAAAAAAATACAATCAAAACTTATTGGCCCCCCCCCCCCCAAAAAAAAAAGAAGTTATAAACAAACTGCTCACCCTTCTCTCTTAAAAATAGAAATTTGACATTTCTATAACTTGTGCTTTATAATCAAAATTCCAAGTACAAAAATTGTATTAACAATTATTATTTTGTCTGGTTGGGGGGGGGGGGGGGGGTCCTCTGATATCTCTCTGTGTTTATTCTTATTACCTAAACTTGTTTTTGCTTCATGAAGCCTCCTCAAAATGTAAAGAGTACCCCTTGTTACTATTAGCAAATAACGTTGCCAGGAGCTAGAGTCACACTTTCTTGCAATTTATACGTCAGGCTGGTAACGATCTCTGAATAATCGATGGCCCACCATCCATTAGAGATGTCAATAATGTCCTTGAACTTTGCTGGGTGCCCTGATAGGAGGGCTCATAGGTACAGACCCTAGGATAATCATTGGTCCCTGTACCATAAGGTCTTGTTCACGTATGCGGGGGTAAATCGCTGGCGCAAAATTAGCGAAAATCACTTCACATTTGCTACCTTTACATGTATTTATGTACAACACTCAGATATAAGTGAATATGCAAAGGAGCTCTGTTGCAGAAAGCTACTTTTTTCATCCCCATCTGCCATTAATTTACACAGAAAACCAAGTGACGTTTTTTTTGTGAAAAACCCAGACTTTACCAATAAATGCCCTTTAAAGTTAGAGTTAAAGAGAAAGGGGGGGGGGGGTTCTGGTACTGGTACATAAAAATGAAAAATAATTATGTTGGCATGGAAGAATATCATCAAGAGAAAATTCCCTTGAAAACAAGAATAGCCCTCTAGATGCCCTAATAATCACGTACGACTAGGTACATGTATACTTTGAAACTTTCAATAAAATTTAGATGCCAAGTGTACAATTGTTAAAGGGATTCAGTAACTTTGTCTCAGATTCTGAAACAAAATCCTGGATTTAGCTCATGCTGCAATGATAATTATAAACCTTTAGATTAGTCAGGAACCCTATAGCCTCTTGTCGATGCCCTCGCGCTGTTGGAGTCTCTAAATTCTGACGAGCGAAGCGAGTCAGAGAAACCGAGGCGCTTGCGCGGAGGGCCTCTTGACAAGTGATCTGAATTATATATTCATGAGACCCGATTTCCTACTGAATTATGCATGTCTAGACCGCAGCGATTGTGTGTGTGTACGTGTGTGTTCGGGATTGCCCAACTAGGCTAGTCTGCAAGCACAGACCCTAATTTGACACTTTATCAAAAAATCATTGTGCCTTGAGAGAAGCCTAGCCCAGCTATCTACTGGTACCTACTGGTTGTACCAATATAGGTCAGGAGCAGCTATAGTACGTGGCATATGGTAGTCTTATGGTGCACACTCTCTTTTACGACTGACCAGGGTTTGTGCTTGCAGACTACAACTAGGCGGCCAGTCTCGCTCTCACGGAGGGAATTCGCACAGAGCGGTAGATATTACGTCATAGTAGCTCTCTCTGATTGGATGACTTTCACCGAACTCTGCTGGGTCGGAATATTCGCCAAACAAAGTAAAACATAAGAAATCCAGATCACTTGTCAAGAGGCCCTCCGCGCAAGCGCCTCGGTTTCTCTGACTCGCTTCGCTCGTCAGAATTTAGAGACTCCAACAGCGCGAGGGCATCGACAAGAGGCTAGGAACCCTATGGCTTTTACAAGCCGATTGGCTGTCTGATTATCAAGATATTTATGATTAGAAATCAAAACCAAATTTTGCGTTTGCCAAATGGTTTAAATAACATTACAGTTGTAGCGACAAATGTTACAGTGCATTCATTTATAATTCACTGGTATACATATTGTGTTTTTTAATCCAAAATGGCCGCTTTAGAAGTCATTGAGAGTTCGAGGATTTGGTATTACGCCATGTCCTCAGAACTGGTTTTAACTCGATTTATTATATAACGATGTTTATTCATTAGTATGTTGATCACATGACCAATTAACATAGATGTACGCGTATTTATTCATAAGTATTTAGATCACGTGCCTTATTAACATACATGTGCGCTTGTTTTGAACCAATCGCGCTGTAGTTGATTGGCGCTCTTCGGATTTTCCTGTGCGGGAATCAGTGAGCTGTTTTAATATTGGTATACACACATGCTGTTATTGTGTTGATATTTGTACCTAGAAAATTGTATCCAACGAGGATTGAACTGCTACGTCCCCGGACCATTCCCGGTGGACGTGCTCACCTATTTACATCTTGTACGTTTTGCAAGATATATTTTGACTCTCTCGATGTTCAACATTGACGACACTTTAATTCACCAGCAGTGAGAATAGAACATTTAATATGATCTAACGTTTTTCTCACCTGCATTATTGTTTGACAACCTTTTATCATCGACTTCATATATATTGTCTCGACATTTGATTCTTCGACCTGCATCGCAAGTCACTGAAGTTGATCTATTGACATTGACTGCATCATCATTGTATTCATCTGTTAACTGATTCATCATCGTTGTCTTCATCACCGTTGTCTTCATCATCGCTGTCTTCACCAGCGTCGTCTTCATCGTCGACTTCATCATCGCTGTCTTCACCAGCGTCGTCTTCATCATTGTTGTCATCATCGTTGTCTTCAACATCGTCTTCATCATCGTGGTATTCACCTAGCGTCGATCATCGTCTGCATATCCTACGCGATCGACAACCAGCTCGTCGACCGACAACCAGCTCGTCGACCACTGTTTTCGACTAGCTAGTTTCTACATCTACCTAGAACTTGAAGAAGATCTACTTTGAATTCAACTCCAATGACTCACGTAACGTTAATTATATTGTGATTTATGCTTTGCATTGTTTGTCATTGTGAGGCCTTATTTTGACTGACTGAGTGCCTGTTGTTGAGTGCGTACGCTTACTAACACATATTTTACATGTTTATAATTGCACTAGTTCTAGGCCTATGCCTGGTCTACTGATCTAGATCTGCTATAGTCTAGTCTAGATCCACCGATATATTGTTGTATTCTCGTGTTGTGCATTCCGTACACATACACAAGTAGAGATTTGTTTAGCGGTTTCTTGAACCACAATATTTCGTGCCTATGTAAGTAAATCTAAACGCTGTCTAGCTTAGATTTGAGTAGTATTTTCTTGACTGTTATTATTCATGCAGTGGGAATGATATTTAACTGACTCGTTTTAGTACTGTTTTAAGTTGTACTGAACAGCTAGACTCCTGATATTTCGAGACTTGTATTCAGCGGTAATCATTAATACCATAGTGACTAAGTTGAGTCTCCTTTACATTAATGTGCTGTTGGAAGTTATCTATGTTTGATTATTAATAGTAACTACCAAGGGCCTAGTGATAGTTTAATTGTCTGTCACTGTTGAGATAGACAGAAGAGGTTTCTGATAATTCTGTAATCATTGTATCTTATGTGAAATTATAGAATATAGAACCAGTTTTTAACCATAATCAATTTGTCTGGATGTGATCATTTATTAAGTGTTTTCTTGTCTGGAGGGATACTGCTTTTTAGTAGTTTAATTAAAAAAGGGAATTATGTGGGATTACTAGTTAACACGCAACATAGTCCATACCCCATGTAGTTTTCTAAATTGGTGACCCCGACGTGATCCCCCTGAGATAAGAAACATTTAGTTAGATTACCTTTGCTTATTAATATTTTTTGTTTACCATTAGGTAATCACATTTCTTACTGATACACTGAATTTAGATTTGTGAACAGTGGACGTGGCGCGTCGTCATGCCCGCACCAAATACTGCCGAGGAGGGCCCTCCGCCGGAGCATGAGCAGGCGGGAGCCGCGGCCGGGGCTAGCGTACAGGCCACCCAAGGCGTCGGCGCAGTCAGCATTAAGCTCCCCCCTTTTTGGAGGGGAGACCCGGAGGTATGGTTTGCCCAAGCCTCTGCTCAGTTTGAGACTAGAGGCATAACCAGCGAGCAGACCAAATATGCCTATATTATAGCGACATTGCCGTCGGATGTTGCGCTCGAGATCCGCGACATATTGATTAGTCCACCCCTGATCAAGCCTTATACTGAGCTGCGTGCCCTGCTCATATCGCGAATGACCTCCTCTGAACAGCGCCGAGTTCAGATGTTATTGAATGAAGAGGAATTAGGCGACCGAAAACCTAGTCAACTTCTGAGGCGCATGCAGCAGCTGCTTGGCATGCAGCAGCTAGAGAAGGGGATTTTGCGGGAATTGTTTCTGCAGCGCCTGCCACAGAATGTCCGCCTCATTCTGGCATCATCGAGCGACGCGCTTCCGCTTTCTGAGTTGGCCAATTTAGCCGATAAAATTCTAGAAGCGTCAATTCCCGTCACTGGAATTTCAGCACCCAGCGCCACAGTCGCAGCTGTATCTAACTCTAACCCCGATCTTCAACACCAAGTCCTTGAGCTCACGAAAATGGTGAAGGAGCTGACTGCCACTGTCGGTCGCATGCGGAGCCGAAGCCGAAGCCGCAGCATGAGCAGTAACCGTAAGCGCGACTCATCCGGTAGTAAATCAGCGAGCACTTCAGAATTGTGCTGGTATCATGAGAAGTGGGGTGAGAAGGCTCACCAGTGCCGCCCACCATGCACATATAGCAAGCCGGCGGAAAACAACTAGGCCAGGAGGTGGGCGCGACAAGCCTCACTGGCCCTCTTCGTGACGGTCGCTTGTTCTATGTCACAGATAGAGATTCTGGGACACGATTTTTGGTCGATACGGGTGCCGCGGTAAGCGTAATTCCTGCCAACACCGCTGATAAGAGGCACCTTATGCCACTCGTTTTGCAGGCTGCAAACAAGACGCGCATATGCACATATGGGCAGCGTGAGCTCACAGTGTGTATTGGGCTGCGGCGTTCGTTTAAGTGGTCATTCATATTGGCCGATGTTTCGCAGCCTATCCTCGGCGCAGATTTTTTGAGGCATTACGGCTTACTGGTGGATTTGCGCACAAACCGACTTTGGGATGCCACCACTAGTCTGTCCGTACATGGCATCGCCTCCGACTTACCGTCGCTGAATCTCACAATAGTGCAAGTAGACTCCGATTCTGTCTACAAACGCTTACTTGCCGAGTTCACGGAAGTAACTCGGCCCATGTTTAAGAACTGTCCGTTGAAACATGACGTCACACATAGAATACTCACAACCGGCCCACCAGTTTCGGCACGACCTCGACGCTTAGCGCCGGACAAACACAAGATCGCTAAAGACGAGTTTGGCCGGTTACTCGATTTGGGCATTGTCGAGCCCTCAGACAGTTCATGGGCGTCGCCGCTCCACATGGTGCCAAAGAAGTCAGGCGGTTGGCGACCATGTGGCGATTACCGCGCTCTTAATCGCGTGACCGTCCCGGATCGCTATCCCATTCCGCACCTTCACGACTTTGCCGCACAGTTGCGAGACAAGTGCGTATTTTCCAAAGTTGACTTAGTGCGCGCATATCATCAGATCCCCGTACACCCTGATGATGTGAAGAAGACCGCGCTGACAACCCCTTTTGGGTTATTCCATTTCCGACGCATGCCATTCGGACTACGCAACGCGGCGCAAACCTTTCAAAGGTTTATTGATAGGGTCGTCCGTGACCTGCCATTTGTATTCGTGTATCTTGATGATATTCTTGTTGCCAGCGAGAATCCCGAACAGCACGAGACTCATTTGCGCCAGCTGTTCACAAGCCTCCGTGATTATGGAGTAGTAGTGCATCCTGACAAATGCCAGTTTGGAGTCGAAGCACTAGACTTTCTAGGGCACCATGTGACTGCCCAGGGCGTCTCCCCGATGGATGACAAGGTCGCGGTAATTCGCAAATTTCCGCGCCCTACCTCGCTACGCCAGCTGCGCCGGTTCTTAGGCATGGTTAATTTTTACCGCCGATTTATGCCTAAGTGCGCATCCTCGCTGGCCGCCTTGACTGATTTGCTGCGCAAGCAACCTAAGCGCTCTCGAAAGGCGTTAGATTGGTCCCCTGTGTGCGACTCTGCTTTCGCGGCTGTCAAAGAGGACCTCGCGAACGTCACGATGCTTACATACCCGTCTGTTGAGCTACCTACAAGCCTCGCGGTAGACGCTTCCGATCTCGCCGTAGGTGGTGTGTTACAGCAACTCCATGAAGGGGAGTGGCGACCGCTTGCGTTCTTTTCTCGCCGCCTCAAGCCTCCCGAGACTAGGTATAGTACCTTTGGTCGAGAGCTGCTAGCCATTTACCTCGGAATACGCCATTTCCGATACTTCTTAGAGGGGCGTGATTTTTTTGTTTTTACAGACCACAAGCCTCTTACCTTCGCACTCAAGACATCGCCCGATCGACATTCCCCTAGGGAAGCGCGGCAACTCGATTACGTGTCACAGTTTACCTCCGACATACGCCATATTCGAGGCGTTGATAATCAGGTAGCTGATGCACTTTCTCGCACCGAGATTGACTCAGTGCAATTACCGAACTTGATTAACCTGCGTGTAGTCGCGACCGACCAAGTCGATGACGTTGAGCTCGCTGCTCTGCGCTCAGACACGTCAACCTCGCTCAAATTTGAGAAGGTCCTCCTTCCGGAAGGGGACGCGCACATTTGGTGCGACATGTCCACAGGGCATCCGCGGCCGTATGTATCGGTAGCGCACCGTCGATCGTTGTTTGACAATCTGCACAATCTCGCGCATCCGGGCATTAAAGCTTCGCAAAAGCTTATAGCGGCCCGTTTTGTGTGGCGGGGTATGAACAAGGACATTTGTACATGGGCGCGTACTTGCATCCCATGTCAGCGCGCAAAGATCCAACGTCATACGCACTCACCGCTTGGCACTTTTGCCAACCCTGATGCCCGTTTTGCACACGTTCATATTGATCTTGTTGGGCCACTACCGCCCTCGAAAGGGCACATTTATCTGCTGACTTGTATCGACAGGTTCACCCGTTGGCCCGAAGCAATCCCGATAGCAGATGCCACTGCCGAGACAGTAGCCATAGCTCTAGTGGAGAACTGGGTAGCTCGCTATGGAGCTCCAGCCACGATTACGCATGATCGAGGTCGTCAGTTTCAATCTGCGCTTTTCACTGCATTAGCTAATTTGCTAGGTTGTCGGACCATAGCCACCACGGCCTACCACCCGCAGGCCAACGGTATGGTGGAACGGTTCCATCGGCAACTTAAAGCCTCTCTCAAATCTCAACCCGAGCCAAACCGTTGGCAAGAATACCTTCCTCTGGTCATGTTGGGTATCCGCGCAGCTATTAAGGAAGACATAGGAGCTTCAGCTGCCGAACTTGTCTACGGGACGGCGTTGCGTCTTCCAGGCCAGCTGATAGTGCCTACGCGACACGATACTGTTGACCCCGCGGACTACGTCCAACGCTTGAAGGACCATATGTCTGTTTTAGCGTCTACAGCGACACGTAGGTCACCACAGACCAGTTTTGTACATAGGTCTCTCGATACTTGTACGCATATTTTCTTGCGTATCGATGCTGTCCGTAAGCCATTACAGCCTCCGTATTTGGGTCCGTTCAAGGTTCTCAAACGAAACCCGAAGTTTTTCGTTATTGAGCAAAAGGGCAAGCATGTTTCTGTAAGCATTGATCGACTGAAACCCGCATTTTTGGAAAGCGTTTCGGCTAGGACTACCGCGGCTGACGTGCCTCTAGAGGGAGAGCCTACCGTCTCCTCCCCTCTGCGCACAGCACTTCGCGCAACCTCTGCGCCTGCTCCTGCACCTGCTCCTACGCCTGCTCCTGCTCTGGTGAAATCGCAACCTGCTGCGCGTGTCACACGTTCAGGCCGCCACGTCCACTGGCCGCAAAGGTACGTTCAGGTTCACTACATTGAACGTGTCGCATAAATAGTGGTTATTTTCATGTATATTAATGTATTTTGTACATATGTTTCCTTTATATTTTTAATTGTGTATTTTCGCCCCTCGGAGCTTACGCAAGCTCGGGTCTAGTAGGGGGGTTAATGTAGCGACAAATGTTACAGTGCATTCATTTATAATTCACTGGTATACATATTGTGTTTTTTAATCCAAAATGGCCGCTTTAGAAGTCATTGAGAGTTCGAGGATTTGGTATTACGCCATGTCCTCAGAACTGGTTTTAACTCGATTTATTATATAACGATGTTTATTCATTAGTATGTTGATCACATGACCAATTAACATAGATGTACGCGTATTTATTCATAAGTATTTAGATCACGTGCCTTATTAACATACATGTGCGCTTGTTTTGAACCAATCGCGCTGTAGTTGATTGGCGCTCTTCGGATTTTCCTGTGCGGGAATCAGTGAGCTGTTTTAATATTGGTATACACACATGCTGTTATTGTGTTGATATTTGTACCTAGAAAATTGTATCCAACGAGGATTGAACTGCTACGTCCCCGGACCATTCCCGGTGGACGTGCTCACCTATTTACATCTTGTACGTTTTGCAAGATATATTTTGACTCTCTCGATGTTCAACATTGACGACACTTTAATTCACCAGCAGTGAGAATAGAACATTTAATATGATCTAACGTTTTTCTCACCTGCATTATTGTTTGACAACCTTTTATCATCGACTTCATATATATTGTCTCGACATTTGATTCTTCGACCTGCATCGCAAGTCACTGAAGTTGATCTATTGACATTGACTGCATCATCATTGTATTCATCTGTTAACTGATTCATCATCGTTGTCTTCATCACCGTTGTCTTCATCATCGCTGTCTTCACCAGCGTCGTCTTCATCGTCGACTTCATCATCGCTGTCTTCACCAGCGTCGTCTTCATCATTGTTGTCATCATCGTTGTCTTCAACATCGTCTTCATCATCGTGGTATTCACCTAGCGTCGATCATCGTCTGCATATCCTACGCGATCGACAACCAGCTCGTCGACCGACAACCAGCTCGTCGACCACTGTTTTCGACTAGCTAGTTTCTACATCTACCTAGAACTTGAAGAAGATCTACTTTGAATTCAACTCCAATGACTCACGTAACGTTAATTATATTGTGATTTATGCTTTGCATTGTTTGTCATTGTGAGGCCTTATTTTGACTGACTGAGTGCCTGTTGTTGAGTGCGTACGCTTACTAACACATATTTTACATGTTTATAATTGCACTAGTTCTAGGCCTATGCCTGGTCTACTGATCTAGATCTGCTATAGTCTAGTCTAGATCCACCGATATATTGTTGTATTCTCGTGTTGTGCATTCCGTACACATACACAAGTAGAGATTTGTTTAGCGGTTTCTTGAACCACAATATTTCGTGCCTATGTAAGTAAATCTAAACGCTGTCTAGCTTAGATTTGAGTAGTATTTTCTTGACTGTTATTATTCATGCAGTGGGAATGATATTTAACTGACTCGTTTTAGTACTGTTTTAAGTTGTACTGAACAGCTAGACTCCTGATATTTCGAGACTTGTATTCAGCGGTAATCATTAATACCATAGTGACTAAGTTGAGTCTCCTTTACATTAATGTGCTGTTGGAAGTTATCTATGTTTGATTATTAATAGTAACTACCAAGGGCCTAGTGATAGTTTAATTGTCTGTCACTGTTGAGATAGACAGAAGAGGTTTCTGATAATTCTGTAATCATTGTATCTTATGTGAAATTATAGAATATAGAACCAGTTTTTAACCATAATCAATTTGTCTGGATGTGATCATTTATTAAGTGTTTTCTTGTCTGGAGGGATACTGCTTTTTAGTAGTTTAATTAAAAAAGGGAATTATGTGGGATTACTAGTTAACACGCAACATAGTCCATACCCCATGTAGTTTTCTAAACAGTCTATCGGGAAAAACGAGTATGGTAAAACCGGTTAATCAATTTTTTAAAAAACTTTTTTGAGGCACTTCTTGATCATTTTGAAGCGCGATTTTTTTAGGGCTTCAATATTACACCATTTAACAGACACTGATAACACATAGGGCTGTGTATCTCAGATTTTACATAGTTAAACGATGCCTTTAAGTCCCATACATCCATTTCATTGTGCAGTACGTGCCTTTCACTGGTTCTCAAAAATATCAGCAAAACATTTTTATATCATTTTGGACATTCCAAAAGCTTGCAATATCCTGGGAAACATAATATATTACATTGTACATGTATGTACTGTTCATGTCGGCCCTAATTCAATATCTAACTCTCTCAATGACTTTTAAACAGTCCTTTTCAAAATGTAATTACATGTACATTCATACAAGAATTCCTGTATCTTTTATACTAAAGTTCATTGAAGAAATGAGCATTCTGCCCCTGGTCACACTGATACATTACAACATCATCCATATTCTCTGACAAAGACGGTGAAATGGTGGGTCTGTTATGAGTCATAGACAACATTCCGCATCAAGGTGGATGTAGCTTGGGGCAAGTCAAGGTACATCATGTATTATCAGGCAAGGGAGATTTTTAGCTTCACGGACAATGAGCTGCATGTCAGGACGCCACACACAGTCTGTTACATTTGCCTTCAGATTTTACGAAAAAATGAAACCATTTTGTGAAAGATTTTTTTCAATAAAAACTAAAAACTCATTGGTTCACTGTTTGAAAATTATATATCTGACCCGTCTGGACACATATTATGAGTTGGTAAAGTCCGCTTACAGAAATGTTTATACAATAGACCATTTCGTAGTTTGCACATGGGTCAAATGACCCCAAATATCCACAGATCTTTTACTCATCATGGAAAAGTCCCACCTTGTGTATTTAAAAATAATCAATGCCAAAGTCATGTACGTGCTTCACGAGCAGCTTTTGTTTGGCCTCTTGTATCATAGAATGTACCCTGGGTGCACACATGAATAATGATTACCGGTACATAAAATGATCACGTATTCATTTCGGTGGGTTTCAAAATTTTATCACAAATGACTTTCATCTGCCCATGCGCAGATAGTATTTACGAAATGGCTTATCGTTTCAGCAAATTACATGTTGCTGCATTTCTATCGAGAAAACTTACAAATTCTTACCAAATTTAACCACAACATGAAGCAAATAAACGTCACTGCTAATTACTATCGTCACTGGCCAATTAAGTTTTCAGTAGTTCTATTTTGAGGATATCCAGATCATGATGATACATGTGTTTCTTGACCTTTGTTATGATGTCCGATAAAATTATTAAAAATTGACGAAACATGTGCACCTCTGTTCATTTACATCATGATTTCTACAGCAGTATGGTGATTGGTGAAGAACAAATGCCTCATACCTTTATACACAAGTAAAAAGGACAAACAATTCTGCACACACTGCACCCATTTTTGTTTCATGACGTTAAAAATCCTTTAATTGGCAACACATTGGAAGTTTAAAAATCTTTGTTTTTCAATAAAAACTGGTCTTTTAACAAACTTTTTGACAACATCGTCGCCCACCTACTGTACATGAGTGTGTACATGTATATTGTTATCAGAGATCATTTTATTCGATCACTGTAGCGATAAAAGAAAAAAATATTATTGTTGCCAATTTGAAGAACAATGTGTGATCAATTTAGCCCTCAAAATAAATCCTGTCCTGACCTTTGTTATGATGTCCGATAAAATAAAAAAAAATTGACAAAACATGTGCGTCTCTGTTCATTTACGTCATGATTTCTACAGCAGTATGGTGATTGGTGAAGAACAAATGCCTCATGATTTAAAGTTTGCCATTCATGACTCTCACTTAATTTCATATCATCTGTTCAGTGCCAGAAGGACGTTAACAAAGTGTAAAAAGTATGCCCTACTCTGGCTCAAAATGGATGATCAGAGCTGCCAACCTTGTGCGACCAAAAAAAGGAACCATGATTGCAAAGAAGAATTCAAGCAAAAAAAAAAGGAATTCATTAAAACATTTAAAAATATTATTGTTGCAAATTTGAAGAACAATATGCGATCAATTTAGCCCTAAAAATATATCCTGACCTTAAAGGGTTAATTTGTATATACCAATAGTCCCACATCCAGCTTTTCATTTGACTCAATTAAGAAACTCCCTACATGTAAATGCTGGGACTCACATGAATGAACACAAATATATGCTCCATATTTTAAATTCATGCAGAGTATTGTAAGTTTGTTTGCCAAGTTTCAGTCCAGTGCGGCCTTCCGCTCCAACGTTCTTCAAAATATGAAAAGCCTTTCCAAATTTCCTACAAGAAAATGGGCTTATTATGCATGCTAGAGCAGACACAGTACCTTTAATATATAGAGTAAAAAAAATTGGAATCTGATTCAGACAGTTTAAAGGTAAAGACCAGTTATGGTCATGCGATTGCATTGTGAAAGAAACGTTGTGGAATCGATCAGAAAAGGTTGATCATCTAGCATCTAGCATCTAGCATCTGCAAGGTTCTGGAATCATCAAAATGATAAGAAATTTGGCCCATTCTTTGTAAAGTTACAACCACTACACACAGAAAGATGTATATGGGACTACCCTATATATCTCACAGACCATGAGAGAAACAAATTTACCAAATATATGAATTAGTAGGCGGTTTCCCAGCAAATTTTTTTATCATCATGTATTAGTCAAAACATATTCTTTCACATGATTGGTAATAAGAGCTTCAAATTCATTTTTTGAAATTGGGGCATTTCCAATACTGGTCTTTACCTTTAAACACACAGACTGCATGACAGAGGTGATGACTTTGTCACTTCCCATTCATGCATTCTGTCTCTTGCCCTTGTCTTCTGAATGGTGGTCGAGCACAAACATTACAGAGAAAGAACTATTACCATCGCGAACTTAGAACTATTTAAAGAATGCACGACACATCATGTGCGCATCCTTTGAAGTTTTTAAATGATGCAGAACACCGCTCAAGCAAGTCACTAGAAAAAAACTTATAGATGATTAATGTGAATTACTTTGCATGGTTCTTAAGTTCAACACTAAAGTACTGGTTAGTAGGTCCACGGTATGACACATTTGGTAATACCGGTAGATCGCTTGGTAATAGATCGCTTGGTAAGAAGAAAAGAAAAACGTATAGACCCTACACAGGTTATATAATGGAAACAGTAAAAAAGAAATATACAACGGAGAAGAGTCTGACAGGTGAATGGCAATTTACATTGCCTTTCATCAATAACAATAACTGTAGGTCCTGTAAAGCCAGTGCATAAAGAATTGTAATGGATATCGGTCTTGTCATACAGTGCAGTGTAGATTTACAATATTATTGCTCACAAGCTGGCAGCAATGATTTTTCAAAGATCCAATACTTTTAGAACTGCAATGTAATGTACATGTATACATCATGTCGATCAATGTTATTGTTATGTGACCAGCACTATAGCTTGGGAAAGTTTAAAAAAGGCGCTGTTTAACAATTTATCAACAATAAAAAATGGATGGTCTTCGTGCAAGCCAGGATCGAGATTGCATCTCGAACTGATGAAGACAGGACATAAATAATTAGCTGGCTATTTTGTAAAAAGATTTTGGGGAAATTACCCGAGTTAGATATCGGGCTAATTGTGTCTTTATCTACCAAATAGCTCAATATTTTAACCTTGAAAACTGCAAAATAGTGGGATAGTGTGTTAGCTCGAGCTAATGAAAACGCTTTTAGAGAGAGAGATGGGTACACATGTCCAATACCCTCGAAACTGATTTGAAGATCCAAGAGATGGGCATCTCTCCCTGTTCATCGTATTTATTTTGAATGATTAGGCAATCCTATCTGTAGGACATCGGGCGAACTGGCATTTGCTCTTGTCGCTGGAAAAATAAACTCTCGCTGAGCATGGAATCTGCTAATGCATCATGTGCAAGGTACAATCTGATTTATGAGGCAGGCAAAAGTCATGTGCCCCATTTATCATTGTATTATTTCTTTCTGTGCACCTTATTTTGTTAGAGCCAGCACCTGTACAATATGACGTACCACTTCATTGTTAATGTCGTTGCTACAGAATATAATGTGTGTAGTTCAAAACACAATACTTAATATTTTGCCCTTAAATGTTTTAAGGAAATATATTATTGTTTAAAGGTAATACAAAGTTTTGGGAAATTTTGAAAATTGGGTGGATAGTGATTCTTTACAATTTTGATATATTTGGATTTTGGATGCACCTGTGGATGTATTATAAGCACTAGAAAATTTAGCCCCTAAAACACTCCTACTTTCGAGAAAAATTGAATATAAAAATTTACCGGTGCTCCCGGTGCTAACGGTAAATTTTTATAAATTTCAAATAGCGCCTACGGCTGTTCAATGGTAGTTACGACCATGAAAATCTCACAATATGTAGTTGTGAAATATAATTTTCAAAGGGGAATAGCTAATCGGTCGATTTTAGTCAAGAAACATTGTTTTATAGCTTAATTAATATCTTGACCTTGAGAGGGAGCTATACAACATAAAGAGTTTATTCTTTACAATTTCATAACTTAAGCCTCGATTTTAACTGCGATAACGATCACTGAATATTGTAGGATTGCATTGGCTTCCAATAAGTTCATTTGCACCAAATTCAAGACCCCATACCAAAACTTTGTAATACCTTTAAAGATATCTACATTTGTATCGGCCAATAAACATGGTATAATAATGATTTGATCCTAGGGAGCATTGCATTATTATTATGATTTGATGAGAGCAAGGAAGGACAAAAACGGCTTAATCAGATCATAAGAGAAAAGTCAGACAACTACAACTTCAGGGTTTCAAGCAGGGTAGAATATATTCAGTTCTTTCTATGTAATAGCTGCTTTTCTGAGCCTTAATAGCTGGATTGATTCAAAACATGTACAGCATAAGCCGGCGTGTACACATAACTCTTGTGCATTCTGATGAACGAAGGAATTTTGGAAGTGAAAGCAAATATTGTCAATTCAGAGCCAGAAGGGTGTTAACTCTGTGTGAGTTCACACCCGTTTGGGTTCTGGCTCCAAACGGCTCTAGATATAAATGAAGAGTAGAACAGATATATACTGCACCTCCTAAACACAATCTATGAACAAATATAGAATAATTTTTTAGTTTTTTTGTATCTGCAGCGCTTAAAGATAAAGTTGAGTTCTATAGTCATGCGATTGCATTGTGAAAGAAATGTTGTGGAATCTATCCAAAAAGGTTGATCATCTAGCATATAAGTATTGGTGTGTACTGCAAGGTTCTGAAATCATCAAAATGAGAAGAAATTTGGCCCAGTCTTGGTAAAGTTACAAGTACTGAACACCGAAAGATGTACGCGATATCTATCCAGGCCGGATCGATATGATAATTTACCAAATATATCAATTAGTAGGCGGTTTCCCGGCAAATTTTGTATCATCATGTATTAGTCAAAACATTTTTCACATGATTGGTAATAAGAGCTTCCATTTCATTTTTTGAGAGGGGGGCATTTCCAAAACTGGTCTATACCTTTAAAGGAGAATCTCAGCTTAAATGAATAGCAATTTACTGGAAAAGAGAGTAGAAAATTCATGGAAGCAGACTGGTGAAAGTTTGAAGAAAAAAAATCAGACAGAAAGAAAAAAAAATTATGAATATCATATACTTTCTTCATCTCAAAACAAAAACCTTTAAAGGTACTACATGTATGTCCCTTTTGCAGCCAACATCAAATTCTGTAGAACTTTGCAGAAATTATGAATATGTCATGTATGTCCTATCTGTGAAATTTAAGCGTTAGTAGTGTCCTAATATTAAATTATGCAAGAAAACGAGAAAACCTGTTTACTTGCTAGACTTCACTGTCAGACACTATTGAGTGACTGACCGGCTTTTTTTCTTCTAAGGTATGAGCTGTAAAGGGTAGATGAGCATTTGTCTACATCAATAACCCACTTCTTGTATGGCCAGAATTAAACTGATTGAATCTATGCGCAGCACAAAACGTATGACCATTCGGTACAATGGTCTAAAAATCAGACTATTACTTACTGGCTCTATAGCTCTTAAGTCGATTCGACAACTAATAGTTGATTTTTTCCCACTTAAAGATATTTTCAAGCCTCCTTTCGTTTAGGGCAGTTCCAAATTAAAGATAAACTCCAGTTCTGGTAAAATAAGAAAATCAATTCTCACAGAATCAAACGAAACTTACACTGAATGTTCAAGATTACAAATAAATAACATGTGCCAAACAATTTTGGAAGAAAATGTATACTGGCTGAGTAATGAGCATAGAAAGACAAGGAAATCAAGGTAGTACTAGCCCCGACACCATGTGTGTTGTCCCATATATAGCTTTCTGTGTACAGTGCTTGTTACTTTACCAAGACTCGGTCAAATTTATTATGATTTTGATGACTCCCTGCAGTGCACACCAATACTTACATGCTACATGATCAACGGTTTCTGATCCTTTCCACACCTTTTCTTTTACAATGCAATCGCATTACCAGTACTAAAGCTTATCTTTAATATTATCTTTCAAATGCCATTGGAATTTAACCTTTTCAATTTTTTGGCCTGCAAATGGGACATACATGTAGTACCTTAATGTCAATGAAGTATGAACAATGGTTAGATTACCCTCAAATTCTATGTGTAACTTCATAAGACCAGGACCGAATTCTATGCCTATATCTTCTGTGCTCAAAACATTTAGTTTTCAAATTTTCATCAGAAAGTTTATATAATCTGAAATAAATACAGATTTGTCCCTTCGGTGACTCTGTAAATGCACGTGTCTCAAAGTAAATTGAAACATCTAAACTTGTAGGAATGGGGTCTCTACATGATGCCAATTAAGAACAATATTTTATATAAAGAAGGTGAAATTTGGGTTTCATCTCAAGGAAATTGAATCTCTACACTCCAATGAAGAGTGAGCAATTAGTGCACTAAAATGCAATTAAGCAATGGAAACCATATACATATTTTGTAAGGTTTTGTTAGGTTCACAAGGTTCAAATTTATTTGTGTGGTATTAACAATGGAAATTTGTGGTATTAATAATTTCAACATGGTATACAGTGTATGGATACAATTATAAATATATACAGTCATATAAAAAGAAGAATTCAATAAAATAATTTGGAGTTGGCAGGAAAAAAAAGAAAAAAAAAGAAACAAGTAAATATACATGTAGATATACATACATGTATATTCAAGTACATGATATATCCGCGAACGTTTACATACATATATCATGTCTCCTATTCAGAGCTACATGTATGACAATGTTAAACTCTGCGTTAGAAGTATTTGTGGAAATTCACTTTTTCCTCAAAGCAGATGATACATATACATGTACTGCCTTTAATCATTTGAATGGTATTGATGATCTTTTGCACGAGCTTACCTACATCTATCAATCCTGTCATAAGATTGTCCTTTATAAGATTTTAATTGAAGGGCAGCCTCCTTTTCTTTGTCATCATTAGCTCTAATGAGGCAGCTGAAACGAAGGTCAATATTGCTACCCAGCACGCAGGTTAGGCAACCCAACTCTTCAAAGAGATTAGCCAGCACTCTAATCCTTTTGATATCACCTTAATATGCTTTAAATTCCTACAAGTACTGCATAGAGTGGTGAAGTGTGACGTCATCAAAAATCTCTATTTCTAAGAATTTCTTCATTTTTTCATCATTTTTCGAAAGAGCATGACGAATAATGTCCAAATGTCGAAAACCAGTACTAAGCTTAAGTATTGGCTGAGATATGACCATCTGAATGAAAAGATTTCCTATAGGAGCTTATATATTGCTCTGGCTCATAACTTATGAATAGATTTTTATGATGTCACAGCCTCGGTACTCTATACAGTTTACATTTTTAAAGACTGATAAAACATTTTGGGATTAAACCTTTCACCTCCATAGTGGCTCAACAATATGTTATTGTTTTCTACACTTTTATGGACATTAAAAAAAAAAATTACTTGTAGACTATTCTGCTTCAGTGAGTTAAAACAGGAATTGGTGTCATTTCGTTTAAAGATATAATGTTTAATTAATAGGTCAGGTTGGCAAGTTGGTCAATCGACAGCATGAAAAGTTGATGTAGCAGTAATTTATTTTAGAGAATGACAGCTTGATTTTGTTCCCTACACTACAGTACATGTACACCACTGTAAATATAGCAGCCAGACAAGAGTGTATACATAAATAATTGACTTGTAAAGTGGAAATACAGAGATGAGACAACAGCTGTAATAGTAATACCGGTTGGTTGATATGATGAGTACACCCACACTTACAAGATTTTCATAGGCAAACATATACAATAGGGCCATTTACACTTGCATCCAAACACGCCAAATAATGCTAAACCGGAGCCTGACCGCGATGTTTTTTTTTTTTTTTTCCCTCTTCGAAATGTCAAAATTGGGGGTGCGGCCTATGCGGCGCTGCGGCCTTATCGCCGGCATATACATTACCGGTATATGGTTTGAAATGTTCAAGTTGGCCTCCACTCGTCCACTGTAACTGTGTTTGGTCATTGCCATTGGACGTCCCCTCCAGTACCAACTTTACACTAAGCTTAGGCTTATACTTTTGAGTTAAAAACATGAATTTATATAAAATGTAGAGGTGTCGTGGTTGTGTGGATATGTCACCGGACTGTGGATCAAAAGGTCCGCGGTTCAAGTCCCGCCGCTGCACTAATGTCCTTTGGCAAGACATTAATCTACATTTGCCACACTCGACTCAGGTGAGGTAAATGGGTACCTGGTAGGATTATTCCTTGAAATGCACTGTGTGCTGACAATGGCTGCCAGAGCTAAAGCTAGGGTAATAATTTCCAAAGCTCTTTGGAAATGCATCGAGACGTTATACATGTATACATGTAATGTGATATGCGCTATACAAAAACCAAATATTATTATCTAATCATAATAATTTTTTATATAGCGCTTATTAGAATCACTAAGCGCTTCCAAACTTGGAGATTATTACCCCGGCTTTAGCTGTGCTGCCATTGCGGCGCTCTAGCATTTCAAGGAATTAATTCCTACCAGGTACCCAATTACATCACCTGGGTTGAGTGTGGCAAATGTAGATCAATGTCTTGCCAAAGGACATTAGTGCCGCGGCGGGACTCGAACCACGGACCTTGTGATCGACAGTCCGGTGACATAACCACTCGACCACGACATCATTTAGTTGATTCTGATTGTAGCCTACTTCGTATTTGATCTAAACCAAGCTCTAATAGAGTGATGACCTTAGACTTAGTGGTCAGAAACTGACGTGTACAATGTAGCTTGGACTTGCCAAAGTTTGATATATACTGAGTTACTGACAGAGTGCATTCTATAAGCAATACATAACAGAAAACTTGGCTGTTATCTAAATTTGTTTTTCTATACTGTTTTCTTTTCTGCAGCATCTCAGTTGTGATCATGTGGATTACAAATGAGTCAACAAATTTTCATCTCAACTTCACGTCTTTCTGATGAGTTGAAAATTTGTTTAAAATAAATGCCACACATTCATGCCAGAGTCGGAAGAAATCAATACACAGTTAATTCACTATTAATACAGGGTCTACATTGTACATTGAGTAGGCCTATACTGCATGTATTTGTAAAGAGGCCTGATTAAAACCAGGGAGGTGAGACATACCGTAGCTCCCTGGTAAAACTTGGATACCAGACAAAATACCAGCACTCCCCTACTTTGGCTTCACAAGTTCACATCATACCCATATCATATGGTGTCTACATGTACAAACACAAATGGAAGGTCAACTCTGAGGTCATCTTTGGGGTCTTACATCGATATATCATCTCGCAAGTCAGTCATCCTAGGGGTCAAGAGTGGGTCTGGCCTGGAGTCAGTGGAGTTGCATAGCCATAACTACAGTGGGTTAAACAGTTTCCTATGATATCATAGGAAACTGTTTAACCCACTGTAGTTTTATGTACAGCAGGGCTCTAAACTAACAACAGACGCCCAAAACTAATTTCGGACACCAACACTTTAACGTTTTAAGTTTTAACATAGAGTTCATGCGTACAGACTCCAAAAAGTTTTTGTAAATCTAGAACCCCCTTAGTGATACATGTAAGTTATTGTGGAGCACTGGCGACAGGAAACAGAATGGTTCACTGAAAGTCAAGACACTGAAAGTCAAGACAAATACTTGTTGGGAGTGGGGATATGTTGAGATGTGAGGAAAAAGAAATTCATTACCGTACCTATTCATTTGGAGATGAATATTTTTTTGATATATATTTTGTAGGAGGGGATTGCTCAGTATAGATTTATAGATATACATGACCTACATGTTTTTTAAACAAACTTGTTGTTTTAGCTTTTGTTCCAATTTAGACTACCGGTAATGAGGAAGATTGTACATGATAATCGGGGACCCTATCAATGATATCTTAACTTAAAGGCCAAGGTCAAATACTCCCTCAGGCGCGGATCCAGGATTTCTTAGGGGGGGGGGGCCCAAATTTGAAATTATGCGAGCCAAATATTGGTACGTTATGGTGACCAACAGTGACGTAATGCGGGGGAGGGGGCGAGTTTCCCCCTCCCAGGCTTTGACGTTTCATTATACTATTAGAGAAAGAAGACGATTCGTTGTACCGTTCTCGAAAATAATTCTCGTCTGAATTAAGTTTTTCTCATCCCGCGCGAAGCGCGGAAAATTTTACGACTTATTAAATTATTAGAGAAAGAAGACGATTCGTTGTACAGTTCTCGACTCTTAATCCTTGTCTAAATTCAGTACCCCCCTCCCCCTCCTGCGCGAAGCGCGGAAGCTTTGACGTTTTATTAAACTCTTAAAGGAAGAAGACGATTCGTTGTACCGTTCTCGAAAATAATTCTCGTTTGAATTTAGTTTTTCCCTCTCGCGCGAAGCGCGGAAAATTTTACGATTTATTAAATTATTAGAGAAAGAAGACGATTCGTTGTACAGTTCTCGACTCTTAACCCTTGTCTAAATTCAGTCCCCCCTCCCCCTCCTGCGCGAAGCGCGGAAGCTTTGACGTTTTATTAAACTATTAAAGAAAGAAGAAGATTCGTTGTACCGTTCTCGACCCTTTATCCTCGTCTGATTTCAGTTCCCCCCCCTCCCGTGCGAAGCGCGGAAGCTTTGACGTTTTATTAAACTATTAAAGAAAGAAGACGATTCGTTGTACCGTTCTCGACTCTTAATCCTCGTCTGAATTCAGTTCCCCCCCTCCCGCGCGAAGCGCTGAAGCTTTTACGTTTCATTAAATCATTAGATAAAGAAGACGATTCGTTGTACTGTTCTCGACTCCTAATCCGTGTCTAAATTCAGCCCCCCCCCCTCCCCTCCTGCGCGAAGCGCGGAAGCTTTGACGTTTTATTAAACTATTAAAGAAAGAAGACGATTCGTTGTACCGTTCTCGACCCTTTAATCCTCGTCTGATTTCAGTTTCCCCCCCCCCCTCCCGCGCGAAGCGCGGAAGCTTTTACATTTCATTAAATCATTAGAGAAAGAAAACGATTCGTTGTACAGTTCTCGACTCTTAATCCTTGTCTAAATTCAGTTCCTCCCCCTCCCCCTCCTGCGCGAAGCGCGGAAGCTTTTACATTTCATTAAATCATTAGAGAAAGAAGACAATTCGTTGTACCGTTCTCGACTCTTAATCCTCGTCTGAATTCAGGTTCCCCCCTCCCGCACGAGGCGCGGAAGCTTTTAATCTTCATTTAATCATTAGAGAAGAAGACGATTCGTTGTACAGTTCTCGACTCTTAATCCTTGTCTAAATTCAGTTCCTCCCCCTCCCCCTCCTGCGCGAAGCGCGGAAGCTTGTACGTTTCATTAAATCATTAGAGAAAGAAAACGATTTGTTGTACAGTTCTCGACTCTTAATCCTCGTCTGAATTCAGGTTCCCCCCTTTTAATCTTCATTTAATCATTAGAGAAGAAGACGATTCATTGTACCGTTCTCGAAAATAATCCTCATCGGAATTTAGTTCCCCCTCCATCCCGCGCGAAGCGCATAAGCTTTAACGTTTCATTAAATAATTAAAGATTCGTATTACCGTTCTCGCCTCTGAATCCTCGTCTCAATTCAGTCCCCCCCCCCCTCCTCCCCTCCTGCGCGAGGCTTTGACGTTTTATTTTTAGAGAAAGAAAACGATGCGTTGTACCGTTCTCTATACTCTTAATCCTTGTCTGAATTTCAAAGAGGTGGGGTCGAGGCGGCGGAGCCGGCCCCGGAAGCTCAGGGGTTTTAGGCGTTTAATTAAGGTCAGATGAGCATATTTTTGTGTATACCTTATTATTTTGTGACACTGGCAAGTCACTATTTGGCGTGGGGTTCAGGGGGCGGAGCCCCAAAAAATCAGGGGTTTTAGGCATTAAATTACCGTCAGATGATCATCTAAGGGCCCGCCGTAGGGCCCTAGATGGAATCCAGGGGGCAAAGCCCCCGGAAGCTTAGGGGTTTTAGGCATTTAATCACGGTCAGATGAGCATATTTTTATGCCTCGAGGATCTCGATTCCCGCCGTACCTCGGGCCCTGACATGTAGGATTCTCAAGAATCATATTTTTTGCCTGGTTGTAAATTTAGGAATTTTTTTATTTTCCAACAAACACATACAAACGTATAATTTACTAAAAAGTGAGGAAAAATTTCGGAAATTATGTCATTTCAGCATTATTTGTAATACACCGTTGTGGAATCAGAAATAAACCACGTTTGAATTTGATTTCCCCCAAGCCCCCCCCCCTCTATCAGTACGCCAGTATCTCCTCTTTTCCTTTTTTTTCTTTCCCTTTCCTTCCTTCTCTCTTATTTTTTTTTTTTTTTTTTTTTTTGGGGGGGGGGGGGGTTAACAGCCTGGGAGGCAAGGCCCTTTCGCCCCCCCCCCCCGATCTCCTTCTTCCCCCTTTACTTTTCTTCTTCCTCTTCTTTCTTTCCCTTTTTCTCCTTTTTCCCTTTCTCCCTTCTTTTCCTTCTTCTCTCTTTTTTTTTTTTTTTTTGCGGGGGGGGGGGGGGGGGGGGGCCAAGGCCCGCTCGGCCCCCCCCCCTGGATCCGCGCCTGTACTCCCTATATGTACAATGAACACTGTAATATCAGATGGTCATATCAATGCTTCCTGTTTTAAACCTGCTTTACTGTTGCTTGTTTTGTTTTTAAATACAAATTCTGAAAGTAATGTAGTAAGATTTTTAGCCTCTGAAAATTATGATCATTGTGAAATTTTACCTTATTTTTGAACTTCTTCAAATAAAATTGATAACTGACTTGATAAAATTTCAATTTTTGTGCAGCAAAAATATAATATAAGTACATAAGAAAATGGATGAAAAAGAGTCTAATTCACAGAAAGATGTACTCCTGTTTTACTTGTTTTAATCCACCACAAGTGTTGAGCCATTATATTCAGATTCAAATCCATAAATCCACAATTTCACTAGATTTCAAATTTCAATGTAAACATGTACCTGGAGAGACAACAGTACAGATCTACAGTTGTACACTAGACAAAATTACGGTATTCATGAAATCAATATACAAAACACTTCAAAGTTCAAGAAGGCATACGATCACACCACACAGAACCTACTGCTTTAATATAGCCTACTTGAATACTGTAGGCCTACTGAATGCAGCAGTTTTCCCATTCTCGCCAGCCTCTGAAAAAACAATTCCCAGCACTGGTAATGGAACAGTGCTCTTGTTGTACGAGTCCAGTCAATGGAACCCTTTCACTATTCTTTGCAAGTGCACAAGTATTCACTGCTAGCTAGTAGCTACTTGCTAGGTTGCCAATTTCCATGCTGAGAATCAACCACAAAACATTCCGTCAGTCTTGATGAGAACAAAGAGACAAGAAAACGAAAATGAATATTTTCCCCCAATATATTCACCTGAATTATTTATCATTCTATACATTCAGAACTCTTTTAAATGTACTTTTTAAAGCTAATGATTACTATAAAAAAAAGCATCTCAAGACATGTTCTAACTGTACTAATTTAAATTCAAAAAACTAAATCATGAAGAAGATTGTCATATCCAGAGCTCCTGAATTGCAAAGAAGATCTTGATAAACCAATCTTTCCTAAAACTAAAGTAAAAGGCATCCCCATCACCACCATTATTATCACCATCATTATCATCACCACCACCATCATCATCATCATCACCATTCACCATTCACCACGATCATTATCATCACCACAACCACCATCATCATCATTATCACCGTCATCATCACCACCATCATCATCACCACCAACAGCATCAGCACCACCATTGCCATTATCATCATCAGTCATCACCATCATCACCACCATAATCGTCGTCATCATCATCACATCATCATCATCATCATCATCATCATCATCATCATCATCATCATCATCTGCAAGACCACTCACATCATCATAACATTGTAGGAATTAAAACAAAAACTTCATGGAGATCACATTGTGCTTTTGTCCCATATAAAATTTAGGAGTGTTACATTATATTCTCCCCATTTCTCAAACTGTATAACCATACACTGTACATTGTACATGTAGATCCCTGCCTCCGTGGTATACCTATCCTGCATTTTATAGCCTATAATGAATTTTGATTTAGGTAATCAAAAGCAGTGTGTGCTAATTTAGCTCCCCTTTGGGGGTCCCTACTGACCATCTAAATCATATGTAGACATGTACTACACATGGGTTTAGTCTACAGGTGTGTGAAAGAACAAAAATAAATATCTGGCCAGTATGCATACATTTATTTATTCATTCATTTATTTACAGTTTTATTTAAGGAGGGATGCCTCTTCAGTTAACAAACTGCTATCAGTATCACTGACGGCCCTAGTGAGAATTATGTACAGATGTTTGCCAAAATCAGGGTTTGTACCAGTATTACTTTGACTTATAATACCTCTATTCAAATCATGATTTATTTTTTAAAGGGACTTGTTGATATTGTTCAGATGAGAGATAGAGGTGCTAAGAAAGTGATTTCTATGCTAGATGTACAATTAAAAATAATCTGAAAATTTGAGTGAAAACGGACCATTATTCATGGTAAAAATTGGGAAAAACTGATCTGATCGATTCCTTAATTCTCCCAACTACATGTATATTAATCATTACAATTTAATTACATTTTCAGTGAATGTAAATCATCACAAAGCAATAAAATGGCTCCACATTCCACTCCAGACAGGTAAGTGTTGACAGATTTTTAATGTATTTTTTTCATGGAAAAACGGTTAGTAAAATTCAAAAATAGTTTGGAAAATTTACTGTTAATCACAGTTAGAGGGTGTCGTACATTGACTCCTTTTTTCAGGATTTTTTGCATGTCAGAAGGTTAGTATAGTAGAAGGAATATAGTAAGTAACATTTTATACAAAAAATTAAGCAATTTTTTTCATCAACCTTCAACAATGTTACCAAGTCACTTTAAATTAAAAAGATCAGTTGCTTTAACCATTTCCACAGAATTAAATATCAATTTGAATTGAAGTAACCGTTGCCTTCAATACAGGTTCAAAAGTGACTACAGGTGCAGAATTATGTGAATATTCAGTGTTTAATAAATAAAAAATCCACTTCCTTCTTTCTCAATATATATTAATTTTAAAGATAAAGACACCTATTGATTTTCGGAGTTGCCACTCCCACTTTTGAAATTTTGAATCATAAAGGCTGAAAGCCGGAAGAGTCACGTGTAGTTGTTTTGCAAAAACCTGGAGAAATAAATTTGTTCAAACTTTTCTAATTTTACATTTACATGTACGTACTCCAGACAATAACATTTAATTAAAAACATGAGATGAAATCCTACAAGATTGGACAAGAGTAATTACTAATTAGCCCCAAGTCAAATGTTGTTTTTCAATAATGCCTTGGAGCAGTGCGTACTAGATGTGAATATGCAAGATTCAAGAAACGATAGAGAGAGAGAGAGAGAGAGAGAGAGAAAGAGAGAGAGAAAGAGGGAGGAAAACAATGTATGTACTGAAAAAAGAAATATCCCCAAGAATCACTACAATATATTTTCTTCATCTAAAAAAAAAAATCTTTTAATGTTAGTGAACAACTTTGTTTTCATAAAGCGGATGTTACTCCTCTAGGAGATTTTCAATTAAAAAAACACTGAATAACACCAATAGACAAAAGTGCATTAAAACTTGCTTAAATCCTGTCTGCACTAATTTGGCCAGGGGGGGGGGGGGATTAGATCATTAGAACTCCCTGCATGGTCACTGACAGGTGGTTATCTCATCAAATCAGCTCTCAATTAACATAAGAAAAAGAGGATCATGGGGGACCAACAGGCACCGATTAGGCATTATTTGCTATATAGAGGGCGCAAGTAGCTATAAGTAGTGCAGTGGGGCTTTACAAGTTTCAAAAGAATAACCTGCGCTCAGACTACCAAGAGTTTGTCGTACTGTAAAGGTACAGGGTGCATGTATTTGAAAATCAAATGAAAATCAAATGAAAACTTGATAAAGAATCATTGCCCTTTTGTAGTCTGAATGTAGTATCATACGAAAATTGTATAAAATTAAAAGGCAGATCATGAGTGCAGCACTGATGATTAGCCAGCTGTATGTCAACTGACCTCAAAATGAGTTTCCTTATATTTTGTTGTTTTCTAATCTAGTCAAGTTTATTTCCATTTGGTCTACACTCTACATGTACAGCCAGTTTGTCTACTACCCAGTTGGTCTATTCTCATATGGTCTACACCCAGCCTGTCCACTATCCACATCGTCCAATAATCATTTTGTCTACTTTTCATTTGGTTAATGACCACTAAACTAATGCTACGGTCACAAAGGTTCGTACGAACGATAATTTTGTACGAATCTCCGTTTTTCCATAGTCTTCCTGAATTTCCATTGTCTGAAAATCGTTCGTACGGCGTTTGTAGCAGTTCGTAATGGCATTTGTGACCGAGGCTTAAGGCCAATAGTCATTTGGTCTTATCTCCAATAACTAAATTTAATGCATTGTTAAAATATCAATTAAAATATGGGGGAAAATGATTTTTTAATGATTTATTTTTATTAGGATAAATCTGGAATTTGCTGATTTCACAATTCTTATGTGGAAATGCCCATTAAATAAACACAGCTAAAAGATTGTTATGCCTATTCTTGTCCAAAACACCAGATATTCTCAGTTTCATATTAAATATTTAAGTTAAACCACAAGTACACTTTACAACATTAAAATCATATATTTTCAGGCAAGGTACCTGATAGAACTCACGTTCTTGTCTCAAAAATCTGACAAAGTCAGAAAATTCAGATCTCACAAAAAACTTTAAAAAGATTATGCCTTCCAAAAAGTTCAATACATAACGGAAATCCGAAGTCAAATTTTGCCTTATGAAATTCAGCATACAGTGTACATGTAGACTATGCCTATATGTCGAAAGAATAAAGCAAATGTTATTCTAGTTCATTTTCACATTTCATTGTAGACTTGAGAAGTTGGGTCCATGATTTACACGGGTCATTCATGAGCGGGTATGCAGCGGCCTACACGGGCGTGCCCAAGCCCGGCCGCTGAGGCAGGGGAGAGGTTCTCCGAGATACCGGAAGAAGCCCGAGCTGCTGGTGGGAAGCCCTCGAGTCTTCTCTTTAAGATCAACACAAATAAAGTATAAAGTATAAGATTAACTCACCACTTAGTATGCCCTGAATGTTGAATGCAAGGCATACGAAGAGAAGGAGAGGTAAAGTCCTGGTTGCCATTTTCAGACGTTTGAAAGACGGTTACATTTTGATGATAAACTCCTTATTCTTCAGTCGGTCAACACAGTAACATGGCAGGCTACTTTACACAGGCGCGGCGCCGTCGGTATACAGGACCACAATGGTGTTTGTATGCACCCCTCAAACCAGACAGCGCAATGCAGACGGTGCACCGTGCGTGGCACAAAGTCAGTTCCATGAATTGCGTGTATACAAACCGGAGGCCCATATCTAGGAGGGGTGGGTAAGAAGGGGGAGGGAGTGCCGCTCTACCACACGGTGAAGTGGTACACATCGGGAACCCCCTCCCCTTTCCTTGTCGTAATACAAGTGACTGATGTAATGTTTATTTGAATTATTTTTATTTAAAAGTTTATTTAAATTCTTTTTTATTCAAAAGTTTATTTAAAAAAAAAATGTATTCAAAAGTTTGTTAATTTCTAAATTAATTTAGGACATATACATGTAGGGCTACTGCAAGTGCTTGCTAGGATTATATTTTAGGGGGGAGGGGGGAGTGAGAACGCGAACTTCAGTCCCCCCCCCCCCCCCGGCTTCCCGCGCGAAGCGTGGAAGCTTTGACCTTTCATTTAATTATTAAAGAAAGAAGACGATTCGTTGTAGGCCTATAACGCTTTCGACTCAATCCTTATCTGAATCTTCAAAATTGTTTCTTTGTCTGCTCCTTTTTCTTCCCTTTTTCTCTTCTCTCTCTCTCTCTCTGTCTCTCTCTTTCTCTCTCTCTCTCTCTCTCTCTCTCTCTCTCTCTCTCTCTCTCTCTCTCTCTCATTGTTTTGACCGGCGTTGGGGGGGGGGAGGGGCGACCACCTTCACCGCCCCCACCACCGCCCCCTCCTCCTGCCTGGCTACCCGCCTGGCCTACTGTGCTGAGTATGGACAATTTATTGACACATATTGCAGAAAAAGACACTGTCATCATGGATTGTTAATGGCCATTTTCGTTTAGCTTCGAGGTATATTACAATTATTATCGATTGCATAATTATGGTCAGAATATATGTTCCCATTGGATTTAACTGGGCACATTTTCCTAGTTTTAACTGACATTTTTTAAAGAATGTAAAGGCACGGACCATGGGTGTCGATCCCGGGGGGGGGGGGGGGGGGGGGATATATTCCCCCAATATTTCAGGTGGGGGGGGGATGGCCTGTACAATCATCCCCCCCAATAATTCACCATCAAAAAAAAAAAATGAAGAGAAAAATTAAGGATGAGAGCCCGATGAGAGTAGTTAATGGTTATTACTCGCAAGATGACCATCAATATACACATGTTGCTATCTCATTTTCATAATACATACATATAAACGAAGTAAATAAGACAACCGTATATGAGACAAGAATAAATTTAATTCTCGCTCATACGGCTTCATCAGGAATTGATGAATTTATTCAATTTGTTCAATCAATAGCATCATAGAATGCAGTGCGCCAAATGCAAAGACGCAGCGTCAAAAAGCAACGAGCTAAATGCCCGGCCCCCCCCCCACTCAGTGTTATTTAGGGTACGCATATGCTCGTACCCTTTTTTTGAAAGCACCCCCTATCTGAGGACTGCCAACATTTCCGAACCCCCCTTTCGCGGGCTTTTCGCGTGCTTTTCCTGCCTTGGAGACCCCCCTAAATCAGGAAAAATGCTCAATGTACCCCCCTTAATTCGGAATAATTTCTCAGGAGTCCAAAGAGATGAGAGAAAAAAAAGAAAAACACCCCCTTTTTAAAGAAATCTCCGGGTGAAAAGTCAAATACACCCCTTTTTTTACAATTCTCGGGCCGGACTTTGTCGCACGAAAAGTACCCCTTTACCGGACATTTTGGCAACACGCATGCGGTCATTCCGACCTCTGAGTGGGGGGGGGGGGGGGGCGGGGCTAAATGTTAAGCGCGAAGCGCAAAAATAGCAATCTGCAATGCACATCAGACAATCCTGGACAGTGTAAACATAGATGAACTCTGTGACGATTTCGTGATGAGATCAGAGACAAGGAGAAAGATTTTCGGACGTTAGTATGACTTATAAAATAGTTCTTTAGTTGTTATGTTGTTTCCGTTCACCCTTTTTAAAATTCACGTCATTGTATCTTTATTTTTGCTTTTTTTCACTCATTTTATTTCCTGATATTTCCTAAAAGATTTTTCATTTTTGGAGAAAGATTATTATGTCACAACTTATTTGTAACACAAATTATTTTCAGTGGGGAAACTGAATTCAGACAAGGATTAATATAGAGAACAGTACAACGAATGGTCTTCTTTCTCTAATAATTCAGTAAAAAGGGCAAAGCTGTTAGGGGGCAACTGAATTCAGACGTGGATTAAGCGTAATAATCAAATGAAACGTCAAAGTACACGATACAACGAAGCGTCTTCTTTTACGAATAATTTAATAAAACGTGAAAGCTTCCGCGCTAAGCGCGGAATGGGCGAAAATGAATACAGACAAGGATTAAGAGTAATCATTTATTAAACGTTAAAGCTTCCGCGCTTCGCGTGGTAGGGGGGAAACTGAGTTCATGAAGGACACGATACAATAAATCGTTTTCTTTCACTAATGTGAAAGCTTCCGCGCTTCGCGCAGGAATGGGCGAAAATGAATTCAGACAAGGATTAAGAGACGAGAATGGTACATAGGATCGTCTTCTTTCTTTAATAATCTAATGAAACGTCAGAAGGGGAAGGGGAACTTGATTCAAACATTAAGGATGAAGAGTCGAGAATGGTACATAGGATCGTCTTATTTCTTTAATAATCTAATGAAACGTCAGAAGGGGAAGGGGAACTTGATTCAAACATTAAGGATTAAGAGTCGAGAATGGTACATCGAATCGTCTTCTTTCTTTAATAATCTAATGAAACGTCAGAGCTTCCGCGCTATGCGCGGAGGAAGAGGAACTTGATTCAAGCAAGGATTAAGAGTTGAGAATGGTACATCGAATCGTCTTCTGTCTTTAATAATCTAATGAAACGTCAGAGCTTCCGCGCTATGCGCGGAGGAAGGGGAACTTGATTCACACAAGGATTAAGAGTCGAGAACGGTCCAACGAATCGTCTTCTTTCTCTAATAATTTAGTGAAACGTCAAAGCGTCCGCGCTTCGCGGGGGGGGGGGGACTCCCCCTCCCTGCACGCAACCCCCTAGGGACCGCGCTTCGCGTGCTCACTACCGCCCCCTAAAATGAAATCCTGGCTACGCGCTTGGGAGGGGTGCAACTTGCCACACGCTTCTACCTCTTGATTGCTTTAATCCATTGCCGAAACTATTTTGGCACCTATCATCCCCCCCCAACCACGGATACAAATCGACACCCTTGGCACGGACACATAAAGAATTGGGTATCTTTGCCTCAGATTCTAAACAAAATCCTAGCTCATGCGACTGCAATCATAATTTAAAACCTTTAGGTCAGTCAGGAATCCCATGCCTTTTACAAGCCGATCGCCTGTCTGATTATCAAGATATCTATGATTGGAATTCGAAATTTCAAAAACCGTTTCCCCAACGTTGTTTATAACTCTACAGTGATGTACAATCTATAGCGGAAAATGAGTTTGGTACAGCCCGTCACTCAAATATTTTTTACTTTTTTAAGCACTTCATGACCATTTTGAAGCGCTTTTTTTTAGGGCTTCAATATTATACAACATAATCACAGACGCTGATTACACATATAGGGCCATGCATCTCAGATTTGTAGAACTGGAAACATTGTTAAACGATGTTTATTAGAAAAGTAGCAATGTTTATGGCTGTTAAAATAAAAATGAAATAAAAAGAGGAGACATTTTAGTGTTTCTTAAAAAGAACACGGCTCCTATTAGCACAAAGGAGAACATTGGGAATATATTGGTGAAAAGGGGCACGAAGCCTAGTTATTTCACAGGCAAGTAATAATTATTGTGTCGCTGGTTTTTCTTTGAAAAAAAGCAAACTATGCAGCAAACTAATTCTTTTATTCTTTAATGATGCCAGTCGGTACAGCAATTATTTTATTAGTATTTTCATGGCGGTTGTTTGATCCATTTCTAACGCCAAAGACAAAGTTCCCGAGTATCGAATAAGGGAACAATAATTATTGCCACCTGATGAATGCCCCGGCCCTTCCTTTACTGACTCTTACTGAGTAACAATATGTATGATAATCGAAACTAAGGCATGAGAATCTTCCATTGTTTATCTGGAATTCACCCTAAGCCTATATAAAAACCAAAGTTGTCAGAACGGGGGGGGGGGGGGGGGGGGGGGGGGGCTTGTAAACCGCGAATCAAGATTCCTTTAGAAGCGTAGCGGAGATAATACAAACTATTGCAATTTTTCCCCCCTCCAAAAGGCAAGGCCTCTTTGCTCTATAATTTTGAACTTATAATTAAATAGTAATGAAACAAAAATGCAACCTTCGGGAGCAGTGAACAACGGCCTTTCGAACAAACTTAAATGAAACTTTTTATAGGACCTATAATATAATGCTATGATTGCCAGTGGCGGATCCAGGGGGGGGGGGGGGGCGGACCCCCACCCCAGGGGAAAAAACGTGTAAAACACGTACTTTTTGGGGGGAGATGGGCCTCCTCTCCTGGCGCTCAAAAAGGGGGGGGGGGTGCGATTTTTTGAGGGCCAAACAAAAAATTAGTGCTCACTACCCCCCCCCCCACTTATTTTCTCACGAATTCGACCCCCTCCCCTGCCGCCGCGGTTGGATCTACACCTGATGATTGCTATAGTTGAGTAGTGCCCCGAGGGAGAAGGTGAACAAAAATTAATATTTGTTGTACACGACAAACGGGGGATTTGTCAGTGTAGAGAATCTCCTGAGTTGAGATTGTCACATAGACTTTAAGTCAGTGATCTCATAATTCAAGTATTCATGTATCTCTTACCATATAGTTATCTTTACTGGAAAGGTGAGAATACACTTTAAAAGTTGAACTTACAATTCCGCATCAGTGTATATTATTAAATCTATAAGATAGTAATTAAAATGTTGGACTACGTTTTCTTTTTAAAATTACAAGTTTTCATTGGTTTTCAAGTAATATTGTAGATGGCGCTCTTCAATTATAGGTGCTAAGTTCGGATAGCAAAACTCCAAATATGATAAATCAACATTGGAAGGGAAGTCTGGTTCAGTAATAGAAGCAGGACAAATGAGAGTAACGGGCCAGTTAAAGTTCGAGCAACAACCAATTAAAAATAAGAGAGTAAATAATTTTTGAAGGTGCAATCAATCAAACATAAAATGCCAACTCTGTGACCTATATCTGGTGAGTTTCCCTCCCTTTTACACTGTGACTAAAAAACATTTTAAAAATCTATATTTTCCCCTAAGCCAGAAATTTTCAATCATATATTCACCCTAAATATCATTATTGTAAATTTGTTTTTATACAGCCCCTGTATGAAAATGAAAAACTAAGAACATGAAAAACAATCTCGCTACTGAAATGTATGGCGATTGCCTGCTGCTTCCTGCCTATACAGGGACAGTTTGAAAATAAGACGTAGTAATTATATCGTAGACCCGTTTCAGGTATTATTTTCGATAATACTGCATGCCTATTATTCCTCGGATAAATGTATAAATCCTGAGCATTTGCGTTGACTGTCTTTTGATAGGTAGTTTTCCTTTTCAATTGTTATGATTTTAGACATGAAATTACCTTAGAAAATATCGGACTATTACTCAACCAGCACTCGTCAAGTGCACAGCGGTGTTTAATGTCATTTTCACTCGAAAGGAAAGTCTTTGAGAGTGAGAAGTTGAGGAAGTTATTTTTGTTTAAATAAGTGAAGCCCTTGAAATGGAAACCTAACCGTAATCCCTAACCTCTTTGTGCCGGTGATTGGAAGTAATATTCGATTTGCTTCGTCAAAGATACCACCCGCCTCCTCCCGCAGACTAAATTTTTGTGTCTAATTTCACCGACTTATTGAGGCCAAAATGGCGACAACTTTCAAGCAAGACATGCCGCCGAAAGGCGGCTATAGCAACATAGATTACAAACGGATGTTGCCCAAACGAGGCTATTCAGGTAAGTAAAATTATATTTTTTCGTTTCAATGTACTTTCAAATATTTATGTTACTGCAATCTTGATTTATGAGCCTTATCTTTGTATACCCATTCTACACAAATCAGATTAACTTTTTAACGGTCCCATGTATTGTTTCTCGCGTGTGCCTTATTCGTAGAGCTCCTCGGCTCAGGGGCTCAGCTCAGGATAGACTGAAAGCTTCAGTCTCTATACCGTCGGTTGTTCCACTGAGACTACGTCTGGTTCCACTAGACCTCCGGTTATACTTATAGAGACTGAACGATCGCCTATGCCTATGCCGTTTTACCTCGTGCATATCCAATTTTACATTAGGCCTAGAGTAAAGGAGCCCGTTTTCGGCCACTTAAGACAAAATCCTATTTTTAGGACTCTTTACTTCCTATTTATTAACATTTCTTGTTCAAATCATGAAGCAAATATTATTATTATTTAAACAAAAAAAGAATCCCAGAAAAAAATCACGAATTGCCATGACAATATTCATTTCAATTTTCACTGTTTTGGAGCCCGTTATCGGCCGAGCGTTTCAGTTTACGGCCGCATGTACAAAGTCAATAGGAAGCGCTCGCGCGCGCCGTGCGTTTCCGCGCTGATGTACAGCACAAGCGGGCGGAACAGGTATCCCACGCCGGAGCTCCCTGGTGCTCGCCTGGCCGAAGACAGGCACAGCGGTGATCGGAAGTTGGAATCTGAATTAGACAGACATATCGTGTGTGCGTCGCGGTGTGCGGCTGCATTGATTTAATACATGCGATGAGATACTTTTGAGCTTGCGACTAGCACAAAATCGGGCTTTAAATCTGAAAAATACTTGAAATAAAGCTCATTTTATGGTACCCATATTTCTTACAGACACGCGTAAGATACTCGATTTTTCAGATTTGGGTAGCGGGACCGGCGATTACATCGCTAAAATGTGATATTTTAGGATATATTTTCCATTGCAAATGTGGTTCTTCAGTGACACTGGCATGGTATGGTATGTGTGGGATATGTGTAATGCTATTATGTGATGTATTTTAGAGTGATTTTACCTTGCATCCAACCAATCGGCCGAAAACTGGAGCTGGCCGATTACGGGCTCCTTTACTCTAGGCTATAATACATCGGTTCCACTTACTAACTTGATTGAAATAATCCGTTTAATGGTCCCTTTTAAGGAAATTATGGGTCAAAATCGACATCCATGTTGAAAATCTTGCAAGCCGTGTTAAACTCTCGCTGCCGTCAATCTCATCCCTTCTAGTCTACGCCGAAGGCAAAAATGATTATGAAGGAAAAACTGTGATAACGCCATTACGAACGTGTATATGGCGCCCAGATTTTCCTTCATAATCATTTTGCCTTCGGCGTAGACTAGAAGGGATGAGATTGACGGCAGCGAGAGTTTAACACGGCTTGCAAGATTTTCAACATGGATGTCGATTTTGACCCATAATTTCCTTAAAAGGGACCATTAAACGGATTATTTCAATCAAGTTAGTAAGTGGAACCGATGTATTATAGCCTAGGCCTAATGTAAAATTGGATATGCACGAGGTAAAGTGACATTTTGGGGGATTTTGGGGGCATAACAATACGGCCGTGGCAAGTTTGTTCATGTTTGTGGGAGGGGCCTAACGGCTAAAATCTAGCCGTGATATCTTCAACATAGGCTGGCATAGGCGATCGTTCAGTCTCTATAACCGGAGGTCTAGTGGAGCCAGACGTAGTCTCAGTGGAACAACCGACGGTATAGAGACTGAAGCTTTCGGTCTAAGCTCAGGACAGCTACAGGTAGGTCTACGTTTCTTTGAACTCTACGAATTCGGTGGAAAATAGATTTAAAAAAATAATAACAAACACTAGGTTTACTAAGATACTGGTGAGACATATGATATGACTTGGCATGCAGAAGAGGAAGGAATAAAAGTAAAAGGAGAAGGGAGCCGAGAGCTAGAGAGGATTAAAAAGAAAAAAAATGGGAAAGGAAAGGAAAACAAAAATAATGAAAGGAATTGGTCCTAGACTCTCGACTAAAATGAAAGAAAGAAAATGGAAAGATAAAGTCTCAAGAGAAAAATTAGCAAAAATGAAATGAAGACTGAATGAAGTGAAGGAAATAACATGAAAGAAGGAAAGAAAAGTAAACATGGAGAAAAGAGAGGAAGAGGAAATAAATGTTAAATGGAAGGGAAAGAGGAAGATGGGTTTGGGATGAGGAGAATAAAGATAAGGAAACAATTATAAGAGCTAGACTCTTACTTGGATTGAAAGGGGGGGGGGGAAGAAAAAAGAAAAGGGAGAAGAGAGAAATTACAAAAAAGTTCCATATTCTAAGATGAAAAAATATAAAATACAAAAAAGAAAAGAAAGAGAACAAGGAAATAAGTTGGAATAAAGAAGAAAGAAAGGAAGCTCAAAACACACACAAAAAAAAGCCATTTTAAGTTCTTTTGTAATGATTTCATTTGTTCTATCAAGTGTAGTCTATATGAACTCAAAGTTCTCAAACCATACTTTTGTTACATTTTTATAAGTATACCGTTGCCTGTAGCGATTTAAAACTGATTGTATACAAGGCTCATATTCAAAGAAGTACAGTCCGTGCACTCAATATTTTATGATTACATGACATTGTCTTCTTTGTAATCTAAATGGCTGTATCCTATATTTTTGGTGTATTCTGTGTTCAATCATTCAGGAAATCTACCTCAAACACTTTTTTTTTACTAAGGATTTTATAACATATTTACAGCAGCCTATACTACTTCAAATGCGAATAACTCGCTGATCTCCGAAAAACTGGGGGACAACAACAGAAAGAGATAGTTGATTTATATTTGTTTGTCTTTGATATTGTAGGATACACGATGTTTGCTGGTATGGCTGGAATAATGACCTTTGGCATGGTCACCCTGGCGATGAGCAATAAACAAAAGAGGTGAGTTACATGCGGAATTCATCTACATGTGGTCTAAATTGAAATATGGCCATGCCATGTTACAGAGGGTGAAATTAGAGGAACAAATCAGTTGTGCAAGTTGGCAATATGCATCAGTTGACATTTTTACTGTTTTAGGTTAGATAATATAAAAATGAATGAATGAATGGTGGTGGTGATTTTACCTGACTGCTAAGAAAGCATAAAATGCTTGTAAGTAAGCAGCCAGATGGCCGACGGCTTTAGGTCCTCTCTGAGGGACCTGGTAGTGAGGATTAATGCCTTACCAAAGGGTACTAGTGCATTGCCTTGGTTTCGAACCCGGGTCACCGGATTACAAGACCACTGCTCTACCGACTGAGCTATCGCGCCACCTCTAATGATTTTGTGGCATTCTGGCTAGTGGTTTTTGGTCACATGTAGGTAGTGAAGTGAAATGCAGGGCAAATACATCTACTTCTTTTTAACAAAGAATGGCATATGTCCAATTATCCATTATCTTTCATCTACCGTTTCTGGGATCTGGCTGGGAGGTGTATGCCTGCCAGGGTGAGTAGAAATCGAGATAAGAGAATAATCCAATCCAATCCAGGAACATGTAGAGTGCCAATATCTAGTTGCCTAATCAAAGGCGCTGATGAGACTGAAAAACTCTTGAATATGTGATCATAATTTACCCTGGAAAGACTGGGGTAGTGGCTAGTTGTTAGCAATGTAGAATATATCTTTAGTTTGTTTTTGGAATAATGAATATCGGTTGGTTAGATTTTCATGTTTTCTTGACTTAAACATTCTAAGATTCAGCAAAGCTACCTTAAATTTAGGTTTTATTTAAATACAGGAGGGAGGGGAAGGTCAGTGACAGATATGTAGGTACATCTCCATTAGCTGTCTATATAACATTTGTTCCAGATCCTGTAAATAAAATGCACATACTTCCATTTTGCTTCTTGATTTTAACATGTTGGCTTCACTTCTTTACAGGAAATGGATCCAAGAAGATCGTGAATCCATACTGGGAATTATGCCTCTCATTTGTGCAGAAAAGGACAGAGAGTAAGTTTTTACATTTAGTAATTTCTTCTTTTTTTTGGGGGGGGGGGTCAAATTATGACTTTACTCATGACTAGTAAAAATTATATACTTATAAATAAATATATCTGTTTGAAGTAGTCTCTTTTCCATTCTTGAATAGATTGATGTTAAAAGTTTGTGAATACATCATGCCCATTCATTAATTCTGCTGTGTGCTAGCTGATCGAAAGTTTGTGATTCGCGAAAGAAATGAATCACGAAAATGCTCTTGGACTGTTTTTGGCGAAAATATCTATGGTATTCGCAAAGATATCAGCTAATATAGTAGTCTCCTTTCCGTTCTTAACTAGATTGATGTTGATATTGTTGAATCATCAGCTCATAGAAGTGCCTGGGGTTTGAATAGTATATGAATTCAACCTCAAAATCATTGGTCTAGTTACTTTAAAAGTGATGTCTATTAAGAGAAAAGATGCTTTGAACCCTAGAGAAGAGGATAGACGAGCTCATGCCTCCTAGGAGCCAATGAGGAAAAAATTCCCCATCAATTACCAGTCAATTAAAGAGAATCATCAGATCAAAGTAATATTTAGCATAAAACCTGTATGTACATTACCGTAAATCTCTGTGTATAAGACACACTTTTTCTGTAGCACAATAAAGGTTTTCTAACGTACTACGGTGTCTGCAAAAAAGCAACAAAAAAAATAAGGGTGCATCTTATACACGGAGATAAACAGTACGTCATGAAAGGAAAAAAATGTGCAAATAATCTCATGATGTTATAATTAGTGATTTGTTGTACATTTACAGTGATATGTTTTTTGTGATGCTGAAAATTTCATATTTCTTGGGTAAACTTAAAGGTAAAGACCAGTATTGGAAACGCCCCAATTTCAAAAAATGAAATGGAAGCTCTCATTACCAATCATGTGAAAGAATATGTTTTGACTAATACATGATGATACAAAATTTGCCGGGAAACCGCCTACTAATTCATATATTTGGTAACTTTGTTTCTCTCATGGACTGTGAGAGATATAGGGTAGTCCCATATACATCTTTCTGTGTATAGTGCTTGTAACTTTACGAAGAATGGGCCAAATTTCTTATCATTTTGATGATTCCAGAACCTTGCAGATGCTAGATGCTAGATAATCAACCTTTTCTGATCGATTCCACAACGTTTTTTTCTCAATGCAATCGCATGACCATAACTGGTCTTTACCTTTAAATTAAATGTACAGTATGATAGGATAATCATCAAGAGTACCAATTATATTAAAAACAGACAAAAAGTTGTTGTTTGATTATAATTAACTATTCTTCACAGTCTGTAAGTAACCGAGTTTGAGAATCATTGGTGAATGGTCTTACATGTTGATCAAGGGGCTCATCACAACTTTTTACTTCCTTCCTAGGATGCTTCTGAGGCTACAGTACAACAGGGAGCAGGAGGAGGAGATCATGAAAGATGTACCAGGCTGGACGGTCGGTGAAGGCGTCTTCAACTCCAAGAGATGGTTTGAACCAGGTCTCCTCGACCTCTACTACCTGGAGCCCTCCAAGGAGAGGAATAAGCTAGTCATGGGCTTCAACACCTTTACTGGATCATAAACATTTGTTTTATTCTTACGAGGGGACCAGTCACTGAAAATTGATGGGTACAGATAATATCGAGGGTTCAGTGATACAAAGACGTAACTCCATTTTGTCAATTTTGAGAAAAAGTGGTTTATGTGTCACTGAGCACTTTAGCCTTAATGAGTTAAGTCTATGTTTCACTAGCCATTGACTTCAATAACAGTTTGATATCAAATACTCATTTTGGCAAAATATGGAGTTACGTCTTTGCGTCACTGAACCCTCTGTATGTATAAAATCAAAACCCCACCCTAATTTGTTCCTTTCAATTAACAGGTTATTAGCTGAAGAGTGCGTATGGATGGTCTTACACCTCCAAGCGCAGAAGCCAAATGATAGAACGGAAAACAGGCATGAAATACAAGCTAAGTTGACTGGGGCAATTATCAGGGATTCTACATTTCATGATTTCTATTTACAGAATTTATATCTGTTTACAGAGTTTACAGTCTCTCTTTAGAAAATTAACTTTGGTTCTGATGATATTGTGAATATACATTAAACCAGCTAGAAGCCAGTAATATTTAGAGGGAAATATTTTAGGTGACTGGTCCCCTTTATTGACTAGGTAGTTAGATTTTAGATGTGGAATACACATGTATTATGCTTTGGAAGAATGATATCTATCTGCTGTCCTTATGTCTGTAATGCAGCATGTGTATACAAGACTGATCTGGACCTCAAAAAAGTCTGACTAAGTTCACCCTAATTCTAAACATGAAAAAGAACAAGTCATATTCCTATGAGCAACAGAAAAGGTGTCTTGGAATCAGTGTTGGCATGTTTCCTTGCTACATGGGTAGGTGGACTATATCATCACACTTTCCTCATTAAAGAATCCTAAGTGTCCCTATTGAAGAGGGGAGAAAACAACATCTTATAAAGACAATGCATAAAGATGTGTTCCCGAAGACTGGTACAGTGTTTGGTAGTTTTTAAGAGTGTATTGTGTTGAGATTACCAATCTATGTAATACTGATACAGTATTCTGTGTATATAAAATATTGATTGAAATACCTTTATTGGGACATTTTTGTTTTAAATACTTTGTTCGTTTTGAATGTATATGTAGTTTGGAAAAATAAAGAAGAGAGGATGTTTAATAAAGGAGAAATAGGGTCGAATGAAAGAAGTGCAATATCTCGGGGTAAACGGTTAAGGAGGGGGGAATGGAAGGTGCTGACCTACAGATAAGAGAGAGAGAGAGAGAGAGAGAGAGAGAGAGAGAAGAGAGAAAAAAAGGGAAGAAAAAGGAGCAGACAAGGGAACAATTTTGAAAATTCAGACAAGGATTGAGTCGAAAACGGTAGGCCTACAACGAATCGTCTTCTTTCTTTAATAATTAAATGAAACGTTGAAGCTTCCGCGTGGGAGAGGGGGGGGGGGAACTGAACTCGCGTTCTCACTACCGCCCCCCCTAAAATAAAATCCTAGCTATGCGCTTGCAGTAGGCCTATATGTTCCAATCTATAACAATCTTAACAAGAGAGAAAAAAAGAGAGATAGAGGGAGAGAGAGAGAGAGATATGAGGGAGGGAAGGAGGGAGAAGGAGATACAGAGAGAGAGAGGGAGAGTGCATGTTAGTGCATGTGCATGTATTTGATATTAATCTTGCATTTATATATGGACATGGGGGGCATGTGTATGTTTGTGTGAGAAAGTCAGAGGTAAAGCAAATAACTATGAATATATATTTATATATACACAGAAAGTGAGAGAAATAAAGACAGGAAGAGTGATAGAAAGATATGTTGGTGACAGGAAAAGATATTGAGAAAGAGAAAGAGAGAGAGAGATGGGGGTGCATACTCTATTCAAGAACACAAGATAGGGGAAAGTGAACATCCAAAGGAAACATTGAAAGACGAAGAGAGGAGGAAGAAAAATCACATGCATGACCTTAACTAACTACCAGACTCTAGAAACATGCCTTTTTACTATCTTCATCTCACTTGGCCTCTTTTGCTCTATGTCTCTCTGTCTCTCTTCTCTGTGCATCCTCTACTCTACCAAATGCGTCGCTTCCTTTTCCTTCACTTTTCAAAATGTCACCGTTTCAACAATTATCTGTAGAGATCTTTATGGGTGTTCCAGTTTTCAAAACTAGTGATCCGTATTCAACTCCATTTTCGACCAAAGATATGAAAATTCCGTCCTATCTTTCGCTCGAGATATTTTGTTAGTTCCACTTTAAGAAGAACCCTAGTAATGATTATGTCATTCCAAGTGATCAAAAAAGGTGGACACGAATGAAATAATGTGATGTTGTGGCATTCCATTAATGAGCGTTGGTTTATTAATGAAAACATGAATACAATCATGGATACATATAATATATTTCACTCCAACATGGTATAGACCTTTCAAACATGATTAAAGTAAAAACATTCTTCATTCAAATAACATGTTATCACAGATAAAAGATTATTATAAGACGTACACTTGTTGGCAAGTCCGAGATGAATGTTGATTTTATGTCAGAAAGTTGACACTGAAGATATCCTTTTACTAGTTATTTGGGCATGCCCATACTGCATGAAATTAAATCTTCCATTTTATTTATTACGAATGGAACATCTAAGACTCACCCTTATTGTAAACAATTACATGTAAATGGAAATAGATGAGACTAATAATTCGTCGCTGTTTTCACGAAGTGACGGTAGTGAAAACAAAGTGCATTCACTTTGCGTGACGATTTTCCTCACTACCGTCACTTCATGAAAACTAATTCAGTCATAATGCAGTTTGCCTTGAGTTGGGCATTTGCATCGCAACATAAAATAATTCTGCAGTAACATGATAGTATCAAAACTTGTACATTATATAATTCATCAAGATTAAAACGTTAAACAAAAACAATTTGGGTTATTTCTACTTCCAGAGTAGAATACACAAAAAAAGTCATCCAACATCATCTAAAAATACTGTCATTTTAGAGGAAAACCAGCCTCATGCCTCACATTTATTACATTCAAAATTCAAAATAATACCCACCGTCGACGTTATCTTATCGTTATACTTATTAAACTAAAATATTGAAAACTTTACAAATAAAATATTTCTTTTACGATTAGATAGAAGAAGATAAATCCGAAGAAGTTTTGCTTTTAATAGTATGAAATCTAGACAATCAAATGTATTGTGTGATTTCAAACTACATTTAATCCATAAAAGCCTCGGTCTCTTCGTTTATGACATTATTTCAGTTACATTGCTACAACATGTAGTAACATGAGTACATATCATAAGAATAACGGCAATAACACTCGAAATAATAATGATGTATATAATAAGGTTGTAAATAATTATGATAATGCTCCAGTTTAAAAGTATGGTAATGAAAGCAGATAAAACCACGCAGGGTAGCTTAGTTAGGTTGCATAATAATGACAAGTTCAGAATACAAGTGAATTTGAAATGTTAGAACAGAAACATTATAAACCTTGAACCTGAATGCCAAATTACAATTTCCATGAAAACATTGGAAGCGAAAAAACGATAGTTCTGGCGGGATGCGATCCCGTAACGGCCGGTGCAACGTCATCATCACATTTCTTTCATCTTTGTGACGTATTTTCTCTCTATCCATGACGTAACTAATTAGGCATACTTTGACTTAATGTACCAATCGGTACGGAGCTCTTTTGAAGTTTGTTGCTGTCGTATTGGTAGGGTGTAACTCGTTTTGGCGTGTAGGTATCGAGGTGTGTCGTGCTGAAGTAGCGATTCTTCTCGATGTGAGCATCGAAATGCGAGGCACGGAGCTAAACAAAATCGAAAGAGAAACAAAGAAATGTTAGAGAAATAAACGATATAATTCAACCTCCCCGTTCTAAATTCAAATTAGAAAGAAGGAAAACGCCGACGTCGCCAGAAAAAACATGAAGAGTTGGGTGGAAGGGAAACCGGGGCATAGTTTGCTGGAAAACCAAGAAATAAAACGTAAATATATAAAATGTGAGAATTTGCCGACTGTGGTTCTAAAAGCTACACCCTGCATCATTTCATCATCGTTTAATAGATGCAATGCTCGGTATTTCGGACGAAAAAACTGTCGTATAATATACAAATCATGTAGGAAAGGAAAGGTTTCTTACCTTGTTGATTTGATCTTCGTTGAGTACTCGGTTTGGAGTGGCGCCCTCTCCGAAAGGAGCAGGAAAATCATCCTTGGTCGTTGATACATTCTGCAGGTCACCTGAAGGACGAAATCAAAACAAAATAAGCAAAATGATGAAACGAAATGAAAGATTATCTACACAGATGTTGACTGGCAGTATGTGGAATATAACATTCTTTGACCGCCAAAATGGATTTTCCTATAAGGCATTACAATTTTCCCGAAGTGATTCACAAGAAAAATGTGAGGACATGAAAATAGCAATTTTGAGAGTACTTATATATGTTCTGTCCATAGAATGTCTTACGAAGCCTTTAATTTCAAGTTCAACTCACCGTATACATCAAGTGGAACTGATGTGCCCTTATGTCCATCAGCACGGACGGCAAAAGCCGACTTGCCGAGCGCCGGATAATCATCCGATTGTGTTGTCGAATAGTAGGTTGAAAGTTTTCGAGGTTCTCCGAATGTCACGTCACTTGCAGTCCGCATCATGGCACCCGAGATAATTTTGTTGCGGAAGTTTGAAGGTGGCTAAAAAGTCAATAGAGGAAAACTTTGTTAGTTATTATGAAGGTTTTATTATTTTCTTTATTATAAAGATTCAATGGACCAACACATTTTGTTTGAAAGATTGCAAAATTCGGTACTTCTTATACATCTTGTTTCAGATTTCGGCAATAACTTATGAAGCACTTATCTTGAAAGTCTATCAAACGAAAATAGAACAATCAATAATTGATCTGGCTCATTATTAAATTCGGCATTTTTTGCGTACATCTTGAAGTGCCAAATTGCGTCTAATACCTGCAGTCACACCGCCAAACCGAACAATCATTATTGGTCATTTGGGGACAAGGTAATTTTCCTTCGGTTTTGTATCGTTCCAATGTCGGTCGCATTGGTGCATTTGATTGGGGTAAGACAGATTTTATCCGGCACCCGTTGTTTCTTGCATGGTCACATGACAGTTCATTGAACGTATCAACACATGACATTTTTTTTTAAAACTTACAAGTTGGTGGTAGACGGAATAGTTGGTAGTCGTTGTTCTATCCTGAATCCTCTCTGGGTCCGAATCACCCGACGGAATACTGCTAGCATTGTTGTCATATGGCACATGCTTCTGAAAGGCTGTGAAAATAAATCGAAAACAAACATAATTTAAATAATTTACTTTTCGTATTCGTGGTCCTCCTCCATCTTCTTTTCCCCACTTTTATATTTGCACACTCGTTGTCCTTGTCTTCACCATCATCGTCGTCTTTACTGTCAACACCATCATCATCATCATCATCATCATCATCGTCGTCGTCGTTACCATCAAAACCACCATCATCATCGTCACCATTAAGCTTGTTATTCTATACCACGGTCTTCTTCTTCTTCTTCTTCTTCTTCTTCTTCTTCTTCTTCTTCTTCTTTTTCCTCTTCTTCACCATCACTATCTTTTTCTGCGCCTTCATCTTATCCTTTTCATCGTCATGATCTCCATTTACGTCTGCCAACATTCACCATAACTCAAGTCACTTCCTAAACCTGTATTGGCATACTCACGTGGAAGAACTTTCGCGTCGAAATATGCTGCAGCCGTCGTGCCGAACTGGTCGTGCTTCTTGCTGTGGCCCATCTTGAAGTTCGTATCTCGTATCTTGGTGACGGCGTCGTCCCTCTTATAGGGCTTGTAAACCTCTCCGCTGAATCGTGGGTATGACGTCAGCTGCGTCGTCTCACGATGGACTAACTTGTCGGTGTCTCCCGTTGGAATGCTCGATCCAAACTAGGGGGATATCAAAAGGAAGAAATATTACGAAATGAAGTCGTCCGAAGAGGCGCCACATACTCCACGACAGGGAAGAGGAAACATATTTTTTCTTTCTAAAATGGTATTCGAAGATTATGATTAATGAGTCAGAATAAAGACATTGTTTGTGTGATCTAAATATGTATAGATGTGTAATCTTAAATGATAAATCATAATTGCCCATTTCCATAGTGCGCATAAAGGAATAAAGTACGATGACTGGGTTTTGTCGAAATATAATTGTCTCGTCAACAAACAAAAACCGACGGATAACATACGTATGTGCTCATGATCATCTTCAATCAAAATAAGATTATGATTCATTTTTTGAAATCATGATGTGCAAGTGTTCAAACAAAACTCATAACAGTATTTTTCCCACTCCAAGTATTGGAACCGAATATTGTCAAAACACAAGTTTCAAGGCCGTTATCGATTCCTAAACTTGACTTTGTTAATAGCTAGGCATATACCACTTTTACTGATCAATGCTTACATCAGGTTTGACACGGACGTAAGGGAGATATTTTCCTGGAAACTGTTCTTTGGACGATGTGTCGTAAGGCGCGTGGGTGCGAGCATCCCCGCGGATCGTTGGGTCACCACCTGAGAATCGAACAGAAGAATAAATCACAATGACAACGCCTCTATTCTTGCACTCAAAGAACTTGGAAATGCCCCTGTCATTATCGGCGAACAATTAACAGAGAGTGTATGAAAGTAACTGATATAATCATTTTCAAATGATTATGAAATGAATTCAAAAATGCATCTTCGTTTGCCAACTTAAATAAAAGAAAACATACAATTATACTTTATCAAACATTATGGCAACACGTTATTTGTTCATTCATTTGCCAAGTCAAAATAAATGAAGAATAATAATTATTGATGGTTGTCGAATTGTTTGCTTACAAGAAATTCACAAAGTGCCTGCTCTAATACCTGTGTGCATATTTGGTGCCCGTGGCACCTTGATAACCGACGTGTCATGTCCTCGGAAATTTCCGTGATAATCCGAAGCTGGCATCCGCTCCTTTTCTTTATCGCCCTGTGGCACGTAGCTTCGCATCGGTTCGGGATTCGGCAAAGATCGGGTCATTCCTCTCGGTGACTGGAACTGTTGGGAGTGTGACGTCAGGAATGATTCGACGCGGTGATCAGAGTCCATCTTAAAGTTGGTCTTCGTGAGGGCGGTGCACTGGCTGACCCGAGGAAGGAATGTTCCCTGCATCGAGAAAAATTACGCATTAATGGCCATCTTATCAATATGATAACCTTGTAAAGAGATACTTCTGTGATTAGTTAATGTTAATTGCTTGTCCTACATACAATCGACATCGTTTAGATCATAATTATGCAAACACAGCTCATCATGTTGACGAAACAATCTGAACTTGAAACTAAGTTCATATTTTAACAAATAGGTCAAATCGACACAACAAAAACGCAAATATTAAAGAATACTCATTAAAAAGACAGAGATTATGATGAATAGTCATTTGGAAAAGAATATAGGATTGAAGTATTTTGGGTATTTTTGGAGCCGATTTGCATTCGGCTCCATCCATAAATATGTCTGTTAAATTGAAGTCCAAGGAAGCTGAAAAGCAGTAATCTTACATAGGCCTATAGATAATAACAAGTCAACCATACCTTGTAACATGCATGTGTCTCGGTTGTATCGGCTGACTTTGCCACCAGATCCTTGTGCATGACCGAAGCAGGTGCTGGCGGCTCGGCTGGAGCCCCCCTTCCGTAGAACCGGTGTGCCACATAGTCCTTCTTGAAGGTGCTTCTCTTGGTTGCGCTCCTGCTGAGTCTTCGGTCGTTCCCGATATTGTAGTGGGAGGAGGTCAGGAACTCCTTGCCCGTCAATGGGGCGGGGATCTTGTTACTGATGACCGGTAGGTTGACTATCTCGGCTGGCATGGTGATCCTTGGTTCCCGTCTGGTGGCAAAGCGAAAGCAGGTTCAAGGAAAGGATGGAAAAGGATTAAACAAGTTATGAAGAAAAAAACTTAAACATAGGATTAAACAAAAAAGTCATCACATGTTCATCGGAATCCTTATGTTCCTTCAAATGCATAACGGGTTCGTATACCGCTGTCAACTGTTTCACGAACTACAATATTAGACTTTGAAATCAAGAATCTATCAATATATGGATAAAGGTGAAATTATGCCTTCCTGTCAAAATGAGAAGAAAAAATATGAAAAGTGATATCCATTTTGTTGATATGTTGCTGATGAATTGACAACTTGATAGAACAGCAATGACGAACGACCATGGCGAACTCGCAATAAAAAATGAAACCTTCAATCGTGACCCTCCATGCAGTGACAAACGTAAATGTTCATACTTAAATGGGCTTTGAGGCAGTTTATAAGAAAGTCACCAATCGAGCAGGATCATTTTGTTATTACCATCTCAAGTCATAACATTATATTATACATAATACCGGCAGCTGACCATACCGAATATATCGGTCTCGTGAACCCTCAGATATCTTTCAGATTGATGTCCAAAGAGACTTATAAAAACGTGTCTTCTAAGGATGACTACTTTTCTCATTTACTTTCTGAGCGTGATTATGTGGAAATCTATAGTATTTGAAGCCAACCAACTCAAAATTGTTTACTTTCCTTGGTACTCTCTTTCGTGCCATCCTCTTTGCCTGCGTTCAGACTTGATAGGCAGTACTCTTCTTTACGAGTGTCACTGTTTTACGTTCAGTATACAATATACATGGTGATGCAACATGCTCTTTTTTAAAGAATATTTTCAAATATGTCCTCCTTCTCCTGCACGAAGGTCACCTCCATCAAAGAGTAGCGATATCCGAGTACAAGCACGTGAAGTCAAGTATCAAACTTTAATTACTGGAAATTTAATTATTAACACGATAACTCCGACCAAAACTCTGCGCGTTATTGAACAAGATGTCCCCGACACCTAAGAATGATTAATGTGAATAGGAAACAGGTTCCCCTTCTAATCTCGGCGTGTGGTTGACTTTCTCTTCTACAAACGTTGCCTAGCAACGGTTACCATGGATGAAACTCAGCAGGTGGTACAGCGGGATATCTACTTCCGTGACCCTATATCACCTTGTCGCATCATCCACAGAGGGATAGGCAATGGCAGTAACAAGATGGCGATAGAGGTGGAGAGAGAGAGAGAGAGAGAGAGAGGGAGAATGAGAGGGATGGGGAGAGAGAGAGAGAGAGAGAGAGAGAGTTAGAGAGGTAGAGGGAGAGGAAGAGTGAGGAGAGAAGAAAAAGAGAGATAGAGAAGAGAAGGGAAAGAGGGAGGGAGAGACGAGGGGGAGGTAGCTAGATAGTGAAAGAGAAGACAAAGAGAGGGAAGAGAGGAAGAGGGGGAGGGAGGGCTGGGGAGAGAGAGAGAGAGAGAGAGAGAGAGAGAAGAGGAGGGGGGGGGGTCGAATTCTTCATTATGGATTAAGCCTAATTAATGTGAGCCCCATAATTTTATCATGTGGGAAAGCAGGCTTGATATTTTCCCCCTTACAATGAAAGGGGCTCGACGTTGTATGAATCTACACGTGGACAAACTTGAAAGGTGAAAACAGAATCTCTGTCATTTTCGTGGATTAAATGAAAATACTTTGACTTTGGATTTCTATCTTGTAGTAGATACCAATCACATTTCCCTCTTCTGCTTTGTATAGCTAGTATAAGGTTTTGAAGTATTCTGTTGTTCTACAAACATAACAGAAGTCATCTACTAGCTTATATAGTGGTCTAGCCTTCAAGAGGGATTCAAAGACGTTTGAAAATGTGGTTCTATTTCATGTTGTTGATATTACTGCAACATTTTCATCTAAATCTGAAAGCCAATTTGCGATGGTTTTGGCTGTGCTATATTATTCGATGAGAGTGATAAAGCTTCATTTTGAAATCGGGGCAATAACGTAAAGGTTATTCTAAACAATCATAATTATACCACACAGTTTAAACTGACAACATATTTGGCGGGGGGGGGGGGGTGGCTTGATGTCATAGAATTATGTCATAGTCTGGAAATAAGTCCAGTAGCGTTCCATGGGCAGGTAGTACATGTTAAGTTGTAGTCAGCTTCGTATATTCAGTATGGTACATGCATCAACATTCAACACAAATTACATCATTATACATGTAGATTCAGTCACATTTGAATTGGTGGGACATTGAAGGTGTGGACCCATTTTTAATGGTATTTTTGTTAAAAGTGGGACCCTTGTTTAGGGATTTTTGTGTGAAAAAGTGATCCATTACAGAGCGGCACACCTCGTATGCATATGATGTGAGTACCCCCCCCCCCCCGGGTATAAGATGCGCTGCACTAACAGGCTACGATAAAAAATGTAAGACGAATACCTATCATGAAGAGAATTAATAACAGTTATTGGAGGATCTGATCAACAAATTAATTATCTAAGAGGCTACGTTTGTACCAAAGGCCATTAAAACCCTATAAGCACTAACAAGAACCGAAATACCCGCACCCCCACCCCCCCCCCCCATTTTAAAGTTTTATGACATACATAAATTGTATAGTACTACACGCAGCCTAGTAACGTAGGTAAACTTCCTAGCAAGTCACTGATTACATACACGATTGATACATCGCCTTCTGAGGGCCCCACGACACCACTCTGTTGTTACACCCATGCATCCCATTGTAGTCTATTCATTAGTTTACATTGTACTGCCGTGAATGGGCTCTGAAAACACTTAACCATCCTTAACTACACTTTAGTTGTTATTCAAATATAAGGCGAATCCTCTTTATACTTAGTAGTGTTGGGTACGTTGATGGAGGCACACATGGCCGTCTCTATACCAAACAACAAGAGCTAAAATTCTGATGACATAAATTATAACATTCGATCCGACAGTTTGGAAAGATATTTTGTTATTCAAAATGTGCAATGACTCAAGTTCCATGTTCCTAGTTGGCGGTATAATCTTCATGGAAATTTGTAGGCAGAAGAGTATTACCATATTCTTCTCTTTTCGTGGTATTGTTCAAACTACTAAATAAGTCCGTCCACAGAGATATTTTCCGGTGAAAGATTTTCCCCAGCAAAGATGGTTCATTGAGTAAACATTAATGGCATTTAGACACAAATAAATATTTTAACACAGAGCAAAGAAATACATGTTTTCATTACTGATATTTCGTTTTGATGTGTTTCATAGGCTGCAAACTTTAATATACAACCAATTATTTTGTTTACTTCAAAAGTTATTTATAATAATGTGGCACAACTCTTAAATATTCGTGATGTTGAAAAGCGATTTTTGTTTTGTTTTTGGTTTGTTGTTGTTTTGTTTTTAAATTATGTTTCCATTTGACTTTGGTTAAATTTACTTTCACTTAGTCTATCTAATATTTTGGATGGTTTTAATAATATCTACCTAATTCATACAATATTTTAACAGTTTCCTGTGCTTGGGCCGTGTATTAAGATGTTATTACAAAATCAATTTCATCAATACATCTGATTTTATGAATTTGTTACATGCATACTTCACCATTAAAAACAAACAAACGAACATATCGCCACGCTTCCTATATGATAACCAAAAAACATCATGAATATTTATAATAAAATTTAACAAATGGTATGCGACTTTTATTTCCTGACTTCAAATGTAATTTATCTTGTTATTGATGCCACATTGAGAGCAACAAAATATTTATTGTATAGTAATAATGCAGAATTTTTTTTCCCTTTCATTATAGGTCGGCAAAGCATGATAATTTCACTATATAATCACCCAAAAACCAGCACATTTTTGTATGCGTTAAGATTGCATTTCTTTTTAACTATATTACATAAGTGTAAAAGAGATATATTTTTAAAAGAAAATTCCATTAAGCTCGCATGGAAATTATTGTCTCCACATATATTATTATCTTCCTCTCTTTTCTAGAAGTGGGTAATGTGCTTATATTTGCATATTTCAGTTCTTTAATAGTTGTGTCGAATTCGTAAAAGAAAATAATGCGTAGTTGAAGATGATTCTGTTCAGTATCATTTTAATTCCAACCGTGTCTTGCCTCAAATGGAATTCAAAATCATGTGGAAAGTACCCCGTTGGACAGGGTTGCGTGTCCGGATACTTAGCAACAAAAAAGCTGTCTTTGTTTCGGATTTACCAAATAAATAACTAACCTTCATAAATATTTGCCCTTTATCAAATTTTTCCCAAATAAGTCTTGATGTATATATGAAATATTGAACGATAACCTTTTCAACATACTGTTTTAAATAAACTATCCAGACACATGACTTGTGGGTATTATAAAATAGAATGATAAAAGAATCGCACGTGCGCATGGGAAGGGCCTTGGTTATTCCACTTGAAATTGAAGTTACAAAATGTATAGACCTCTAGGTACCCATCGCATGAAATGAACATGTTTTTCTAACGAAGATCAACAGAATGTAACTATTGTATAGTATATTTAGACAACCAAAATGTTTTAATGTATTTGGTTGTCTAAATATAATCACTAGCTATAAATGTAGTCTAAAACAGCTTAACTAAAACATTATCATACTACAATATTATGAATCGAAAATTATTTCAGTTATTACAACAGTTACAGTAAAAGAGTTACCAAAATACTATATACAATATAGTAGACCTATCTTTCGTATTTTGTCAACGAAATACCAAATTATGTTTGATACATTTCTAATCTCTCGAAAGAACAGCTAACACACAAATAATAATATCGCTATAGACCTATTATAGTCTAGTATTATTGCAAATAAACATAGCAGTTACGGGCAAACTTTTATCGTGTTTATTCTAACTTTTAAATCTTATAAACAATGAAAAGACTTACCTTCTTTCGATACAAATTTTCCGAATCCTTCAGAAAGAAAACTCCAAAAACATTAATATTCCTTTCCAGATGGAGTCTTGTGGATTTTCCAGACTGCCGACGGGACGATGCAATGTTTGTTTGGTATAAACTTTTCGATTACATTACACACTGCATATGCCGTGCGTGTATTGGATCTTTGCGTGTAACCCCCCTTTGATCTCTCAGCTTTGGGCCCGGGTTGCTTTGGGATAGTGTCAGCGTTGCTATGGAGATCTTTTATGAGTATGCGCCGTACCGCATCGCGTTGGTGAAGCGTACCTGAGGAGGCTATCACAATAGAGGACGCGAGACTATCAGCCAATCAGTGACTTCATCTCATCCATCCTCCGGACAGTGGCGCGCCTATTGCCTGTGCTCGGTATTATTAAAAATAAATCTGAATGATTTGCAATTAATATAAATCACAACTCTGTACTACAGATATAGTAAGGAGATGCGACTGATCTTAATTTCAAATGTGAATCGCAATCGCAACTCTTTTATAAGACGGGGCTTCCTTTGGAATTCTTCCAACGCGTTTTGTTTTAGTTTTTTCCGTCTTTTTAGAGGTTTAAGTTTAGGTAAAGTTGAATTACATCTATTTCAATAAACATTTCAATATTTTAATCACACACTAGAGTGGGGGTTGAGGTTCGACTTGAGCTCTCCATATCCCCATAAAACAATAAATGACGCCCATTTTTCTCAACAAAACGAAATCATTGAAGACAGGCGTATTTATAATTTGTTCATGTTTTTTCTTTATGACATACAGTGCGTCCCAAAAAAACTATACACTTTTGAAATGGCTACCGAATAAAAAAATATATAATTCTGAGTGAAAAGTTTTATATCTATGGAAAGCTCATAAACTCAACTTTCATATGACACCAAAGAGTCCGAAAATAATTCATGCTTGGGTGAGTACTGCTCACTTTTGTAAAGGGTATGGAAATTAGGTTGCGCAGGAATTAGCCTTCCAACTGTGAGAGGTAAATCCTTTGGAGCTTACAAAATTGAGGGTGATATGATACATCATACATTCATGATTTGATGAGTGAATTTCATGGTTTATTAAACCAAATGTGTGTGCATGAGTGAACAGGAATTGTATTTTGTATTGTAGCATTGTAACTTTCCCTAGTAGACTCAGTGGTGTGTTAATGGGAGTCAGGATGGGGTGATGGTACATGTTGTAATTTCCATGTTACAAACTGTTATTTTTTACATCTGTGACTTTGAATAAAAACCTTCACCCAACATTTCACTTACCATTTACCTGAAGAATAAGGAGCCGACATCTTGGACATTCCTTTTTTCAACAACCTGTATTTGAATATTAAATTTACATAATCCCTACCTGGGTGTTAAGTAAATCAATGAGATGTTCAACTAATCTTACAATAATTGAAATGTGGGGTGATGGTTTTTATTCAAAGTCACAGTGTGTAGCAGTGCGTGACATGGAAATGGTACATAAATGGATTAAGAATAAATTAAGAGCTCTAAGTTGTTACTCAGCCCTCATTCATCTTAATCCCATAAACCACAAATTTCACTCAACAAACCCAAACTCAGCACAATTGATCATAAATTGGTCATATCCTCAATTCCGTAAGCTCCTAAGGATTTACCTCTCACAAATTGGAAGGCTAATTGTTGTTGTTGTTTTTTGTTGTAATGGCAATCAGTCAAGACCTGACTATTATCACCAACGCCTTTCTTTTTAATATTAATTTCTTTCTTTCTCTTTTTTTTTAAAATAAGAGTATCAAAAATATAATTTAAATATAGGCTTCTCTCTTTTGTTCTTATTCTTTTTTTTTTCCCCCTTAATATGAAATGAAAGAGAAAATAGAGAAAATAATTCCTGCGCGACCTAATTTTCATACCCTTTACAAAAGTGAACAGTGCTCACCCAAGCATGAATTATTTTCAGACTTTTTAGTGTCATATGAAAGTTGAGTTTATGAGCTTTCCATACATATAAGACTTTCCCCCCAGAATCATATATCTTTTATTCGGCAGCCAATTCAAAAGTGTATAGTTTTTTGGGGGACGCACGGTATAGCGGTGGTGGTAGTAGTTTTTTACCTGACAGCTAAGAAAGCAATTAACTGTATAATAGACCATAAATACAAAAAAAAGGCAAAATATTTTTTCTTCTTTAAGGGTTTGAGGGGCGGGGGAGAGGGGGGGGGGGGGTGAGTAAGGATTTTCATGGAATTATTGATATCCCTCCTTTCTTTTGATTCAATAGTTATTTTCAGAACTGCACATTCCAAGATTTTCATGGCCGCAGCTACCATTGTATGGCCGTAGGCGCTATTGAATTCATCGAGAGCACCGATAAATTTGATATTTTCATTTCTCGAAATCCTTATCGTTTTACAGCCCAATTTTTTTCAAAGTTGATTAATTCCTACTTTAGGTTTCACAATGGTAATGCAAATTTTAAATTTCATTATTCAATCCTGTTTAAATATTACAAAAACTTTGAATTATCTTTAACGAAAGATCAAAACGTGAAACATTTAAGCTTGAATCCGTTTACTATAACATTCCCCCCTTATCTCTTTTAAAAATGATGATCGGGTAGGTGTTTTGCATTGTATTTCTCCCGCAAAATAATAATAATAATAGTAATAAATGTAATAATAACATTTATTATAACTATTCTTTTTATTTGCTTTTCCTTGTACTTCATTAAAGACAGGAAATTTAATGTGTATGGCTTGGTACTTTCTCGGGAATTTAGTGGGGGTTCACGTAGCGATCTGGCTAATAAACCTGCCCCTCCCGCGATAGGAAATACCATTTCTAGAGGGGAAAAATTGGCCTCTTTTCGACTGTCTGATAAGGCAGAAAACACATAGAAACACGGAAATTAGAAAAAAGTTTGACAGTTGCATAAGGCAAGAAGGCGCATGGAAGTTGTCTACAGAAAACGGGAAAAAACGTAGTAAAACTGTAAAGGGAGGGGGGGGGGGGAGGGTAAATCTTACTTTTGCTATACCATCCAGTGCATCCATCCAATCAAGATGGTACAATGACCAGGGGCGGCGATTCGGGGGGGGGGGGGGGGACACGTCCCTTTCAAATTTTTTTTAGGGGGGATCGTCCCCCCTCTTAAAATTGAAAAGTGCAAAAAAAAAATGTATAGCAAATACCTAATAAATACTGCAACTCACTTTTAGGCTCTGGAGGGCCCAAGAGTGCAGTAGACAAATAAAAATGCAAACATCTTCTCACTCGGTAGCTACGCTCCCTCGCATAATATCCTTCAAAATGTTCAAGTAAATACCGAGAAAAGTGAAGTGTGAAAACAGTATATTGCTTGTTTTTATACTATAGTTTTGCTAAGACTGTAATTTTTTAATACAACAAAACTTCAAAAACCTGTGAGGGGGTAATTACTTCCGTCACCTTCACCCCTCTCATTCACTTTTGCTCCCTCGCACTTGCGGGGGGCTTGGGGGGCAGTTCCCCCCAAATGAAATTCAAACGTGGTTTATTTCTAATTCAATACCAGTGATTAACAAATGTTGCTGAAATAGCATGATATTTCCCTGCGCTTCCGGGGACTCGCCCCCTTGACCCCACCAAGGACCCCGCATTGCTCATCTGCCCGTAAATAAATGCCTTAAACGCCTGAGCTCCGGGGTCTCTACCCCTGGAACGCACTCCAATTAGTGAACTGTGTGCCAGTGTCAAAAATGAGGTACTAAAATATGCTCATCTAACATTAATAAATGCCTAAAACCCCTTAACTTCACGGTGCTCCGCCCATTGACCCCACGCCAATTTATGCTCCACTTTGCTTTGCTCTATCTGATCGTAAGTACTTTAGCCTCCCCCCCCCCATTTTGAAAAACGTTCCCAGGGCCTGCGTAACATGTAAGAGTGGTGGTGATGCAGATTTTTTTTCTGCCCCCCCCCCCAACAAACAAACAAACAAAAAATTATTTTGCTCATTACGCCACTGCTCCCTAGTCCCTCGCATTTTGTCCCCCCCCCCCGGTCATGAAAAGAAATCGCCGCCCCTGGCAACGGCTATCTTTTCTCCTTTGTCTGGGACATAGCAGTCGACAGACAGCCCACGAGGCCGACACACCTGAAATCGACAGCACACGAGACATACAAAAATACATGAAGAAATATTCTTTTAGATTCTCCATCTTGTGGGCGGCCGGTCTCATGAACCCCCATGAAAGATGACATAACGCTCGGATAACCGACACCATCGGTTGCGTGGGCTAAAGCTCCAATTCTTGTCACCCGTCTCCACAAAGACACTCATTCTCTCTCTATTTCTCACTCCTCCCTCCTTCCTCCTTCCCCTCTTTCTCTTTTTTCTTCTTATTTTCCCTTTGTCATCCAATACTAAAATTACACTCTGGATTTGAAGATTGTGTATGTTATTGCAAATATAATTTTAATTGCGATTCCATGAATGCAAGGCTCAAATGCAAGATTATGCTTTTCAAGAATTGCTAACGCTGAGGGATAAGCCAAGGCAAAACATTTTCATTCATGATGGGAATTCATGTGCAAAAACGATACAGTTACACAATTCCGTACAAAGGAAAACTAGGAATACATTTTTACCTCCTATGGGGTAAGAAAAAAAATTCTCATGCAGTGTGAGATTACAACACTTGATGTGTGATCTTTCAAAAGGGAATGTGTTGTTAACACAATAAATTTATTTTTTCAATAATAATAATAATAATATGACAAATTTATATAGCGCTTGTGACAAAAGTTTCAAAGCGCTGTACATGTACACAAATCAAAATTACTTAAAACAAAAATCAATATTACTAATGGAATTAACATTACTCAAATTACCAAGAAAACAAAATATTACTAACATAACTTAACAAATTATCATTACTTAAATTAACAAGAATATCAAATATTTCTAACATAACTTAACAACTTAACATTACTTAAATTACCAAGAAGATTAACCATTATTAACATTACTAAAGAAATTAACAAAACATGTAAATTCCTTGGAAATTAACATTTTATCAGTAATAGCAATAATTTAAAAAGACATAATAAAGGCATGGTAATATTTATTCGAACTTATTTTAGAGTTATTTGGGTTGCTTTTGGAAAAGATGAGTTTTTAGATTCTTTTTGAAAATGTCAATGGTGGGTGAGTCCTGGATATGGGCGGGGAGAGTGTTCCAAAGAGTGGGGGCACAGACTGAGAAGGCCCTGTCACCATAGCGGTTGTGGGTGCGAGGACCAAGTGCGAGCTGGGGTCTGGATGATGATCGAAGGTTCATGCCGGTAGTCTGTTTGGGTGAGATCAGTTCAATCAGGTATGACGGTGCGCGATGATGGATGATGTTGAACGTGAGGAGAAGGATCTTGAATTGGATACGTTGGGGAATTAAGAGCCAATGTAGGGTGCGGATGACTGGAGTGATGTGGTCGTGCTTTCTAGTGCGAGTGATGAGACGTGCAGCGGTGTTTTGTATGTGTTGAAGTGGGGCCAGATGAGAAGCAGGTAAGTTGATTAATAATGAATTACAATAGTCTAAATGGGAAGTAACCAATGCATTAACTAGTCGTTCAGTAGAGCTGCGATCAAGGTATTTCCGGATTTTCCCAATCCTATAAACACCGAAGCTAGCTGCCCGACACACCTTTCGGATGTGCTCTCTTAGGTCTAACGAGTTATCAACGATAACACCCAGATCTCTTGCAGAATTGGTCGCAGTGATAACAGCTCCGTCTATGTGAAGGCTGACAGACTCGTTCCGTTTCCTAAATTGTGATGTAATGTGGATGAGCTCAGTCTTGTTTGCATTGAGCATCATGTTATTGTTACTAGCCCAAGACTTCACATCTGTCACGCAGTCTTCCAAAGACGAGATGCCATCAGTCAGGTCATTGCGTTGCATAACGATGTACAACTGGGTGTCATCAGCATACAACATGTGGCTTATACCTTTGTGGGCTGCGATGACGTCACTCACAGGACCAGTATATAGAACAAATTCCAAAGGTCCCATTACTGAGCCCTGCGGTACCCCCCAAGTTAGAGGGAATTCATCTGATTTGGCTCCGTTTACGATTACAAGTTGCTTCCGGTTCTCGAGGTATGACTTGAGCCACTTTAGAGCAGATAATAATTTTGACTGTCTCTCAAGTAAGTATATCCCTTGTAGGGCCTGTACACAATGTACACATAAAATAAAAATAAATATACAGATGCACTATTAGGCCAACATATTGAACAAATGAATGAGTAAAAATGAAAAAGTAAGGGTAACCACAATAGCATACAATGATACAGAATTCTTAGTCAGAAAAATTCTCACCATGATCGGCATAGGAGAGCAACACATAGAAGAAACTTTGGAATACAACTATGATGGATCTCGAAAGGATATCATTCTGTGAGATCATTGTAACAAATAGTAAAAGCAGCATTGCACAAAATAATATACATGTTTACTTTGATGTTGAAGCGTAAAGATAAACTTATTTGCCCCTCCAGGTAATGCTATCTCTCTGGTATGGACTGTACTTAAGGGGGTGGCTGTACCAATATTTCCCAAGGATGGATTTGAAGTGATTTACACTTGTTGCTCTGACTGCTGAGTCTGGTAGTGGTAAGGAATTCCAGTTGTTGCAACTTCGCACAGAGAAGGAATTTTGATGAAGCACAGATTTACACTTTGGCTTCCTTACTTTCATACTGTGGCCTCTGGTTCTGGATTCATGGACCAGTTGAAAAAATGTATTGATATCCACCCGGTCAATTCCTGTCATAATCTTAAAGATTTGAATCAGCTCAGCTCTCTGTCTTCGGTAAATGAGTGTCTCTAACCCGAGGGCTTTTAATCTCTCATGTCGTGTGGTAATGGCAAGCAGTCGGGGTAATACAATGATAAATATGACAACTACTGTACATGTACCCTTGTGGATCCTCCACCCCTAATTAAAGAAATAAAATAAATGGTATTTTCTTGCCTTCTTAGGATACAATAAGAGAGATTTATTCCAAGTCACTGGTAGACAGGGTCAAAATCATTCCTCCATAAGCAATAAAATACTCCCCCATTTTAATGACTGGGTGAATATCTGCTTAAGAAAAGACACATTTAGGGGATATTCAGCAATTAACTCTCATACAAATTCAAATATTTTGGATAGCCAGTATGTTCATAAGATAAAAAATCAGATACTTTTTGGCAAGTGGATATAATATCATGACAGGCAAAATACTTTGAAAAAAATAGTTCTAATTGCATCTTTGATAAAAGAAAAAATTTGAAGTATGTTTAGCCAACTCTTGTTGGACATAAAAAAATCCTATTTAAATTGTGAACGAAATAATAATAATAACAATAATATTGGATTCTTATACAGCGCACGTATCGATCTTGCAAGGTCCTCAAGGCGCTCCAACATTACCCGGCTATGCTAGGCTGCCGATTTCGACGCTCACAGCATTTTAAGGAATTCCTTCCTACCGGTACCCATTTAACAGCTGGGTGGATAGTGGCAAGTGTAGATTAATGTCTTGCCAAAGGACATTAGTGCCATGGCGGGGCTCGAACCGCAAACCCTGTGATTTACAGTCCGACGACTTATCCACTAAGCCACAACACCTCTACGTTATAACCGGTTTACCTTGGCCTCAGATACTCACATGCATCTTCCAAGCAACTATAACAATGGTTCAAAACCTGCCATGACTGTTCTACAATTTAATTTAAAGAACAAAAATCGCTCCTTTTTGTTCTTCTTCTGTATTTTTTCTGTACTTTTGGTATTATTTCATTTTGTTTCCAGTTTAAATTAAATATGTACATTCAAATATTCAATAGAACAGAGGAACCTAATTACAGAGAATGCTGTTATAACAGACACTCATTATAACAAATGAACGTGACCGTCCAAATTCTTTGAATTCGGTTATTTTTGAGCCCTTATAAATAATATAAGGTACCAACAAATTGAACAAAATAATATTCTTGGTTCCAAGGAGTTTTTATAACCAAGTTACTTCAACTTCCTCCATACCACATATACATGTATGCGATGTACAAGCTTTTTGCATATGATTTGCTCTAAATTAACTTAAATAAAACATAAAATCAACCGCATGAAAATAACCATCTATTTTTCAATTTCATCAGTCCTTTTGTTTTTCTTGCGTTCGTTCATCTTAAATTTCAGCACGACCAGCTGATGTCTCTCTTTGGAGTAAATGAACGATCCTAGATTAGGCTTGCACCCAACTGCAGTTAGTTCATCATAGCGAGTCCTGATTGAACTCAGACTACGAGAAAAGATTCTAGGAGTTTTAACCATATCCTGCGTTGTGAAGCCTAGCTCAAGAACAAGATCGATGTGAGATTGGATTGTCTCTATACTGGCATGAAGCAACTGCGGGTGCCTGCGGATGAGGTCTCTCAACGTAGTTTTAGTGAGAGACAAATGCTTCAGGAGATATTCCTGCCGTGACTTGAGGAACTCGGTTCCAATACGAATTGAGCTGGGACAGTAACGGATGATCGATATCAAGTCCTCTCCATGAAATCCAGATCCCTTCAAGAACTTCACGTTGTTCTCCAATTCAGAAACCTGTCGGATGAAAAGGGCTGGATCGTTCCTCATGATATAACGGATGACAAGGTTATGGTCTCCTACAAATTTTTCCTCCGTCATGACTTGCTTGAGGTATGAAGCTACCCGCTCCACCCCACCTTGAACCCTGTAGAACATGGATGGAGTGTAGATCAAGGTATAGCAGATGTTCTTGTCCGTGACATCAAGGTACTTCATATACTCGACATTGTCCATGACTGTCTCAGGTGTGCTGAAGAAGCGGGGCGCCCTCTGAAAGATGTTGGCAACCTGACTGTCCGTTAGACCAGTGTTCTTCAGGTACTCTACCAACTCATACACAGACTTTACATCTTTCCTCAGGAATGCAGCTTCCTTGTAGATGATGTTGATGATGTCTGAATTGTCCAGACCAAGGCTCCTGAGGAGGTCGACATGCTGCTGCAGGTGGCCCACATTCTGTTTCAGCACAGTGGGACGAGACTTCTGTAGCCTGTCACAGTCGAGACCAATGCTGGCCAGATACTCCTTGCTTGCTTGATTGGGAATCACACGGCGCTTGCTTGTAACAGTTTCACTGGAGCATGTCCTAACAGAACTCCTGTAGATTCCAGGGCATGTCCATTCAGATGTAATACGAAGGCACGGGTGTGACTCAGTAAGGTTCACCCTCTTCAATTCTGAGATTACTGATGCGATGCAAACACTTCTTACTGGCTGTGCAGTGACATCACTCAGCACTCCACTTGACTCCAAAACAGTGCTCCTATCGTATCTTGGCCGGGAAGCAAGGTTTAACAGAGCTACGGCTGTCCGCCTAAATAATGCAGGAGAGCGATGGAGGACAACATCCATCGTCCTGAAAAGATAAATTGATAACAAATCATTATTTTATAATCAATACTAGTCTCCTGCACTTACGCGTCATGTATCATATTTCATGAGTACCCTGGTACTACTGAGATCATAATGCTATGCCCCAAATACTTGGGCAGCAAGATGGCCAGATTGAATCAATGAAGTTTGATGTTAAAGGTACTGTGAACGCGCCAATAAAGGAAACGTTGCAAACGACTTGTTGAGTTCTTATTTTTCTTTATTCGGTTCTTTGTAACAAGTCATCTTCATTTAGCGATTCAGCAATCCAATTAGCGAATCATCATCTTCAGCAATCAAATTAGCGAATCATCATCAGCAATCCAATTAGCGAATCATCATCAGCAATCCAATTAGCGGTTCACTGTAAACAACAACAAAGTAACAAAGCATTATAAACCTATGCATCATATAAACAGAATTAAATGCATGTAACCCTGTCTACATTACAGTGAATCTTGTAAATACTCTTGACATATAAACGTGATGTTTATATACGAAATAAACTCCAAAAGGAATGTAACTATCCAGCTATACAGTGTATTCATTTATGTCTCTGCTTGATATATATATCTTCATAAATTCCTGTGCTTAGAATGTGCCTGTAATGCACGGTGTTCTACAGATACGGCTTCATAATGCCCCCTTAATTAAGCAATTACAAAGTAGTCTATGTGATTCCAGACCCTATACAACTGACATCAATAATATTCCCTCAGAAACGGTTCTACACACTCCTTATAATGGTAATTAACCTCTTTTAACTCTTACAAGCTGTGCAAGTCACTATAACATATCATACTAATTAAATCATGCACCATCTTAGAGCTTGTTTATATGAATAAACCCCTTTATGCACGACACATACCTGGGTGCAATGCGTTTCATAGCCCCATAGCAACACATAGGCTTCTGTACATAACGTTGCGTTAATCATCCAAAATCAACTCACTATTTGCACATAATTCACAGGAAATGAACAATCGTATGAAACAACTAGTTTCATATATTTGACAGTAAATCAGTTATCTACAGTAATCATGTATCGTAGCTTACCAACTATTTGTTCATCCGGAGCAAAGTCATGAATTCTATGGTAACAAACATCAAGTCTGAATGCCTTTGACTAGGCTTTCTGTTGCACAAATTTTCTTAACGCCGCAGATGGCGCTATACAAGTTTCGCGCCGCTACAGGTACTATGTCCCATTTGCAGGCCAAAAAAATGAAAAAGTTAAATTCCAACTGCATTTGAAAGATAATACTAATTTAGAACTTCCCTAAAAAAGGTGGGGCTTGAAAATGTCTTCAAGTGGGAAAATAACGACTATTAGTTGTCAAATCGACTTTAGGGCTATAGAGCCCAAAAGTAATAGCCTTGATTTTCAGACAATTGTACCGAATGGTCATACGTTTTATGCTGCGCAAAGATTCAATCAGTTTAATCTTGGCCATCACAAGAAGTGGGTTATTGATGGAGACAAATGCTCACGTACCCTTTACAACTCTTTTCAATACCAAAAAAGAAAAAAGCCATTCAGTCACTCAATAGTGTCTGACAGTGAAGTCTAGCAAGTAAACGGGTTTCCTTGCATAATTTGAATATGAGGACACTGCTAACGTTTAAATTTCACAGATACATGTAGGACATACATGACATATTCATAATTCCTGCAAAGTTCTACAGAATTTGACTTTGAGGTTGGCTGCAAAAGGGACATAGTACCTTTAAAGCAACATTTATGCCATAATGAACATTGTTTTTATTTTATTGCTCCCTCGTGGTATTTATAAAATTAATAGTTGATAAATCGCAACCAGGCATTGCACCTGTCCCCCAAAACATTGTTTTTATTTTTTTCTAGCTCACTTCGCTCGATAATGAAATTTTATAAACATAATGGCCGATATTCAGCCACCATGCCTCTTCCCCCTCCCCATGGAAATATGCCCATATATGCCTATGATTTCAATGCTCCCGTGTGAATTTTTATATGGATAAATGCAAAAAACTATGAGAGAATTAAAGCAGTGAACATGAAAGCACGTGTTAGCCCAAAACTTTTAAACAATAAAATAAGTTTATAACAATAAAAAAAAAAATATTACTGGTAATCACAACCCAACCAACCCTGCAATCGCAATTTCAAAGATGTATATAGATCTACTGACATGAATAGACAAGACCTCAAATTGCTTACACAAATTGCCACACATAACTGCATTACTAGACCTAGATTCTACCTCTTCTACTGATACTCAACATTTTTAAACACCACTGTACAACTGATTTCACTAAAAAATGGTACTTTAAAGACAATTGGTGACACCTTAATAGCAGTAAAATAGGATTTTTTTTAACTCACCGATGTTAGAATTGAAAGAATATTTAAAAAATTAAAATCGTGAGTCTACTATCAAACTTGCTTACCGCCATGAGTATTGACCCTTAGCACTGCACTACGTGTTATAGCATTCGAATACATGAATAGTCAATACACTCATAACACACAGACGCACACATCATCATGCCGGTGCCGCTGATCGGCAAATTTGACAGTAGTGACAGTGGACTTTCAATTTGAATTTTTAAATTATTCTTTCTAACATCGGGAAAATGAACAAACTCGTATTATACTGCTATTTAGGTGTCATCAATCGTCACTAAAGTATCGATTTTGAGTGAAATCAGTTGAGTTTGGTACAGTGGTGTTTGAAATGTTGAGAAATGAGAATCAAAGACAATAGCACAGCTTTTAATACACAGCCAGGATAGTAATGCACCTATGCTATGTATGTATGTGTTCGCGATGCCATGGTTGCATGCAGAGTTCACTACACGCCCTTTTCAATATATCGGACTAAAGTTTGTAGATAACAGTAACTCGCGTGTAAATAAAACTTCTTTCCCGGATTAAATTTCTCACAAAACTCAATTTTTTAGTTAATTAAATCCCTCTGTAGGAAATTTTGACAAAATTAGAATAATTGTATTACTTACGAGATCTGGAGGGACAAGCTAATATCACATCAAGTCAGTTTCCACTTATGACCACTAGCGAGCGACATTAGCATCACATTTTTAGAACCCATACAATATATTTTATTACCAATTTGAGTCTCATCTTTTGATGCTACTGTTCTTGGCATGGGCCATTTATATTAAAAACGAGGCAAAAAGGTACAAGAAAAAACACTCAGCAATTTCTCTTTTCTTTCTGAAAATTATAGCTATATCTGCATGATTTTTTTTCTTCTACTAAGGCACTTCCTAAAAAAGTGAAGTTTTACAAAATCAAATGTCAATATGCGACTATGCGTATAGGCCTGGTAATCTGTAATACCGTTTTAATTAGTTTATAAACTCAAAATTGTGTTCCTCCAAACCAGAGGAACCAAACAAAGAAGATGTCAAAGCTATCATTCATATTTCCTTGATAATGTTTTTGACATTGAGCGCTTCAAAGGTCTCTGTATGTGCATGAATGAAACAAATAATAATAAACGTTACTTATAAAGCGCTTACCACCGAAGTCTCTAAGCGATATACACACAAAATAGACTGATATACAATTATATCTTATACAAAACTAAAAATGCAAATAAACTTACAAATTACAATACATATGGAATACACGTCAAAGTGAACAGAGTTGATTAATCATTGAACGCTATTTTGAATAAATGTGTCTTGAGACTAGTTTACAACGAACTTACATCATCAAGTTCAAGTTCAAGTTTTTATTTATCTTCATTGACACACTTATGACATGGATATAACAAGTTGACAGAATATGGCAATAGAAAGATGAGACCTCACGGTTGAAAGCAAGGCTAGGTCCCTCATTTTATGTCCGAAAGTGAACAAATTAACTCAAGAATACTGCATACATTAAAATGTAGGCATACATTAAAATGCTTACAAACTAAACTAACTAAACTAACTGACAACTGAGAAAATATAAACATAAATCAGTATAATAAAATCTACTGACTACTATATAATGGCTATAAACCAAGCAAAGCAGGAAAATACTACGAGCAACAGGACGGAAACACAGACAAAAATTAAACAAGACAGACAAATGAATATATGTGAGAAACTGGGAGTAGAAATATGCTGACCTAGGACCTAGCTATATACCAAAAAATTCCTATTGATCAAAACTAAAATCTATTAGCCTACTTTGTCTAGTTTCTAGAATAGGCCATCCTTGATAATCAAGTGGTCTAGCCATACTACACGCCACATAGACTATAGGCTTATAGGCCTACATGTACGGTATATTTGATATATTTGATATACAGGGAGTAGAGAAAAAGGTAAATATATCTTGGGGAAAAGTGTCATAAAAAAGTATACTATATTGCCAAAAATAACATGTATATTTTGAAATAAATTGCTAGGCCTTTGCTTAACAAAAAAGAGAAGACCTTTTTTTTTTTTTTTTTGGTCTCGAAATTTGAAAATTTGACATTTGGCTCCGTTGGGGGGGGGGGGGGGGTAAGGTCATCTTTTTAGGTCAGCCATGGGAATAATTTTTTATTTAAAAAAAAAAAAAAAAAAAAAAAAAAAAATCCAAAAGGGGGGGGGGGGGTTCAGGGGGGGGGTAATAGGGAGGGGGGTTTACACAAACAAAAATACCAAAGGGGGGTTTACCCCCCCCCTAACCCCCCCCCCCACCCCCCCCCCCCCCCCCCCCCCCCCTGTGTACGCGCCTGGCCCACTCAATCCAGCGTCTAGACTCTTGAGCTAGAGAAACAGCTCTTCTAGTTTAAACATTTTTTAAATTTAGATTTTTGCAGGGGGTATATTTATAAATCGCTAACTTTTAGTTCTTCCGCCACACTTTTTATCTCAACCTAATTTGAATCACAAGAAGTTGGTCGATAATTTCAATCTTTAAGTGTTCACAGAATGTAAACTTGACACTTCGCTGTCCACGTCATCCATTGATTGATTTATTATCTCACCCATAATTGTTCATTTTGATATCAAAGATGCCAGCTTCTCGTGAAGAAGTAAATTTTCAACGCCTTCTAGTAAGGTGTGAAGAGATGGCTGCGGAAAACAGATCAGGAGATTGGCGTCTGGAAAAGGCAAGTCGATTCGTGAATTATACCGGGCGGTATTCCTTGTTCTACGGCCACCGACGGGTCTGACCTGCCGAAGGGTCGGGGTAGCTTGGCAGTCTAGGAATGTTCGGCCAGACAAGGCTTACTGCAGCTGCATCACTTCACCGGCGATGCGAGTCGGGTGAGGGAGGGGGGGGGGGGGGGGGGGGGGGGGGGGGGGGGGGGGGGGGGGGGACTTGCAATTGCGGTGTATAGTCCTCTTAATGCAGTGTTGTACTTTTAGGACATTCACATGGTTTATCTTGGTTCTTTGTAACGTTACAATTTCTGGATTTTGAGACTGTTGTGCGTACCTGTATTCTGTAAAATGTTCAAAAAAATTAAGGAACGTCAATATTCAAGACTTCACACAGTTGTTTATTATCCCCCATGTCCATGACGTGTCCATAACATTTCATGATTGTATAAAATTCTTTCTACAAAATAAAAGGGTCCATAAGGCATAACTATAATACAAAAACCAATAAATGAATGCCAATCCTGATTTTGCGGCTGATAGTTGATCCACTTGCCACTTGGGCTTGGATTTTAAAATAAATGACTGAGAACACAGCATTCTTCCAGAATCTCGGGTAAAGTGGTAAAGTGGTAATGATAACCAATGGTCTAGACATGGCAAGAGTCATCTCTTGGCTTTTTTAACACTACCTCTTACTTGATCTAGTTAGTATGCATACAAATGTGGGGCCATTCATGATTGTCATGGGGGAGAATATCACTATCTTCAAGTTCAACACTCCTCTTATTTATTCTCTATAGGCCTAGTCTTATTATAATAATGTGTAAAGTCAGTCTAACCTTTACTTCAGATTTAGAGTATGCACACTTGTAGACTAATAGTAATACTCCTATATTTTATTTCTCTTCACAGTATGTTTGTGCATTGCAAGATAAGCTGGCAGACTTGAAGAAATCTCAAGTGTAAGTACTGTATGCATGTATAGCATTATTTGTATACCCCCCCCCCCCTCAAAAAAAAGAAGCTTTTCATCCCAATTTTCAGAAAGAGAATTTAAAGTGTAAAATAATAATATATTTGCATCTTGTTATTTCTTTTCTAGAACTGTAATGACTGACAGCCATTGTTGATGAATTTTAAGTATGGTTTATATCATGTGAATTAATGGAACAAAAGTGATCATCGTTGTAGAAAATGATTAGCAAGGGGACCAAATTATGATATTGGATTTAAAGTAGATATTCATTGATTTTAAAAACTAACTTTATTTTCATTATTGCAAAGTTGAAACTTTGATTCGACAAGGTTATCAAAATTCAATGCTTGGAAACATTCGAAGTAACGATTATTATAAATTACAAAACGCTTAAATACAGCCCCAGCATAGCACCTAAAGAGCTCTCCGAATGCTGCTGAGATGTGTGAGATCACAGTATGGACATGATTTGCACAAGCAGACGATGTCCCATGACATCTCACACATTTTCAGTGCCTGTGTATATCTATTCTAGTGTCTATCTAGACTGTATAGTCTATTGCCTCACTCTAAACCCGCGCATGGTTTTATTTTGATGACAAATGCAGCGATACAAAAATAAAGGAATATGTCGCTTGTACACAAAATAAGACGCCATTGTATATTCAGCTGCACACACCGCGGTATGTTTAGTGTTTCAAGAGGGAACAAATGCCATCCTTAATATCATTCCTGGGGTTTTTCAATTTTAAAGTCTGGTTTCTTTGATTGTTAATTTACCCCTATCCTGTGTATTTAAAAGCAAAAGATTTTAGTTATCAGAATCGGGTCATATCCCCTTTTGAATGGTCCGACATGCCATTACATTTATATACACTAAACTCATTATAATTTGACAAATAATAGCTTTGCAATTATGTTCATTCTTTATGGGATGTCGTCTGCTTGGGCAGTATTGGTCCATATAGTGACGTCATTAAAACATTGTTATTTTCTGGCGAATCTCTTGTATATTCCAGCTGCTATGGAGGTGGTTGTATTTGTATTTTTATAAATCACCCAATATGTAGTTGACCTAAAACTTGTACCAGTTTCTAGTGATACATTAGTTGACATATTTGAGATTTTCCTTGAATTCCACCTTTAAGAGACATATAGTAAGAACTTATTCTTATCTCCTATTCTGATTGTACAAGAATTTTTTCCAGTTAGAATTTGTTAAAACTGTTTTGTGGAGGCTGCATAGCTGAACAGGCATTTAATGTTATACACCACCATTTAGACTTCTCCTTTTTCCCAGCTATATGAGTTATCAAAAAACATGATAGTATAGTCAGCTCTAAACTCCCAATTGTTTTTCCTCTGTCTAAAGCTAGGGTAATAAAGTCCAAAGCTCTTTGGAAGCGCATAGAGATGTTATTTCATAATGTATTATGCGCAATACAAGAACTGAACTATTATTATTATTATTATTATGCTTGTTTCTCAGCTTGTATGCTTTTCATAAATTTACCATATAACTAAAGACTCTTGCACCCTTTTACGACATACCAAAGCAGATTCATTTCTCTTTCAATGTTCTACAGGAAACCAGCTGCAGAACTAATGCAGAATTACAACAAGAAGGTGGACTTTTTGAAAGAAGTCATCCAAATGGAAAAGCTGGTAAGAAACTTCCTATTCCCTGCTGTTTAAAAAGAAGGCTACATTTTGGACTGAGGACAAAATAATTTAAGCTTTTTCTTTTTTAATTCCATGTGCAAGAATATCTTATTTAGCAATATTCCTCATCAATTAAGTTCTCTCCTTTATAAACAAAAAGTTGTAAAACGGGATGCTATTGAGTGCCAATTTTTTTTTATTCTGATGTTGGCCTCCCCATATTCTGTTCCAGTGCTTCTTTCCATCATTTGTGACTTTCAGCAAGATTTGGTTGATTTGTTTTTAATATGATACATCCCAAACCTCATATTGGATTGTTTTCAAGTTTCAACCACTTCCTAACCAGCCATTCATGATAACTTCCAGACAGTCCTTTTCACAGTAAAAAATCCCATAACCATTATGTATCATCTCTTAATAGATTTGTAGCTAAATGTTGATACATAATGAATTTGTAAGAAATCCTGTGTCTCCATAAATTTTTGATTTTTGCACAGGCTTGTAATGGTATGAAGCACAACAATTAAAAGAAACATACAGTAACTTTGAACTATAAGCAGTATCAGTATTGGGTATAGAATGTGCAATGTCCTGAATAATGAATGGTTAACGGCATGGCGGGCCACATGTGGCATCATAATCAAACCTAGCTGAGCTTATTCTAAATTTCTTGTTCTTTGGGTGCAATCTCCTACTTTCCAAATGACAGCCATCGGCCAGTGAGAAAGCAATGAAAACCCAGCTGCTAGCTCCAGCTAAGGCATCTGGCATCCAACATCCCAACTCTCCCTCCGTAAAGAGATCCAAGGACCTTCATCAACAGCTCTCAGCCAGATATGCCAATGAGATGAGGAAAGAGCTGCTCGGAGATGTGAGTATCTACAGTGGACAGTGTAGGTCTATAAATTGTCATTTGGTCAACAACTATTGTGTCTACTATTTGATTGGTCTATACCCATTTGGTTGACACCCGACCTGTCTACTAACCATAAGGTCTAATAATCATGTAATCATAACTAATAATAATCATCAAATGATTATCAGACTTTAGGGATAGTAGACAAAATGGGCATTAGACAAACTGGTTGCTAGACTAAATGCAAAATAGACCAAATGGGCAGTTGACGGGTTGGGTGTATACTGTAGACCATATGGGAATAGACCAATTTGTAGACTAAACAGCAATTTACCACTGTCAACCATATTCATTACCATTTACTTATAAATAGCTACAATGGAATCCCATCTATACTCCCAAGTGATCTAATATTTAGGTTGATAGATAAGTTATTGATATGTGCTTGTGCGATGTTGATTCTCATTTATGCAATAAGTTCAAGACTTGATCTTAAAGAAAATATTGGCCATGAAATTCAAAGGTTTTTGATTGACAGTTTACCTGTATGTGTCAAAATGACTTAACAACTAAACAACAAGCTGCAATATATGAAACAAACTTTGCAACAATTTTGAAACTCAAATTTTTTTGTTTCACTTTTGCTACAGAATGACAGTTTTTCAAGTCCAAATGGTGTAAGACAAAGAAGGTAAGCATGGAACTACTATCTATAACATATGGCCTTGCCTATTTTTGTTTTGTTTTTGTGGGAAATCAAATGTTGAATTAAGATTAATTTCTATTTCCTTGAATGTGAGTGTGTGACCATAACTTTCAGAAGGGCATTTATAAATCTTGGCAAATAACAGATGTGTATTCTAAGAAAAAAATGCATTTCAAATTGTTTAATTTTTTTGGACAACATCTGTGCAGCACAGTTAGTTTTGTACATTTATAATCTAAATTATGAACAGTGATATTATAACTTAAGCAATAAATCCTTAAAAGCTCATAAATTATGCCCGAATTCATAAAGGATGTTTAAATTTAACCCATGTTTTAAAATTAGCTCAAATTAAACGTACCTTATATTGGACCTCTGACTGTGTCATGCTTATTTTCCCTCATTTTAAAACCATGGGTTATGTAATTGAAGATTTAAACCATGGGTTAAATTTAAACCTTCTTTGTGAATTCAGGCTATTGTGTTTGAACCCCTCTGCTGGACACAGAATGATAAACACTGACTGCCTCATGTGAAAAGGCTCTTTGCAAATCCATTCATCATTATGAATCTTGTCACTGTTTCTAATTATTTGTCTATTTGTTCACAGGGGAGATGGAGGAAGTAATGATGCCGCAGAAGACCTGGATGAAGTCCTTAAACACCATCACAACATCCAAGAGAAGCTTGCAGAGGAGATGCTCTCACTGACGAGAAACCTCAAACACAACTCCATGGTTGCTGGTAGCATTGTAAAAGAGGATAACAGAGTAAGTGGAACACGCATAACGTTGATGTCAGGATTGGTACAACTTCAGTTCAGGTTTAAAGCCCATCTGCACTAGACCTCCCTGCAAGGTCACTGACAGGTGGTTATCAAATCAAATCAAATCAGCTCTCAATTAACATAAGAGAAAGAGGATCATAGGGGACCAACAGGCACAGATTAGGCATTGTTTGCTATATAGAGGGCACAAGTAGTGCAGTGGGGCTTTAAAGAGAGATGGTAACTGGTATCCATGTGCAGTATGTCATAATTCGCTGACACCACCAGACTTGATGGAAATATAATTAATGGTTGTTCAAGTCTTGCACATAGCAAACTGGTAGTCCCGTCAAGAAATACCCCCACCCCGCTGTCTCTCGGAGAGTCTTTAGTTGAGGGAAATTTAAGGTGCTGACTCTTCCATAGGTGGAAAATGCAGAGCATTACATAAGGCCTGTTGGTCACAATCTGACGGCTAATCCTGGTGATTGACAACACCTGTTATTGGGTAAACTAAAACATCCACATGATTTTGAATTCCCCATGAGAGCCCACTACTATGCGGCTCATAGTCCTGACAGGTAGTCCACCAGTTTATTGCTAGTTGGATAGATATTTCTGTTTGAATCCCCCCAAAAAAGCATATTTTCTTTTGGTAAAATGTTAAAAAACTAGTTCTGAACAACACAGGCATTCCAGAATATAATTATAGATAATTATAAAAAATATAGATATAAGTGGACTATATCTATGCTGACAAAGGTGTATCAACATTTTGGAACATAATCAAATCTAGTAATTGGATAATTCAACATTTGCTGCTCAAAAATTATGCTCCAGGCTTCATTTGTCATAATGGTAGGGTTTGGTTTGCAATTGGATGTCGTGGTAGGTCTAGGGTTAGGTGTAGTGTTTGGTCCAGGGTTGAAGTAAATAGGAAATTCACCACAGAGCAATTTTTTGCAACAGCCATGTGCCATAAAACCATACTTTGATGTCTCTGTTCTTTAAAGGGATTTTGTAACATTGTTCAGATGAGAGAAAATGGTGCTAAGGTAGTAACTTCAATGCTAGATATACAATTATAGATAATCTGAAAGTTTGAGTAATAACAGACCATTGTTAATGATAACAATTTGGGAAAAACTGATCTGATCGATTCCTCAATTCTCCAAACAATGTTATTAGAATTTAATTAAACATTTTAGGTGAATGTAAATCGTCACAAAGCAATGAATTGGCTCTATATACCATTATAAACATCTAAGTGTTGAGAGCTCTATATACCATTATAAACATCTAAGTGTTGAAAGATTTTTAAAAGCCTGTTTTATGGGACAATTTACTGTTAGAGGGTGTCGCACAGTAACACTTCCAAGAAAACAATAAATATCTTTGTGGTTTGTGAATTTTTCAGGACTTGTACATGTACATGTAATAGGGTTAGTACAGTAGAAGGAATATAATGAGTAACATTTCATACAAAAATTACGCAGTCTTTTCATCAACCTTCAACAATGTTACCGATTCACTTTAACCAGCACTGCCTACCTATTACAATTCTCTTCCTTCGTTCTCTTCTTAACAGAGGTTGGAGGAGTCGAACAGGATGGCATCCTCCAACTACGCCAAGTTGAAGACGGAGAGCGAGAGACTAGAGGTCCACGCCAACAAGACCTGTAACTGGTGGGTCTGGGGTCCAGTCATCTGCGTCACCATCATCTTCCTTTGGATGATCTTCTTAATACGACTCTTCCCTTCGAAGGCTTGAACCGAGCTGAAGGATCTGGCTCTAGAGGACTCTTAACTCTTTGCTTGCATTGGTCAAGTAGTGGAACAGCTAGTGGAGCGCCACCGTCAACGTTGGCCACTCATACAATTTGTATGGTTATGGTATGTGGACTCCAAACTACTTTCCTGTCTAGGGTTTCTATCTACAAGGAATAAGATGCTTGTTCAGAGCTTAATCCTAAAATCAGAGGGCTTTAATCCCTTGCTTGCATTGGTCAACTAATGAAACAACCAGTGGACTGCCACAGTCAACATTTTTGTCACTTGTACAAGGTGTATGGAAGGTGTACTCAAAATGTTGTTGCGTAGGGTTTCAATCCAACAAATGAAAAGTTAATTTTGGCACTAGTTCTTCTGCTGAGAAGTCAATGACTGTACTGGTTTTGGAGAGCTCCTGTGATTGGACAGTTGGACACCGGATATACAAGAATCTACCGTAATGGAAGTACACTCAAGTTTATGAGCTGGTCCTGAACATTAATCATGTGTGTCGTGAATGTGGATGATATTGACCGTAATGCTCGAGAGAAGACATAAGACCAGGGTAGCGTTTCATGAGACAGTCCTAAGAACAAGTTCGCCGACAACTCATTGAAATGCATGTATTAAATTTAACACGTGTTACAATGGGATGCCGGTGAACTTGTACCTAGGACGGTTTCATGAAATAATGCCCTGGCCTGATGTATTATCAATTTGAATCTAGCCAATTTGGCAAATCACTGACATGGGTTGTAAGGCCTGTAAGTTACCATCTTTTTACTCATTGAAAAAATTTCATGCTGGAGCTTAATTTATGTGGGTTGTCTGATAATGGAAGGAAGGGATGGAGATTGGTGTTACTGTTAGTTTATGGCTACACCATTCAGGACCATTCTACACAACAAGCCAAAGGAATTCTACCCTAGTCTCTCACTCCAGCCATTAAACAGGTTCTGTAACTTAACCTTGATGTTGAAGTATGGTTGAGTTGGTTGAATTGTAAAAGCATGGCGATATATTTTTGCCAAAAAACAGGGTTTGTTTTATTATGTGGTATCCGAAATTCAAAAGATTTAAACATTTAATATTGTGGGAATGACAGTAAAGTTAGGGGAGATAAATCATATTCATTTCAATATTCAATGATGATTACACTTAAAGCAAGTAATTAAAATACAAAATGAATTGGGGGAGAAGGTAATGTAATATGATGGTCTCTTGCAGAAGGATAGAGTGTTCAATTAACATCTGAATTATTCATACCCCTTGTAAATTTGATGTTTGGGGGCCTTTTTTTGTAACTCTAGAATGAAAGGTGGATTGGTTAATTAAGAAAGCATTTGCTGAATACTTGTAGATGTCAGCTTTAATGTGTCACATTCTCAAGAAACAGATCGGGACTAACCAATTTTTATTCACATAATTGAAAATTACAAAATTTGATGAGAGTAATGGGGTATGAATACTTTAGTTGTAAACTATTACTCTTATCAAAGTGGCATCTTCTGTTGTAGAGATTAAGAATGATTAGTATTCAGGACATCTCTGTGTCTTCTACTGCCTTACAAGTAACTATTAATAATACTTATTCACTAGATCAATTTTATAGTGCTGATGAATGTCAGTCTGATCTTCTTCATGTGGACAACATTAAGTGCAATTTGTCTTTATTTTAGGTGGGTTCAGTTGCCTAAAGTGAAATTTGGTGCTAAAAGAATCCAAACGGTATCTGTGGTGATTGTAATCAAATTTATCCCCAATTCTAAAGGTCTAAATAACTGTCAGTCTACCAAAGCAATATTTTTGTTCTGGTATGCCTTTCCTATGTTTTTGATGATTTACCTCAGTTTTTCATACATACAGGTCTAAATTTTGTGTTGCAGACGAGGGGGGTGTTTCACAAAGACTAAGATCGACTTTAAGTTGAACTTAACTATGGCAGGCCATTCATACCAGTGGTTGCTCTCACGATTGGTCTTTCAATTATGATCTTTAAAACATTTTTTCCTTCAAGAATGAATTATCAAAAAATGTGAATTCTTTAGATTTGTGACCATGATTTGTACATCTTTTGAGAGACCAATACCAGTAAATGGTGACAGAAAATTGTGGCATTAATGGCCTGCCATAGTTAAGTCCAACTTAAAGTCGATCTTATTTTTTGTGAAACACCCCCCTAGGCAACATCAACTCTGACCCATTTTAAATTGCTCAACAGTCTGCCTGATTATCCTGGGAACTCAACACGTAATTTTGTTAGTCCTGTATTGAAATTGATTTCTTGCCATGACATTAGTATTATCAATTTGACCCCTAGATAATTGAGACAAACTTTTTGTGAGGAAGTGTTGACTTTTTTAAATTTTGACTTATTTTTATTAAAGTATTATAATTTGTCTTCCCCTGTTAGCATTGGATCATTGTAATTTGATACAATTACAAGAAACCTTCTGTATACAACCGGATATACACATTTGCTTCAAGACCAATTAATCAATCTATTTGTTTGACTGATTCATTTACAAAAAAATTTCATTTTCTTTACAATTTTAATAGATGAGGAAATTCTAATTGTCAACCTTGACAAATGCATGTTAACAAGACATCACAAAATTGCGATGGGATTGACTAAATGAAAATGAAATATAAATGAGTGCATGTTGGTACTGTGACTGTTGTACTGTATATTTATGTGAATAAAGAGTATATTTAAATCATGAATCTGAAATCCTTCGTCCAAGATATGTGCTCTGTTATTGATTATTCAAAGTTAAAATAAAACATGGCCATTATTGGTGGACAGGTGATCTGTTTTATCTACACGTACCAAGATACTTTGCCATTTTGCCCTATGCCCAATTCTCTTGGCCCACATATGCACTTCGATGGATTTTTAAAATATCTATCCCTCCAAACCCTAGTATTACATGGGAATTAAATTAAAAGTTAATTCTTCTATTCATATTTCATAGAATTGGGAGTCTCTTCTAATTCTTCTGTCTCTCCTTCATTAATGTGCATTTTTAAGTGACTTAATAGGGCTCCACACTACATTTTTGGGTAGCATTATTTGGCTATGCTTGCAATAGGTCACTGTGAACATTTCTAAACAAATTGGGGGGAGGGGGACTGCAATTTCGGGGCCTTACCTTAGAGTTATGTGTGAGTCTTGTGTTGCTGTCATGTTATAGTTGATTGTTCATTCTAAAATTTATTTCAAGTCGTGTAAGTTGTTGAAAAGTAGGCTGTGTTGAAAAAAATGTTCTAGTCCCAAGATCCTATAATCTGTATTATACAATGGGTAATTTGTGCATGCTTACTTGATCGAATCGTGGAGTTACTAGCTGGTAACTCTATGATCGAATGCATGATTTCTCAGAACACATGTGATAATACATTAGAACATTCTAGTCATCTTTCATCACTGAGCCAGGGGTATATCAATCATCCAGAGATTTCATGTCCGTGGGTGTTCTTTCTCCTAATTAAGCCATCTTGTGTTGAAACTTAAAGTGGGGAATATATTTTTGGTTATTTTTACCAATAACAAAAAAAAATTCCAGTCGAAAGAGAGAGAGAGGGGAAGGGATGATGGAGAGAGAGAGAGAGAGAGAGAGAGAGAGAGAGGGAGAGAGAAAGATTACCATTACCATCATATGCAAGGGGCCCTTTCGCCAATAAACAAGGATGGGAGGGGAATGTGTGTGTGTGGTGGGGGGGGGGGGGGGCTGATGTGGGAGGCGGCCCCATGTTTTGGTTGCTCATGCCTCTGCATTGTAAGGTATTAATGGACTACCAATCATATACTGGGGCTCGGCAAAGGCACAGGAGTGAACAAAACACGTTAAACATTTTTTTCAAACTATATGTCTTAACTAACTATTTCTTGGGTGTAGGCTACACTGCGTTCTAAAGAATGAAGATTTTTTTATTTTCTATTGTAAGAAACTCTTCATGAACCTTTGTCGTGGCCTTGTTTGCCTCGAATCCTTGGGGAATAAAACCCTACGTGTACTAACTATTCAGATTGTATGCACATGAATGGATCCCGAGAGAGAGACCAAGGTTTTTCAAAGTAAAACACTCTATTTGTCTGCTAAGATTCATGAATCCGATCACTTTCTAATGGTTCGCAGGCATTTGAAACACTCTTGCCTTGATAAATTAGTGGTTAGTTCGTATAAATGCACAAAATTTGATTTCCACAAGAAGTGAACTTGGTCAAATTTTGGTTTTGATTTCGAGAACATTGATGGCGCTATTCAATCCCGTCGATTAGGGTACCTACATAATGCTGCACTCTATATTGGATCATCTGGACGGCTTTACAGATGCTTGGTATGAAGATTTTAATAGATCTAAGATCTGTCGGGTCTATATTTACCAGTTGTCGGTTCATATCACATTTTGGAGTCATCGGGAAGTAGATCGTGATTATGCATTCAATCATATCACGAATGCTCGATTTCAACCCACCTTCATGTTCGCCGCACTTTGGATAGGCATCCCTGGAGATTAACAATCCCAGCAGTTGCATTTACTTGTTAACATTGGCGTAGCCATACCGGGGGAGGAGAGCTGGGGGAGAGGGGGGGGGGGGGGGGGCGAGCCATTGGATAAGCCCCCAATCGAGAGGCGGAAGGGTTTGGGGAAGGGGACGCAAGAGCGAAAATGAAAAGGAATGGGGAACGATAAGGCCCCCTTTTCACCCTCCATATTAAATCTAGATCACATTTCTCCACCGATCGAGTAGGACCGGTGCCACCCCCCCCCCCCCCCCCCACACACACACACATCCTCGATTACAGTTTCCCCACAGTGACTAAACCCATGCACATTACGTATGTCATTGCTAATTCGTGTGCACTTTTAGCTTATAACAGTTTTGATGAAAACAAGAAAATGAAGTTCACAAAAGAAGTAAACAAATTTATCCGGGTAAGATCATCATAAAAGATCGAGAGCGCAATAAACATAATTGATATTCTTGTTATGAGTATTAATGGAAGTTTATAATTTTATACGCGATCATTCGCATCGAGGCACTTCACAAAGACGTATGCGTTAAATACGATTACATTACGAAAATGGCTTTTTAGCGAATGGAGTGCATTTCCTAGGGTGTAGCCTCAACTCCCTTCCGCCCTCGTCATCCACTCTTGCCTGATGCCTCTCTGCATGTATGGTCCTGGTGTTTACCGTTCACCTGTCGATGATTTCATACACCTGCCCAGCACCGTCTGGTGGAGGTAAATCCTCATTTGTCACGTGACCTGGTCTTGACTCACCCCCTCCCATCTCTTTATCTGCCAAGGGTTGACCCGGAACTCTAATTCCTGACATTCGGTGGTGAATCGTATCAGCAAGACGCTGAATAGACTTGTTTACCTCTGTTTTTCAATTTATGCATATTTCTCTTCCGAACCCTTGGTAACTAATTATTCGATTTACCTGCCATGCAGAATATGAACTTCGCTTTGCATATTCGTTGGTGCTATGTACGGCAAGTTTCTGAACAGCGTTTCAGACGTCAAGAGAGACTTTAGTTAAAAAGATATGCATACAATTAGTAAACAGGTATAGGATGGGGAACTTGGGCAACTGAGTACCGAATTCCAAACAACAAATGAACCTGCGCATGAGGTTTGCCGCGAATTCGTTCAAGCAACGGGCTGGAGCAAGGCAAATTTATTGTTTGGCTCTGGTGCGATCCTAGCACAAATTTGTTTGAAACCAGCAACCTTTGAGCTTGACAACTAGGTACTCTTTATCGACCATCCCTCCCAGTCAGTTTTGTTTCTTTTTCGTCATACAACGCAATTCGGTCTAAAGATTGAAAGAGTATGCATTTCATTATCCTAAAAAGAAGTATTAGTTTTAAATCAATTTACTAGTATGCCTCACTTCACCTTATTAGCCTCTATCATGACATTATCATCAACAAGATATACTGCATAATAACATTTGACATAAACAGCTTCAAAAATTATACAGCGCTCATATCCATCACACAGTGACGTTCATTGCGCTTAGCCAAAGTATTTATAATGAGACATTAATTTACAAGTGGGTACAGAGTAGCAAAAGTAGATTATTGTATTGCAAAAGGACGTTAATGTCGGGCTTGGATTCGAACCCAGAATTCATTTTCTATAGTCCGGTGACTTATCAACTATACCACAATACCTCTACAAATTTAAGGAAAGTGGGCGGGGAAATGTATTTTTTGTGGATATCTTTTCGTTCTGTTGTTGTTCATCCAGTTTTGAAATATTGAGTGCTGTATCAGCGGCCATGATTACTTTTGGAAGCTGTTTGTGTCTCTAAACAGGGCAAATCCAAAACACATTTAAAAACTGCTGACGTGATTGAATACCTAGAGCACACTAAATGACAGGGATAAGAAAATATGCCATAATTGCACTTGCTAAAAACACGATTCATCAATCAAATTTAGAGAGATTTGTAAAGTAAGATGTAAAAAATTGTATAATTTGTTTTATTAACTGGTTGACCTCTCCAACATGTCTCAGCCTGGAGTCACGGAATGAGTTCACAAGATCCCGAATAATTCGATCTCTCTCGTTACCGGGATTAGGTTAATCCTAATTCGAATTCCAAATCACGATTCTGTCAATCAAGCGGGGTTGACCAATTGGCGTGGGGCTTTGGGAAGATGGACATCTGTGGTGGTCTGGTTGTCACATGTAAATGTCCTGGTGACAGGCAAATGGACAGACAGATGTAAGACAGAGAGAGAGAGAAATAGAAAGTTAGAGATATACAGTAAATATATATACAGAGAGAGAGAGAGAGAATGAAGGAGGGGGGGGGGGGGGGGGGAGACGTACAGTCGATGGGGAGGAAAGATGGATAGCTACGTGGCGAATATATAGATATAAATAAATGGGTGAGAGAGATAGAGAGAGAGAAGAAAGAGAGAGAGAGAGAGAGAGAGAGAGAGAGAGAGAGAGAGGAGAGAGAGAGAGAGAGAGAGAGGGGGGGGGGGAATCGAACTTTGGTCAAGGTGGGGGTGGTAAAAGAAGTATCCCCCCTAAATTATGAGCAAAAATGGCTGTGTCATTTGAAAGATAATTTACTTGTGGAGAAGAAGACTATATAATTTATGGAATATTAGTCACAAGAGTTAGTTATGATGAATAAAAAATATCATATTAACTGATTTTCATTTTTTTTTTGTCAATGCAGCTGCATTCTTGCAGACTTGGTAATGACCGAGCATTCATCAAACTTCACCACGACACTTTGGTGCTCTCTAGAGAGCACCCCACAATTCCCGTGGTGATTCTTAAAGACTTCCGGTCGTGTGAGGCGGTGCAAAAACAATTTATTCACTTGATTCAAAGCGTATGTTACGAAAATGATGAAACGCGATGCCATTTATACTTCCTGTATCAAGCCCCAACCACAATAGTCGTAAAAAATATCTCATACCGTCTCTAGATAATATCGAAATCCTCCGATAATACTTGTCGTCTGATTGAATAATTCTAGCCGTATATTTGTCATTTTTTGTTGCCAATGGTCATGCATGGATACTTGCTTGGCATGTATTGTGTGGTTACAGAAATCCCTATAGGTATGATTTCGCACGAAGTGTTATTGTTTTGGGTGATGATAATGGGTTAATAATGCCGACCAAGAAGACATTTTGATCACAGATGACCAAGGAATAGTAAGCCTACGTTACCATATGGCTCAGATACCTTCCTCCCAAACTGCTACAATATGAAATTGAATTGGCATGCGCAGTTTTATAAAACAAGTAATATATCAGAAATAATTAGAAAAAACTATTTCATTATGAAAGACAGAATCTTACATGGTGGATGGGGGGGGGGGGGGGGGGGGGAGGGGGCTGTGTAAATTATGTAGACGGGGTGCGCCGCTGGACAGAGTGTCTTTTTTGCGAGGAAATTTCGACATTCTACTTAGTCTTAGGTTCTCCTAAACTAACATTAAAGGGAACTAATGAAACAGGGTTTTTCTCTTCTCCCATTTATCAATTATTTCCCCCTTCCTCCTTCTCGTCGTCTATAATAATCGTCAACATTCCCATAACCATGATCAGCATTATCATAATCATTGGTAATGATCATCATCGTCACCAATCGTTAACCCACAGCTTCATCAATCCTTATCAGGTTGTATTCATCACGTGATAAATTTATTCACTTCCTCCGGTCCTCGATGAGGCAATAATGACGTTTTCTTGACTCTCTACATAATATATACATATCTATTTTCGCTTTTGTTTTTATTTTCATGAGTTCAACTCACTTCTTCTGATTAATTGATTCCATTTGTCATTGAGGCAAGACGACGAAAGGACTGACATTGCACGCAATGGTAGTTTATACCTTGCAACAGTTTTGTCTTGGCGGGTTTTTGGACGTTGACCGCACCGACAGGTTTTTGTCAGACCGTGACCACTCCACCCTCAGAATGGAAGATTCCCCATCACAAAGATGAAGAATACCATTCCCTGCAGACATCGAATATTTTTGCTGAGTAATAAAAGCTGAAGTTATGCAGGATGAAGATGACGGAGAAAGTGGTAGAAACAATAAAGAGAAAGAGAGAGAGAAAGGAAGAAAAAAAAAATACTGCCAGAGGGAGAGGGAGGGAGGAGAGAGAGAGAGAGAGAGAGAGAGAGAGAGAGAGAGAGAGAGAGAGAGAGAGAGAGAGAGAGGAGAGAGCGAGAGAGAGAGAGAGAGCGAGAGGGAGAGAGAGAGGAGAGGAGAGTAAGAGAGAGAGGGAGGGATAAAGAGAGAGAGAGAGAGAGAGAGAGCGAGAGAGAGAGAGAGAGGGGGGATAGAGAGAGAGAGAGAGAGAAGGGAAGGCGAGGCATACAAGAGTCAAAATGATAGAGAGAAAAAGCAGGTATGAAAATTGGAGAGAAACCATTGAATGAAGCAAAAATTGTAATGTGCTTCATTATCATTTCATCAAACACTTTATGAAAAGAAAAAAAAGAAAAAAGAAAAGGAGATTTAAAACACTGAAACATCACTGGAATGATCGAGAAGCCGTATAAGAAACGTAGTAACTGATGAAGCTACCCGTGTGCCGACATTAAAATCGAACGCGCTGAAAATCAGGTAAACACTTTGAAGAAAATACCACAGCCACGAAACCGTCGAATTCGTCCATACGTTGCCTAACCTGAAGTGTGAATGATTGGAAGTATTCCATGTTTTTATAATTAGCTATAACGTTTTTCGAAACATCATGCTACATGGATTGGGTATCTATGCCTCAGATTCTAAACAAAATCCTATTTTAAGCTCATGCTGCAATCATAACTATCAACTTATATGTCAGTCAGTATTCCCATAACTTTTACAAGCCGATATCGCCTGCCTGATTATCAAGATATTTATGATTCGAATTCGAAATTTCAAAAACCGTTTTCCCAACGCATTTTATATCATTACAGTTTATTGGGCAAAATGAGTAAAGTAAAACCAGTCACTCAAAGATTTTTTACTTTTTTGAGGCACTTCATGATCATTTTGAAGCGCAATTTTGTTAGGGCTTCTAAATTACACCATCACAGACACTGGTAACACGTAAGGCCATGCATCTTAGATGTGTACAACAGGAAACATTGTTAAACAGTGCCTTTAAAGATTCCTTTAGGTGGTATTAAGAACAGGTGGATTGTGAATTCGAGGTGAAGCAAGATGACAGAACAAAAAATACGTAGAAGGTTAGTTTCAATGTCTGCTGAAGATTATAATCATGACCCAGAGCTTCCCGTCATGGGTGACGCCCCTCCCTAAAAGGAAGAAAATAAATGGAAGATATCACTATTCTTTTATTCGTCTTAGTCAAAGTAAAGGGTCACCTTGATGGATACGATGGAGATATTAACTGGAACCTAATAGTCCCTTCAAAGCGCAGAAACACTACAAATTTTCTTCTGCGCCTTCCTGTAAGGTGGTGTAGGGGGCGTGTAATGTGCCATTGGTGATTCTCAGCAATATTAAACGAACGAATATTTTTTTAATTTTTCCCATAAACAAAGACTCCTTGGATATTCTGTTATAAATCCTTGATTACAATACCTCGTTTAAATTGTTCTTCACCCACGATTCCATTTCAAGAAAGGGGAAAAACGCCATTTGTTTGATCGTGAGAGATATACGATGTGGAATTTCCTTTTATGGTATTGCAAGCACGTTTTTTAAATTTAAGAAACGGGTATGTCTATGATAAATGGGTAATAGCAGAATATATTGCCATCGCATTAACCCAAACGTCAAGGACATTATACTTCAAAGGGCCCCATTTCTGTAACAATCGATGGAACTATATAACAATT